>NC_047140.1:14527184-15127184 GCF_009829125.3 Periophthalmus magnuspinnatus
CACGTACATCAAGGGAGAAACATTTGACTCTCACAGTTAGCTAATAACTACTAGCGTTAAACAGAATATATTTAATATTTGGTACATAAATTAAATGCTTAAATGTAGGTAAACTATAGTAAAAAAGTAAAGTCATCTGACCTGGGACATGCTGAGAGCTGAAGTGGTTGAATTTGAAGCTCGTAGAGTTCAGGATCCGCTGAAAAAAAAGAAGAATTAGCCGATTAGCTTGATGCTATTAGCTAGTTAGCTTAGCTTAGCTTCTCTCTCCGAGTGCAGAGAGAAAATGGCAGAAAATCGGAATGTAAGGGCTTATATATGCAACTATTAGCAACCATGGAATGTATCTGGTTACCATGACAGTGGTTAGCTTGTTTTGATTTAATTTTAGGTTTGTTGTCATGGTTTTACATGGTGAAAAGAGAGGTAAACTCTGTCAATTCACTTATGTTGAATAAATAGAAGCCTCTCCAGCCCTGTACCTATGACTTTTCCCACTGTGAGGAAGTCTATAAGCAGAGATGTGTAGTACTCAGTTACATTTTACTATCTTTACTCCAACTTAATATTTAGTTTGAAGTAACAGTCAACAAGTGACAAAACTTTCATGTTGACAATATTAAATGATCTGAGCATTTGTGTTTCTTGCACCGCTACTTCAGTAGAAGTTTCCCCAAATACTTATTAGTATAAATACTCTTTACTACTTAATAAGATAAGGAATAACCCAAGAAATTTGTTAGTACAATTTGTGGCCAACTCTAACCAATTTCCACTTACATCAAGGGAGCAACATTTGACTCTCACAGTTAGCTAAAAACTACTAACGTTAAACAAAATATATTGAATATTTTTGTACATAAATTAAATGTCTAAATGTAGGTAAAGTATAGTAAAAAAGTAAAGTCTTCTGACCTGGGACATGCTGAGAGCTGAAGTGGTTGAACTTGAAGCACGTTGAGTTCAAGATCCGCTGAAAAACAAATGAAGAATTAGCCGATTAGCTTGATGCTATTAGCTAGTTAGCTTAGCTTAGCTTCTCTCTCCGAGTGCAGAGAGAAAATGGCAGAAAATCGGAATGTAAGGGCTTATATATGCAACTATTAGCAACCATGGAATGTATCTGGTTACCATGACAGCCATTAGCTTGTTTTGATTTAATTTTAGGTTTGTTGTTATGGTTTTACATGGTGAAAAGAGAGGTAAACACTGTCAATTCACTTATGTTGAATAAATGGAAGCCTCACCAGCCCTGCACCTATGACTTTTCCCACTGTGAGGAAGTCTATAAGCAGAGATGTGTAGTACTCAGTTACATTTTACTATCTTTACTCCAACTTAATATTTAGTTTGAAGTAACAGTCAACAAGTGACAAAACCTTCATGTTGACAATATGAAATGATCTGAGCATTTGTGTTTCTTGCACTGCTCTTTAGTAGTAGTTTCCCCAAACACTTATTAGAATAAATACTCTTTGGTACTTGACAAATTTCTTGGGTTATTCTTAATCTTATCAGTACATCTTGTGGCTAACTCTACCCAATTTGCACGGACATCAAGTGACAGCAACATTTGACTCACAGTTAGCTAATAACTACTTGCATTAAACAGATTATATTTCATATTTTGTATATAAATTAAATGCTTAAATGTAGGTAAAGTATAGTAAAAAAGTAAAGTCATCTGACCTGGGACATGCTGAGAGCTGAAGTGGTTGAATTTGAGGCCCGCTGAGTTCAAGTTCTGCTGAAAAACACATGAAGAATTAGCCGATTAGCTTGATGCTATTAGGTAGTTAGCTTAGCTTAGCTTCTCTCTCCGAGTGCAGAGAGAAAATGGCAGAAAATCGGAATGTGAGGGCTTATATATGCAACTATTAGCAACCATGGAATGTATCTCGTTACCATGACAGCAGTTAGCTTGTTAGGCCCGAGCCTGGGACATTGTCCCAACGAGGGACTCATTAAAACCGCGTCCGAAACCCGGAAAATGGCAAAAAGAAGTTGTTAACACTCCCCAACATGCCAGAGTGGTGTCTAATTGTCACCAAAGACACGGTACGACTCGGTAGCACCACCTCACACTTTGATTTTCATGTGGCCAATGGGAGCCCGACTCGGAAAAAGTCAACGTAAAAATCTGAAACTTGTATAAAAAAAAATAGAACATGTCAGGACATGACAAAAATTATATAATGGCCCCACCCTCAAATGTACAGGAAGTCGGCCATATTGGATCAAACTCGGAATTGACTAAAGCACACACCCTTGCATTTAGGACATCTCCTCACACTGTTTTAATCACAAACATTTCAAATTTGGCTAAAACCCACTAAACTAATGTGTAATGAAAGATTATCAATTGTCTTTTAAATATGACTTTGGGTGTGGTCATGGTGAATTTTCAACAAAATTGCAATTTCTGGAAAATTTCAAAAAAATATTTTACTTTCACATATTTTTGTTTGGAAAAAGCTAATGCAGCGTTTATGCACATTTGAAAACTCAACATAATGATATGCAAATCATATCATATCTTATTTGTGATGGAGCACAACCTGAGAAAGTTACATGACTGTAGCTTTTATTGCTTAGGAGAAAAAAAAACCCATTATTACCGATTTGAGGCCATTTTTGACCCCCTAAATGTTAACAAAAAGTCAATTTTACTATACCCAAAATTCAAGTTTGGCGAAAAATTAATTATTTTGATGTTCACAAAAATTATTCTTTCAAAATGACTCAATAGCGCCACCTCAAAAATAAAAATACATTACGGCAATGAGAGACCTTTTTCACTGTAGACAAATAGAATTTGGTACAAACACAAAACATGTCAAGACAAGTAAAAATGTATATTATGACCCCACCCTAAACCCTACAGGAAGCCGGCCATTGTGGGCGGAACCCCATTTTTTCACAATTTTCACTGTCACATTGAATTGAATTTTTTACGCCGTGGATTTTCATTCAAGAGACTTGCAAATTGGTCAAAATGAACTAGATCCATGTGGGAATATAGGCTACTCCTTTCAATTTTTCTAAGTCATAAAATGTGGGTGTGGCCAGCCAATAAAGAAAAAATATGTTTTTTGAAGTTTTAAATGGCCCGTAACTCAAACATGCAGTGTCCTATTTCCCGGCATTAATATACGTCTTGAACTTTTGAATAGAACCAAAAAAATTACTTTGTCAAAATCATTTGAAATTCGTCATGGACATCTGGCTTGACAAACTGAACACAAAAGCCAATGAGAACATACCTCTATCTGCAACCATGTTTCCGTGGTAACATAATAATGTAATATGTGTCATTGAAATACATGTGGTTCAGAGTACTGGTCTTTGTTGTAGACTAAATAGATGTTCTACACTAACTCAACTATGGCCTAAAATTCAAGATTGGTGACAAATTTTTTTATTTTCATGTGAAACAAAATTAATGTTGCAAAATGACTCACTAGCGCCACATCAAAAATCAAAATACATTATGACAATGAGAGACCTTTTTCATCATAGACAAATGAAATTTGATACAAACACAGAACATGTCAAGACAAGTAAAAAATTATATTATGACCCCACCCTAAACCCTACAGGAAGTCGGCCATTGTGGGCGGAACAAATTTTTATCAAAATTTTAACTCTCACGTTTGAATTTTTTACGCCATGGATGTTCATTCACGAAACTTGCAAACTGGTCAAAATGAACTAGACCCATGTGGGACTCAGACTTGAACTTTAACAGCCACATCAAATCAATAACATCTGCAGCTTTTTACCACCTAAAAACATTGCAAAAGTGAAAGATATACTGTCAAAGCCAGACTTAGAGAGACTTATCCATGCATTTGTCTCCAGTAGGTTAGACTACTGTAACGGCCTGCTCACTGGCCTCTACAAACGAGCGTTAAGACGCTGCAGTACATCCAGAATGCTGCTGCTTGGGTCCTGACTACGACCAGGAAGTACGAGCACATACGTCTTGTGCTCAGGTCTCTGCACTGGCTCTTGTGGCTCAGAGAATAGACCTCAAAGCAGCTCTGCTTGTGAACAAGTCTCTCCATGGCCTAGGACCAAAGTATATCTCTGACATGTTAGTGTCATATAAACCATCTCACACTCTGAGGACTTCAGGGACCGGCCTCCTGCTGCTGCCCAGAGTCAGGACTAAACAGTGTTTAAGTTTTCAAGCCTCTTTTTGACAATGTTTAAATCCAGGCTCAAAACAGTTCTGTTTAGCTGTGCATATGACTGAAAGGTTTTTATTCTGCACAATTCTGTTTCAATGTTAATTTGATGAGGATTATTTATGATTATTTATGTTTTTCTACTTTGAATCACTTTGTGTACGAATTGTGCTACACAAATACACTTGCTTTGCCTTTTAGTGTAGTACCTCCCTCTTGTGTTCATGTTGTGTTAGTCCTTTTATATTTTAACACACCTGTTCTTGTCTCTGGTTGGGGCAGTTTTGATTTGGTTGTTTTTGGGTTAAGCTGACCCCAGTTGGCCTCAGCTTTTGGTAATATTATTTGTATTAATTTGAGCCTTTGTCAAGTTACCTTTTTGAATTGAAACTTATTTTTACACCTTTGTCTCTGCCTCTCTGTTTGGTCCACTACACTGTGTACTCCCTCAGTCGTCCAGTAGGTTCATAGTGGTCCATGGGCGTACACTAGTCTATGTGTCTTATACTTGTTCTGATACAGCTAACGATCATTCTAAAGCTTTTCATTTCTGTCCTGTGAATTTTGTAGTATCGATACCTGCTCAGACCCTAGTTTTAGTATCTGATTTTTGATACTTCTGACAACCCTTGTATGAACTCATTGCTGTGAATAATTTGGATGCTCTGAATACATGAGATAAGTGAGTACCGGTAATAACTTTGGACCATGGTAAACCCTTTAAAAAACAGTTCTGTGCTTCAGTTTTTTAAGACTAAAAACCAGGTACAGTGTCTTTAAAGCTTCACAAGTCCTCACTTTATTACACAGCACAGCAGAGGTCCCTTTTCCATCATTTGTTATTCACAGTCATTCTGAGTCCATGTTGCGAGCGAAGGTTATTTCTTTGGCCAAACTCGGGAGTGTTTTGGATTCTGACGGCGCAAAGAGCTGTGTGCTGTTGGTATAAACAGACAAACAAACCTCTGTGGGAATATTAAAGGAGGGACTGTCTCTATAGGAGCAGAGCACAGGGACGACTGCACCAGGAGGGACGAGTATGGACCAAAATGTCAACACTTAAGTTTGGATGTTTTAAAGAGGGGGTATTATGCAGAATCCACTTTTGGGAGCTTTTTACCATGTTATAGCGTTGTTCTCTCATCAAAAACAAGCCAGAAGAGGTTTTAGATGTTATCAATGCAACAATACACTACAACTTCACAAACCTGATGTAATGTACAGCAGTTTCATTAGGGGGATGCACACTGATTGTGTTGTGATAGTGCTCTGAAGGAGTGACTTGACACAGAGAGAAAATATGGGACTCACAGCATCAAAAACTGAAGTGAAAGTTAAAACTTAAACATGGGTGCTTCTAAAACTTATTTCTACTCTATGATCATCTGCCACACAGACTTGTTTAACGACCTGGTCTCTTGCCCCACAACACTTAAAACCTCTATAAAAGAGGCTTAAAAATACTTTATAGAACCCATTTCCCACCACCACTGTCACATTCTGAAAAAGCATACACTATGGTCAACCTTAAAAGAGCTTGTCTAATTTATAACGTCCTTCACTCCCTCGCACCACCATCTTTAAAGGAGTACATTAAATATAAAGACAATTTAGCAAGGACCACGCGAGCCACCACCAGACGTGACCTGCTGATCCCCCACAGACGAACCACCTTTGGTCAGAATGTATTATCTGTCTAAGGTGGGAACCTGTGGAATAGTCTCCCTGTCACCCTGAGAGAATATCCCACATACAGTTCTTTTAAAGCTCAGAAGAAAAACTGCTTATGGGCAAACGAACACAAAACAGGCATTCCATAAAGTACATATACTAGCAGGATGCAACGCCAAATCAAGTGCAGTAACAGTGATCGGCCCAGCACAGTTTCTAGGGGAACTCAATGATTTTTATGCTCGTTTTGATAGTGTGGACTACTCAGGTGAATGTGAGAGGCTTCTGAGAGCACTACCGCCAGCGGAACAGGAGGAACCACTCCCCTTCACAGAAGAGGATGTGAGGTTGCAGCTAAGCAGGTGCAAGCTGGGAAAGGCCCCCGGCCCTGATGGCATCTCAGCAAAGGTGCTAAAGAGATGTGCACAAGAACTGCCCCCTGTTCTTCATTCTCTGTTTAAAGAGGTCTTCTTCACTGCCACCATCCCGACCATCTGGAAAATGTCAACAATAATCCCCATGCTAAACACCATCCTTCCGGTTGTCAACCCACAACTCGACCCACTGCAGTTTGCTTATAAGGCCAGAAGAGGCACAGAGGATGCTGTAGCCTGTCTGCTGCATCTCCTCCTCCAGCACCTGGATTCTCCTGGACACTTCGCCCAGATACTCTTTGTGGACTTCAGCTCAGCCTTCAACTCCATCCAGAGGCACCTGATGATCCAAAACTGCAACAACTCAACATTTTCATCAGACTCATTCATCTCATCTACAACTTCCTGAGCAACAGACAGCAGGTAGTACGGCTAGGCCTGACCACATCCTCTGTCCTCACCATAAACACCGGCACACCACAGGGATGTGTGCTTAGCCCTTTTCTCTACACACTATCACACTATACACAAACAACAACACAAGCCCATCCTCAAACATCAAATATCTCAAATACTCTGACGACACTGCTGTTCTGGCCCTGCTCAGTGACAACACCTCTGTCTTGGATTACATGGACACACTCACTCACTTCACCCAGTGGTGCGCTGATAACCATCTGCACCTCAATGTCAGTAAAACAAAGAAACTGATCTTCAACCCCCCCAATCACAGCAATCCATTATCATTAACAACCAAACAGTAGAGACAGTGGACAGTTTTAAGTACCTTGGGGTTACAATTGACAACTCACTTACATTTGAACATCACATCATGGACATTCATAAAAGAAGTCAACAAAGACTATCAGTAATAAGAAAACTCAAAAGTATGTTTTTCCATACCTGTTATTACTGCTGTATAAATCTATCATTCAGCCCATCCTACTGTACTGTTCCACCTGCTTCTATAACACGCTTACTGTTAAAAACCGGACCAAACTCATAAAAGTAACACACATAGCTGCTAAAATCACAGAACTCCCCACACCCAATCACACAGATCTAAATAATCGGGCTATTAGACGCTTCACACTCTCCATAATACAGGACTCCACTCACCCCCTCCAGGACCACCTAATCCCTCTGCCTTCAGGGCGGAGGTACAGGGCGATCAGGTGCAGGAGGGAACGGTTTGGTAGAAGCCTGTTCCCAGCAGCCATTACTTTCTTAAACAACAGGCCCGCTGAGGCATAATGTCTGTTTTGTAATGTGTTTATGTGACTATGATGTTTGGTGTTTATCTGTGTATATGTCAGAGGTGCTCTGTGTATGTGGAAATGTGCAACTATGGGAACTATGCAATGAGTGTAGTGTGCAATTTTTATTTTGACCCTTTTGTGACCCCAGCCCCTGGGACAATGGATGGAAATTAGCCTTTGGTTGTAATCCGGTGTGTTTACTCTCGTATTGAATCATGTCTGTTCATTAACATGCAATGTCCCAACCAAATAAATAAAATATGTTAATTGTTGTTGTTTTGGGTGAATATAGCATTTTCCAAAGAATAGAAGGTAACATAGTGATCTACATATGTTACGTGTCAGCAGTTAATACCCCGTAGAAGCGTAATACCCTCCTAATACCCCCCTAATACCCCCCTAATACCCCCCTTAATAACAAAATCAGCACTGAGATATTAGAATTGTGTCAACACTGATGCAACACTAGACTATTCACATGTCACATAAAGATGGATTATTTATACATAAACTTGAAGGATAAATCACACTTAAAGGTGCACTTTGTAACATGTCTCGTTATTTCTGCTCGTTTCCATGGAGATGTTATTGCTTTGTCTGAAATCACAGTATGGCATAAAACTTTCTATCTCCATGGAGAAAAGCTGTGGCAGGCCAAATTACAAGTCACATTTATGGAAGGAGGAGACACATCCATAAAAATGCAAGATATAGTATCACTTTAACGCCACGAGACAAGCCCCTGTCATTTCCCCAATTCACCAATCAACACTTGTCACTTACTACGGCAACTCATACATGGACAAACTACACATGATACGCTATCTATTTTTTATTATTCTTTAAATATGTTTATTTTAAGTTAAATATACACCCATCGTTCATGTTAACACCACATTTAACTGCTAAAACGCTCGGGCAAACAGATCCGTGCAGAGAAATGTCAAGGCCAACTGATGTGAGCATAATATTTGATGTGTTTTGTGACTACAGCAGGTACGAGTGTTTTTATAAAAATAGATGTAATAAAACGTCCTTGCGTAGTATATTTACCTAAAATGAGCTAAACGAAATAAGGTTTCAACTGACAAATAACATTTTTTACTGTTATTGGTGAGTAAAATAATGAAAATAAAGTCACGCTAATAACTAACATGACTGATGCAAATTCAGCAAATGACTCAAATTGGGGAATTTCTACACCAGAAAAGTTACAGGTTACAGTTATGGGGATGCTACGGTACTGGATGTTATGACAGATTAATACTTAATACCAAAGTATCAATATTAAAAATGAAAAGGCTGGACTGGTGCATCTCGTAGTAGTAGGAGCAGTAGTAGTAGTTGTAGTAGCAGTTTTTTGTATTGCTGGTAGAAGTTGAAATTAATATTATTATTATTAGTAGTAGTAGTAGTAGTAGTTATTTGTATTGCTGGTAGAAGTTGAGAGTAGTAGTAGTAGTAGTAGTTATTTGTATTGCTGGCAGAAGTTGAGAGTAGTAGTAGTAGTAGTAGTAGTTATTTGTATTGCTGGTAGAAGTTGAGAGTAGTAGTAGTAGTAGTAGTAGTAGTTATTTGTATTGCTGGTAGAAGTTGAGAGTAGTAGTAGCGGTAGTAGTAGTAGTAGTAGTAGTTATTTGTATTGCTGGTAGAAGTTGAGAGTAGTAGTAGCGGTAGTAGTAGTAGTAGTAGTAGTTATTTGTATTGCTGGTAGAAGTTGAGAGTAGTAGTAGTAGTAGTAGTAGTAGTAGTAGTAGTAGTAGTAGTAGTTATTTGTATTGCTGGCAGAAGTTGAGAGTAGTAGTAGTAGTAGTAGTAGTAGTAGTAGTAGTAGTAGTAGTAGTTATTTGTATTGCTGGCAGAAGTTGAGAGTAGTAGTAGTAGTAGTTATTTGTATTGCTGCTAGACGTTGAAAGTAGTAGTAGTAGCAGCAGCAGCCGTAGTACTAGTAGCAATACCACCCCTCTCTTTATATACATTTGGCCCATATAATTGACACATTGATATTTACAAGCTTGCCACTCCTTAAACATGACACAACATGATTTATTTAGAATCAAAATAATCTTTGGTTGGAAATACAGGATTAAAATCACCCGTTAAAAGTGTAAAAACATCATATCTTAGTCTTCACAGTTTAAGGCACAAACGGCACAATGCTAAAATAATATTAAAATCTGTGGTTGTGTAAAATAAACAGCATTTTATGAATGTTGAGACTGAGGCAGGACGCGGGAGCCGACTCTGAGGACGGTGGTCACATTTGAATCCTTTGGGAGTCGGTGCATGAGGTACACTCCGAACGTCACCTGCAAATCAGAAATACAATATGTAAGAGATGAACAAGCGATATTATGTTAAAGGTCTTATTTTATGCATTATTCAGGCTGTTACTACTACTTATGTACACCTCAGTTCTGGTATGGCATGTAGGTTAACTTATACAATATGTTTTCTGTTCATTTACATCCACAGTAGCATCTGCAGCAGAGGCGGGCAGTACTCAGTTACATTTACTTGAGTAACTTTTAAAGAATTTCTACTTTTCAGAGCATTTTTCTAGCAGCATGTTATGATATGGTACAGTGCACAACTTTACACTGACTTTAAAAAAAAATATAGGAAAGATGTTCGGTGCCAGGTTATAGCAAAAGTACTAAATTCCACCTGTCGTCCCTGGACAGGCTGATGTGTAAGAAACAGTTTGGTGTAGATGAGTGAAAGACCTGTAAATATATTGTACATACATGAAGTAACAGTACTCTTACACTAGTAAAGGTTTTGGTTCCTCTTCCCACTGTGAGCAAGTCTACAAGTGACAAAAGCTTTATGTTGACAGTATTTAATTATGTGAACAGCTGTGTTTCCTGCACTGATAAGATTTATTATTTCTCATTATTGTGTATTTAATGTTGTGTCTTTCCAATTACATTAACTTTAAATTATAAAACAGATGTTAGGTCCTGTTACTCTTTACATTAGTGGTACTTTTCCCAAATAGTTTTTTGCTCTTACTAATTTCTTGGACTACTACTTTGCAACGTTTCTCTTACTTGAGTGCACTTTTTGGCTACTCTACCCAAACTCTGATCTGCACCACTCACAATCATCAGTATATGTATGTAAAAAGGTTAAATCACATCTTAAATTATGTTGTGTACTGGAGATCTGATAAAAAAAATAGCGTTTTTTATTGTCTGCCAATCAGCAAGTAGCGTTGGTGCTCTGTTAGCATGCTAGTTGCTGCATTACCATGACGGCAAAACTCAGAAATTTGTAAAAAGAGCTTATAAACTCATCAATAATTAGCTAGGAACGCGTTATGAAAGTGAAGAATAACTTTGGACCACTGCAAACAGTCTAAAATGAACGAGTTCTGTTTTTCATGCTTTTAAGAGTAAAAATACGGTCCTTTGATGGAAGAGGTCCAGACTCGTTTCATTTGAGTGGAAAGAAAAAGCTCTGGCTGTCACTTTATTTGACACTATATTTAAACCATCTCACCATTGTTTTGGCAGTTACACCCGATCAATAGCTGGCAAAGGATGTTTAATCAATGCTTTAAATTATGTAACATTATTGAATGGATAGGACTGACCATTCCAACACAATATATCTTCAGCCATGAATTTAAGCTACACAGAACAATTTATGACAGAAGATCAATTTATACAGTTAAGAATGACCAAAGGAACAGATTGCAGATTAGCTGACCTGGTTTATGGTTAATATCCCTGTAATTACTGGGCCTATCCACGTGAAACAAAAACTGGCACAAAGTTCAACGTCTTTTCTGTCACTATAAATGAACTATAGATGAAATTATGCGTTCACAATAGCTTCAGGAAGTGGTGCCATTATTCAACCCCAATAATGTGATTGTTGTCAGCTGAAAGCACTTTCAGCCATAAGATTAATATGACAAGTTTGTGGAGCCAGTCCCAATCAAATAATGGTAAGGGATCGTAAATTTGGATATTTCTTTAAAAAACACAGAATGTCCAATACAGTTAAGAGTTAGGTCCCTGCCTTCTATCTGAAATTATGTGAGAGAGTCTAGACCTTCACACAAAAGACCCTGCCCTTCAAATCTTGACCAGGATACAGTTTAAAACATGTCACAAACAAAAAACAGATATTTAACTGTAAACATAGGTCTACAAAGGCGTACTTAGTATAGACATATTAGATGTTGTTTGTCCGTGAACATGTTGCCATAGGCCCTGTGTTAAGATTAGACACAAATTTGTAATGTTTAAGGTTAGGGAAAGGATTTGGTGTAAAACAATGTCAACATTTGCAACGTTACATTGAAAATAGCAGACAGGAAACAGCGGACTTTTTCCATGACCGTTGTTTACTTTTATGGACCTGTGGATGGAGGTAAGTCACGTGAGGTTCGGGTCCTTTGGATGGAGGTCTGCAGCCAGATCCCTCTCAAATTATAACATCATTAAATGCTAGAACGTGCAGGCAACCTATAGCAAATAGTAATCAAAGTAGTAGGAGCAACAGTAGTAGTAGTAGTATGCTGTTAGTCCTTACTTTCCCTTTGTTCCTGTACGCTGACAGAGACATTAGAGGCTCTTTGGTCTTGTCTCCGGTCTCCTGGTCTATCCCAACCATGTGACAACGGCCACACTGTCCCGACACCTGTGACACCAACGGAAAGACATGCACGATTATAACTTTGTAAAGGAGATACATCACAATTTACTGAGACCAAAATATGATTTGATTTGTTGATTGGTGATATTATATAAATTATAAATGTAAAATTTGTTGTTTATATTTTTGTTTTGGATCGCAAAATTCAAGATTATCACAAAGCAGAATTAGCTCTTCACTTTCAGTTGCCAGATTGTATGATTAATTATTTAAATGGTTCAAATATGTGCCTTTATAACAGGTTAGAATGAGCCAAGGGATCTTTTTTCATGCTTAGATCCTCAATAGAACACACCAAATACACTCACTGTACTGGGCCAATTCACCTGCATGGACTGATGGCATTGACAGGCGGATCGGTGCAGCGTCTGCAGTGATGCGGTCGCTGTATCGGTCCATTGTGGTAAAGAAGGAGCTGAGCCCAAAGGCGAAGCTCTCGATTTACCGGTCAATCTACGGGAAGTTTGGGAGTCCCTGCTTAGACTGCTGGATGGATGGATGGACTGATGGCCTAGAAAAGTTGATCTGAGGGCCACAGATTGGACATGCCCAGGCTTAACCTAACATGTTTAAGAGTACTAAAGTTGAGTGCGAATCTACTTTTTAAATTACTAGGAGCACGTGCTAAATACACATACATAACTCTAATCAAAGTTAGGCTGATTCCAAAGCACTGCTTGAGATCAGGATTGTAAAAAAAAGATAACACTGGGTTGAAAATTACAGGTGACCAAAAATATACATTAGGACTGGAATAATCCTAAGTGTTTAAAACACAGTGGAGCATTTCCTGTATTAAATCATGAAAAACTGAGCAGGATTTGTGTTTTAAATCAATGTGTGTGAATGAATAGCAAAAGCCGAAGTTAAATCTGTCAACTGGACAAAGTTATAGGAGCGAAGACGTTTCGCTGCTCGTCCAAGGAGCTAACTACATGGAAACTGTAAACAGCTTTTGTTTACAGTTTACTTATGTAAGAGAATAGATAATATAAGAGAATGTATCAACACCGCCGCAAGAGCTTCTCTGGACCCCAGTTCAGAGTACATCTCCATCTCAAAACCAATAACCACTCCTTTGAAAATAGTGAGGTACAATGGTTTGAGAGGGGAGCTAAAGAAGCTATTTTTGAACAGGAATGGGGGCCTTAGACACCAATTATCCCCCATATACAACTCCATCCTCAGACCCAAAGCAAACAATGGAAACAAAGAACAATAGAGCGAGCCAGAAGGGCCATTAAAGGTTGAACGTAGGTCAAGGGTAGGTTAAGGCTGGAACTGTAAAGAATAGCTGTTTACAGTTTCAGTGTAGTTAACTCCTCCCTGCAGACAGATATAAGACAGTGTCCACCAGCAATAGATGAGCAGAGAAACGTCTTCACTCTTACAACTTTTTGTCCACTTAACAGATTTGCTTTTGCTTTGACTATGGAACGGACCTAGACGACTGAGGGATTACACCAACAACAAAACACAACTCCGGGAATAGTTTTGATGAGGAAACAACATTTTAACAAAGACCAGAAAACACTGTAATACGGGCACTTTAAAATATGTGTCAACCAGGACACTCCAAAACAAACAAACATAAAATGTACTGCGTAAATCTACTGAAGACATTTGTGCCACGTTGCTCTTTTTCTGTTGGTTTGAGCTCACCGCAAAACCAGTGTCGGCGATAATCAATTGAGACCAATTATCCTCCTGAAATGCCTGAGCTCCCGACACCAGCAGATTGGCTCGGAAGCGCCTAATGACATTTTCCACGTCAAGAACAAGCTGCTCGTCTGCATTCAACTCCTCCCTGTGAAAAGAAAAGAGAGTTAGGGAGAGGGAGGGAGAGGAGAAAGAGAGTGTGGCGGGAAAACAGCAAGGCAGAGAGCGGGAGAGGGACGGAAAGAGAGGAGAAGCTGAAATGGGGAGAAATGAAGTTAGAAAGAGAGAAATAAATGAAGGGAGCAAGAGGGAAAGGGGGGGTAGGAAGACGGATAGAGGGTGGTGAGAGAAAGGAGGGGAGAGGAGAAAGAAAGAGAAGGGAAATGTGGGAAGAAGAGCGTGAGAAGGGTGAGAGAGATGTAGAGAGGGAGAGAGAAAGGGAAAGAGGGGAGAAGCAGAGAGAGAGAGAAAGAGAGCAAGGGGTGAGAGGTAGAAAGAGGGAAAGAAAAGGAAAGAGGGAGAAGTGAAGGGATGAAAGACAGATGGAGGAAGAGAGAGAAGGAACGAGAGGGAAAGGAAGAAAGAGAGAGTGAGTGTGGCGGGGGAGAGGTAGGACACAGAGAAGAGGGATGGAAAGAAGTAAAAGAAGGAGCAGGAGAGGGGGAGGAAAAAAGAGAAACTAAAAAGAAAGACAGGGAGGGAAAGGGAGAGCAAGAGGAAGAGATTGGTGAGAGGAAAAAAGAGGGGGAGAGGGAAGGAGAGATGAGAGAGAGAAAAGGAGACAAGAGGACGCGAGATAAGGGGAGGAAGAGTTGGGAAAGAGAAAGGGTAAAAGATGAAGAGGAAAAGAGAGGGAGAAGAGAGGAAGAGAGCGGGAGGCAAGGAGAGGGGGGAGAAAGAGAGAGCAAGAGAGGGAGGAGATGAAGTGAAAAAAACGAGGGGGAGAGAGGAAGAGAGCGTGATTGTAGAGAGATGAAATGAGCTGTTATTTGAGCAGCATATAAAGCCGTACTCTGTGGTTATGTGGAGACGTGCAGACTTCCGCTTGTGCATTTCAAGGGTTTTTGCGTCATTGATTTTTTGAATAAAACGTTATTTTCTTTTCAAACCTGTTGTGAATTAGCTGGTGAATAAGTTCCACGCTGCCACGATTTATCATCAAGTATTGCGCCTCATTCACCAGCGAGAGAGGAGAGGAGGAGGCTAGAAAGAAAGAGAGAACAGTGGATAAGTGAGAGTATTCACAGTTTTAAATTGGTGCTAATCCTGGACGGTTTGTGGAGTGGTATAAATGTGTTGACATGCACTGATTAGCCTGTTTTGATGCTCAACTTACGTAACACTTCTTAAAGACATAGTTTGAAACTTTTTGCCAAACAACAGACATTATGGGTGTTTTTGTTGCACTGAAAAACAGAAAACGTGTATCCTAAATGAGAGTAGGCTTGCATCTCCACAAATCTGACTCTTATTTGGCCTAGAGGCTGCTCATTTCCATGGAAATGTTGTTCCTTTGGCTATAATATTCCACAGTACGGCATAAAACATATCTATCACCATGGAAAATGTTCCGAATTATGGTTTTAACTTACTATTCCCCATGCAGTTGACTTTCCACTTCCAAAATGTAACCTCCAGAAACAACATACACACTTTAAAGGTGTACTATGTAACTTTTTATGAGGAGGTTTAAACACTGTCTTGTCTCTATGGAGATGTTATTGTTTTGCCTGGAATATTCTACAGTATTATTATCTTCACCTCTCCACATATCTGACCTGTAAAGTGGCATTACCTGCTTGTCTCTATGGAGATAGGTAAGTGTAATGCCATACTGTGGAATATTCCAAGCAAAGCAACAACATGGAGTTAAGTAATGTACCATCCTCCTACTCGTTTCTATGGGTTTAAAAATGTCAATTACGCTCTGTGACATTTGCACACTCAAACCAGGACTAGACCAGGACTAGACCAGGACTAAACCAGAACTAAACCAGAACTAAACCAGAACTAAACCAGAACTAAACCAGGACTAAACCAGGACTAAACCAGAACTAAACCAGGACTAAACCAGGACTAAACCAGAACTAAACCAGGACTAAACCAGAACTAAACCAGGACTAAACCAGGACTAAACCAGAACTAAACCAGAACTAAACCAGGACTAAACCAGGACTAAACCAGAACTAAACCAGGACTAAACCAGAACTAAACCAGACCGAAACCAGGACTAAACCAGAACTAAACCAGAACTAAACCAGGACTAAACCAGGACTAAACCAGGACTAAACCAGGACTAAAAGGGACCAAATCAGGTCTATAACAGGTGTAATTTTGAGATCTGGTAAACCTAAGTAAGATTTTATTTTTTTTTGTTTTCTAATTGGATAATTGTCTTGAACAAAACACAAAAGTTGATCCAAACCAACACATATACATCATGTACATTTTGTAACTGTGAATAAGACATTGGCTAAGTTCACGTGTAAACCACAAAATCTCAGGTGAGGAATCAGAGGGACCAGGATCACAGAGAAATCAGATAATTTTGCGGTGTCATTTATATAGTGTTTTAACTACAATTATGTGTCAAATGAAGGACATTTAAAGTGAAAGAGAGCAGCAATCTTTGAACTTTTTAATACAAAGGTATGTAGCTAAAGAGGGGGTATTAATTTTTACCTTTTGGATGTTACAACACTGTTCCCTGATCAAAACATGCCTGCAGAAGTTTTAGATGCCATCTATGTATGTTTCAGTAATGAAATCTCTCCTTTCTCTCTATTTGAACCATCCCTATGGTTAGCTGTATGATTCTGCCCAATGCAATAAATATACAAAAACAGGACACAACAACAATACACTACACTATACACTACTCTACGCACAAAGGGAAGAGCGACTCAGAACATCAAAAACTAAAGTGAAATTTATTAAATATGTTAATATGTTGTTTTTTGGCAAATTTAGCATTTTCAAAACAATAAAAAGTAACATGGTAATCTAAATATGTTATGTGTTAGCAATTAATACCACATAGAAGTGTAATATCCCCTCTTTAAACTAAAGCTGGATTTATGCTTCTCTAAGAAGCAAACTTATAAAATCTACACAATTTTATGTTTGTTTTTTCTCTTGCATAACATAATCTTGTGGTTTATAGCCATCCCTATTTTTTTTATTTTTATTTTTATGGAGATAGTGACATTCCTAGCCATCCCAAAGCCATTTCAAGAGATCTAGAAATCTCAACAAAGTTTCCTTTCAACATTTTTCAGTACCATGTTTCCTCTAAAATCAATGATCATAACTCATACTGTGGTATCATTTAGTGTTTTATAACATAAAACTGCTCTGTGTGGTCTGACTGATTGGTAGCCTCAGTAAACGCCTGCTGTTCTTTTTCTCTCTGTCACAAATGAGGAATACAAATGAATGAGGCAGTGTCAATACAAAATGACTTATGCTTGTGTGGATGGATAACTATCATTGTTTCATACTCAGGTTCAATGTGATATATGAAGAACAGCACATGAGTGAGAGGGGATTCTTAATCATAGTTATTCAAAAGCTTTTAAATGACAAAAGATCCATTGTACATGCCTATATTCACTGTTACTAGGGATACCACTTTTTCCAAAAGGAGTACAAGTACAAGTACTTCATTTTGAGTACTTGCCGGTACCGGGTACCAATATCAATGCCAGACATTATTTTTCTAGGGCTTCTATTACAATGGTAAATGTAATTCATTTCATATGATTTTTATAGTATAGCCCACTTTTTCACCTTCAAATACTTATTTGAGGGGCTTTTTAAAAATTCTATAAAATCATTGTAGTTTGGTATAGTTCCAGTATCATTTATTTAGATATGTACATGGCTTTAATATTTACTAATTCATCTTTTCAGAATGCACTAGACATTTAGATACTTTTAGCATAACAGTGAGTGTTGTCTTACTTTTACCACAGCCACACTTTGACCATGGAGATACTATACTTTTTTTAAAAGCTCTGAAATGTGATTGTCAATTACGACAAGTCACAAAACATGCTCAAGCAAAGAATCACCAGCACCACTGCACTGCACTCATATCCTTTGTGAACTATAAAACCCTTTAAGAGTCCTATGTATTTCCATAGTCCATGTGTCACATATGATTAAAGCTGAGCTTAATGTGCAGAACAGTGAATGTGCTTCTTTATGATCACGTCCTCTCTGCTCAGAGCGCACTACTCAGCTGAGAGGAGCTGTGAGCATAAAATTAACAGTTATAGTGGTATCGGCTCTTGCTATCGACAGCCCGTTGATGAGTACAAGTACGAGTGCTGGCACCTAAATATGGGATTGATACTAGGTGCCAGCTTAGTATCCACTGTGCACCCCTAACTGTTATCATTTTAAATTCACAGTTCACAAATTCACAAGCAGCCCCAGGTAATCTGAGTCAAGACTATATTGTCTTATTGTTTAGTATGTACAGTATAACAAATATGTGTTTAAAGGCACACTATGTAATATGTGTTTAAAGGCACACTATGTAACTTTTCATAGGTAGCAGGGGTTTTTTTCTTGGCAGGCACATTACCGGGTCGAGGGCCAAACCTGATGACAGTTTGCTCATAAAAATGTTCTTCTTCTTCTGCTCAATGTTGATTGAATTGACTTTTAATATTAGGAAATAGACTGGCCTCCATCCATCTGCTGATAATATTTTTGATACAACAATCAATCAAAATAGATTCTTCTTAAATCTCAGAGCCTTCTTGCAGGCCAAATTCGACCCCCTGGAGGACAAAGTTTGGCCTGCGGGCTCCACTTTGGGCACCAGGAGTCTCCATAGAGATGTTATTGCTTTGCCTGAAATGTTCCACATTATTCCATTTTCATCTGTGCACCTTATTTATTATCATTATTTATCTCCTTACACCATGTCTCATTCTTAGCCTAGATGTATTTTATACATTTTATTTTATTCTACTTGTATTTGACACAAGTCTTAAAGGAACTGTATGTAGGATTTGATTTTAAATTCCATAAACATGACTTAATTATGTCCCCAGATATCAAATTTAATATTACTGATAATAATTGTAATGATGATTTTTCTTAATTACAAAACATTGGACATGATGGACCAGTTGTTTTTGTTATAAATTGGTGTTTTGATTATCCAATCAGAAAGCAGAATGAGCCTATCTAAAATCCAGCTGGTTCAAGACTTAAACCCCAGCAGGTGCAGTGATAGTGCAGCCTCTGCAGCTCAGAGAGTGGATCCTCACATGAGGCATGGCCTGTGCATATAATGAGATAAACCTGTGTGCAGGTTATGACACTGGCAGCTCAGGTTCAGTTATAATACTACTATTATTGTATCCAAGTAATTTCCTGAGTGGATCAATAAAGTCTAATTCAAGGAAAAGTAAAAACATCTCCATGGAGACAGATAACAAACCCCTAACCAGAAAAGTTACATAGTGCACCTTTAAACAGCTAGTGCAAATTACGTCCTGGACGTGAGTGTTAGTACTTTGCAGTGACATATTGTGCCCCTCGCTGATGTGAGGAGAGACAGATGAAGCTCAGGGGGTGTCCCTTTAAACAAGGTCAAGTCATGCCAGACAACACCTGCTTAAACCACAGGGACAGTTAATGAAAAACAGAGAGACAGAGGAGAGATGGAGGGAGAGAAGAGAGAAGGTGTGTGTGTGTGTGGGGGGGGGGGGGGGGGGGGGGGGGGGGGGGGACAAGAGAGCAGGGACAAAGAAAGAGGAAGTGAGAAAAAGAGAAAAAATGGGGAGAGAAAGGAAAAGAGAAAGAGAGGGAGGGAGTATAAGAGAAAATAAGAAGAAGAGAGAGAGGGGGGAAAGTAAAAGATAATGTGAGAAAAGGAGAGAGAGGAAATGAGAGGGGGAGGGAGTGAAAGAAGATGAGAAAGAGGAAAAGAGAGAGTAGAGGAAGTAAGAGAAAATAAGGAAGAGAGAAGAAAAGAGAGAAAAGGGGAGGAAGTAAAAGAGAAAATGAGAAAGAGAGAGAGGAAAAGAGAGTGAAAGGGAGGAAGTAAAAGAGAAAGAGAGAGAAAGGAAATGAGAGGGGAGGGAGTACAAGAAAAAATGAGAAAGAGAGAAAGAGAGAGGAAAAGAGTGAGAGGGGAGAAAGTAAAAGAGTAAATAAGGAAGAGAAAGAGAGGAAAAGATAAAGAGGGAGAGGAATAAAAGAGAAATGAAGAAGAGCAAGAGAGAAAAAGAGAGGGAGTCCATCCATCCATCCATTTTTTTTCAGCTTATCCAGGGCCGGGTCGCGGGGGCAGCAGTCTAAGCAGGGACTCCCAGACTTCCCTCACCCTGGACACATCCTCCAGCTCCTCCGGTGGGGCCCTAAGGCGTTCCCAGGCCAGCCGAGAGACATAGTCCCTCCAGCGTGTCCTGGGTCTGCCCCGGGGCCTCCTCCCGGTGGGACATGCCTAGGGAGGAGTAGATGCCCGAGCCACCTGAACTGGTTCCTCTTGACGTGTAGGAGCAGCGACTCTATTCTGAGCTTCTCCCATGTGACCGAGCTCCTCACCCTATCCCTAAGGGAGCGCCCAGCCACCCTGCGGAGGAAACCCATTTCGGCCGCTTGTTAGATCTTGTCCTTTCGGTCATTACCCAGAGCTCATGACCATAGGTGAGGGTAGGAACATAGATTGACCTTTAAGAGCTTTGCCTTTCGACTCAGCTCCATCTTTACTACAACAGACTGATACAGTGACCACATCACTGCAGACGCTGCATCGATCCACCTGTCAATCTCATGCTCCATCCTTCCTCACTCGTGAACAAGTGCAGTTTTCGTCCCAGTCGTGGAACAGAGAACCAGCTCTATACTCTCCATCGGGTCCTCGAGGGCTCATGGGAGTTTGCCCAACCAGTCCACATGTGTTTTGTGGATCTGGAGAAGGCATTCGACCGTGTCCCTCGTGGTGTCCTTTGGGGGGTATGGGGTCCGGTGCTCTTTGCTAAGGGCTGTCTGTTCCCTGTATGACCAGAGCAGGAGCTGTGTTCACATTGCAGGCAGACAGTCAGACCTGTTCTCGGTGCATGTTGGACTTTGCCAGGGCTGCTCTTTGGTGCAGTCAGGGCCTGGAGGGGGTCCAGTTTGGGAACCACAGGATCCCATCTCTGCTGTTTGCAGATGATGTTGTCCTGATGGCTTCATCGAGGCAGGACCTGCAGCAGGCACTGGGGTGGTTTACAGCCGAGTGTGAAGCGGCTGGGATGAGAATCAGCTCCTCCAAATCTGAGGCCATGTTTCTCGATCAGAAAAAGGTGAAGAGTCTCTGCCCCAAGTGGAGGAGTCCAAGAATTTTGAGCTGTCATATAAAACTCTGCGATTAACTTTCATTTCTCTCAAAGGTTTAAAAAAAATACAGCTGGTTTGGGAGAGGGAGTTTGGAATGTAATTAAAGATAAACTTAGTGTTTTCGTAGCTGTAAATGGTGTGAGTAAAATAAATGTCTTTTATTAAAGCCATGGTTCAGTGTTCCCAAATGTACAGTCTATTTCCTGATACAATACAATACTACATAAACCTTTTATTTTTTTGAGTAAACTTAACATAGAAGTTACATAGTAGAGGCTGGTACAAGCTGCTGTTCTTAAGATTTAAACCATTTTGTGAGATATTAAAAATGTGTTACTGGGTAGTGGTAACGTCTTTAATTTTTGAATTATGTTTATGTTTTTTTTAGATTTCAGTACTGATGATAAACCTACACTTTTTACCGACATATGCCAACAACATGACTACTGTATCTGTGACAGTATAAATAGCCGACAGGTACTTTCTGACTGCAACTAGTGATGGGACTTGCGGCTCCTTTGTGGGATCCAATTCTTTTGGATCTGTTATCTTCAAAGAGCCGTTCAAGAGACTAGTTCTTTTATGATTTATTTATATGGCAAATGCCAATGTGAGTGCTCATTTTATCAATTAACTAATCACAAAAATGTGACCTGCTCTATTATCAGTAAATGTCAAGAATTCATATTTGTTAAAAAATAAATAAAATGCAAATGTCTCAGAGGTTTAAAACATAATAAAGAATACTACATTCAGTTTTTATTATGCTTATTTATTTATGCTTTTGTGATGAGGTCAGGTGAGCGACAAAGGGTCTACTGGCAGAGCAGCCTTCTGTACCACTTTTTCCTCCGTTTCTTTTCCAGCTCCTCCTCAAGAACACTGCTCAACTCCTCCAGCAGGGTGCGCTGTTCCTCTGCTTTCTTCAGGTCCTGTTCAAGCTCATTACTCCTTTCCTCCTGCCGGGCGCACTGTTCTTTGGCCTTTTTCAGCTCGAGCTCAAGCGCACTACACTTCGCTGCCTCCAGGGAGTGTTGTACATTTTTGTCCTTCAGGTCGTGTTCAAGTGCACTACACTTCTCTTCCTGCAGGCAGCGCTGTTCATTTTCCTTCTTCAGGTCCTGTTCAAGCGCACTACACTTCTCCTCCTGCAGGCAGCGCTGTTCATTTTCCTTCTTTAGGTCTCGTTCAAGTGCACTACACTTTTCTTCCTGCAGGGAGCACTGTTTTTGGGCCATTTTCATCTTCAGCTCAAGCACAGTACTCTTTTCCACCATCAGGGAGCGCTGTTCCTTGTCCTTCTTCAGGTCGTGTTCAAGTGTAAGAGTCCTTTCCTCCTGCAGGGTGCACTGTCTTCTGGCCTGTTTCAGCTCGAGCTCAAGTGCACTACACGTCTCCTCCTGCAGGCAGCGCTGTTCCTTTTCCTTCTTCAGGTTTTGTTCAAGGGCATTACACTTTTCTTCCTGCAGGGAGCACTGTTTTTGAGCCATTTTCATCTTCAGCTCAAGCACAGTATTCTTTTTCACCAGCCGGGTGTGCTGTTCCGCTGCCTCCCTCGACTCCTCCTTCTCTTTCTCACGCTGGGTTAAAATGGTCGAGTTCTCGCACTGTAGTTTGGGACTTTTGAAATTCTCCTGCTGCACCTTCTGCCTTAGGGTTTCCACATCTTCAAGTTTGGTCTGAATATGTTGGAACTGCAGGTTCATTTTGGTTTCCCGGTTCCTGGAATTCTCTAGGGCCTCCTCCAAATCATGAACCTGTTTTTCCTTGTCCTGCAGTTGTTGCACCATCAGGACCTTTTGTTGAGCGCACTCTTCCAGCTTTAGGTCCTGTTCTTGAGACAGTTTTACAAATGCAGACATCTCTTGTTTAATGTCTGCCAGTGCAGTCTCCAATTGAGTATTTTTCTCAATAAGAGCTGCATTTGTTGTCTCTTTTTGTTGCAGGATCGACTTGTAACCCTCAGCTTGCTTCCACAGTGACAGCTTTCTTTTGTCGACGGTGTGTTTTAGCTGATCATTCTCTTTTGCGAGTTTGATCATTTTCGCAGACTCTTCCCTCTCTCTTTCTCTTAGCGTCTTAAGCTCATCCAGCTCTTTCGCTAGACTTTCCTCTCTAGTTTTGGCTTTTTCAGCTTTCGACGCCATCTCCAGTTTCAACAAAACTAGAGTCATCCCCATCTCGTCTGCTTCTTTCTGCCTCTGTTGGCTGTCAGATCCAACAGAGCATTTGTTGTGGAGTTTTTGAAGTTGTTCGAGCTCCTTCACCAGATGCTCTTCTCTGGCTTTGGCTTCTGCGACTTTTGGGGCCATCTCCAGTTTAGACATAAGCAGAATCATTCCCATCTCGTCCTCTGCTTTTTGTCTTCTCTGTTGTTCCTGGACGACCTGTTGTTTTAGCCGCTCTATCTCCTGCTGCATAGTTTCACCAGTTGATGTTTTTTGCGGCAGGTTTTGCGTGAAGGCCAAATGCTCAAACTCCTCCTTTCCCAACTCCTCCACAGTCATAACGGTTTTGACCTCTGTTTCGACTGTGGTCTGGTCCACATTTTCTGGCATTTGTGATGTTTTTGCCAGCTCCTTCATGAGGTCGAACTCCTCTGTGTAGAGGAGTTTGTCCTCTTCAGGAGTATAGTCGGCCCATTCGATATTAAATTTTAGACTCACGATTATCGTGGCCAAAATAATCGCGATTAACGATATTATCGCGATAATTATTAACCTGTTAACGTTCCGACGGCCCGGGCCTATTTTCAACTTTACAGCAATGTACATACACTTCTGCGTCACCCACACAAACACATCAAATGAAAGCTGCGGCGCTCGTCTTTCTGGATATGCAAACCATTTTCACCTGCAATCACCACAGTGCTGACAGGAAAGACGTTTTTACAGAAAAGTCACAAAGTGTGAATCTGGACTTCACTTACCATTGAGCGCTGTCAAACATCAACATATTCACACAAGGTTGGTCTCTTTTGTTCCGTAAAGGTCCAGAGAATATAATCTAGTCAAGAAATTATGTCCACAAAGGAAGTTAGATCCTCCATGTCCAATCTGCTGCACGAAAGTACTCCAAATATGAAATCTGCTCCGTCACTTCTTTGCCTTTCTTTTGTCGATTTCAGGCATAATAAACTTCTGACAGCGCCAACTTTATTCCCCAGTGCTAAACACACGTGTTAGCTTGTGATTGACACCAGTGTTGGCCAATACGGTGGGGGTTGTGGGTTACTGAGGCCGCAGACAGCGAATCAGTGCTACAGATGACTGAAAGTTTACGCCCCACTCTTCCCCTTGTAGAATCAACCAATTACATCACACACATTTAGTGACTTTTTCCCCTTACAGCCAATGAGCAGCGGGACAGGATGATGTATCACATGCCATGGTTTTTCGTAAACAGACGTACCTGGAAGAATGAATGAATGAATGAATAGTTTATTATTGTGTCTTGCATACAAAGAATGCCGAGCCCAAATGGGCTTATAAGACACCATTAACAAAAATACAATAGTCCAATAGTCCAGACGTGTATACAACAAACAAAAACAAAAACAAAACAAAACAACAATAAACTCATTTAAACAAACTCATTTGAAGAAAATGTGTACTCCTCAATGCCATGCTGTCGAAATGGACCGGTCCTTGTTGCGCCGGAAGTGACGCAAGTGCCCGTCGACGAACACTTAATTTTTTAAAATTAAGGCACTTTGGTGAATTGGGAAACGAGTGGATGCAGAAATGTGTGCATAATGGCGCATTTTACGCACTGTTGTTTTGCGTTTTAAACACAACGAAACGGACAAACCAAAGGGAGGACAAGATCGAGGACACTGTGGATGTTTGTACCAGTTAAACTAGAGGCATCTCTGACCTGGAGCGGTTCATGGCAAAGTGTAAAGATCCCACAGTGGACTCAGGAGTAAAGGACCTTATTTTTTGATGGATTGGATGCTGTTCTCGATCGGTAAGTGTGATTTATTCTGCTATTGACTTAATTGTAGGTAAAACATACCGTGTATAATCGTTATCATTGCTTCTGTGCACATAGTGTGCAGTCGGACCATGCGCTCTGGCACATTTGTGTTCAGCTGTATGAATTAGACTTATTTTGTCTATTGTTTAAAAGGTGTTGTTTTATTCTGCAGTTTGCATTATTGTGGGTAAAAATCTAAGATGTACACACATTAGCGTCTCATCTGTGCGCACGGGTGAGGCGCGCACTGGTACGTTCCTGTGGAGCGTTACGGACCAGACTTTGTTTATTGTTGATATCTGACAGAATATAGTTCAGACAGAGATAAGCACAGAAGCTACAAGTGTCATTGCTATGTCAGAGTGGGCAAACACCACAAACTAACATCTAAACGTTGTATTGGATCTGGAAACATGAGGCAGTGTGGTGCCGTAAAGGCGATTATAATCGTGCGCGATGATCGCGATTATAAAAAAATGCCACAAACGATTAATTGCGGACCTTTTTTATCACGATTAACGATATTATCGTATATCATCCCATCCCTACCCAGCACACAGGCATCTCTGCACAGCTCTGTATTAAGGCCCTGAATTGTCAACCCACTTGTCTCTGACGCCGGCCTAGTGTATTGTATACAGGTCAACATGGCGGACTCCCAGAACCCCACTTAATAATTCAAATACAGTTTTAGACATAACATTTTGAGCCTTTAGTGTTAGATAATTTGTTTTGATTCCTCTGTTTAAATGAATTGATATTTGTGCAAATACATGTTCTAACGACAATTTAGTGTTGTTTCCATCAATATTTACACTGGATAAACCATTTTCTCATTTATTCAGTCTTGATCTCTGTACAAAGAGCCCCCTTGCCTGCAATACACCTTACCGGGAAGTAAAAGAGAAAATGAGGAAGAGAGCCAGAGAGAGGGGGAAGGAGGAGGAGAAGAGAGATAGAGAGAGGTTAAGTGCACATTTCTTGATCTGGCATTAACAACTGTGCACTGAACTGATGTAAACCTATGATAAATATTGAGCACATGCACTCTGCACCAAACCAAGTCAAAATTAGACAAACATGAAAAGCTGTTGTATGCAAGAATGTGCTCATAGTGATAAACTTTGTGAATGAATAAACTTGACTTGAGGTGGATGCATTGGGCTTCACAGCAGTAGTTCAAGGACAGGCCATTTCCTATTTTTTTCTGACCGAGTGAGTTTGGACATTTATTTATGTCGGCTTTTCGATGATGTACAGTTCAAGAGGATTGATTTGGGATGTGAGGAGAGGAGAGAGGAGAGAGAGGATAGAGAGAAGAGGGAAGAGAGAGGGGAGAAGGGAGAGAGATAGAGGGAGAGTGGCAAAAAAGAGATAAGAGATAAGAGAGAGACATGAGATAGAGGAAAGAGTAAAGGGAGGGGAGAGAGAAGAGAGAGAGGAGAGGGGAGTGAGAGGAGAGAAACTGACCAAGCAAAAGAGAGGAGAGAGAAGGGGAGATAGAGGAGAGAGTAGAGAGAGGAAAGAGAGGACAGAGAGCAGAGAGAGAGAGGGGGGAGAGAGGAGAGAGACTGGCTAAGCAAAAGAGAGGAGAGGAGAGGAGAGAGGGGAGAGAGGAGAGCGAGCACTGGCCTTGAAAGAGAAGGATGGACATGAGGAGTGATATTTTAGAGGAAAAAAGGTCATTTCTGGTGTGTTTGATTGAGAAGCCGGCGTGGGGCGGCTGTCAAACCCGGCTAAAGACACCGGCAGAACTGTGTCAGACGAATGTGAATGCTCTGTAATGCACCAGGATAATACAGTATACAACACACAATCACTCAAACATGCAGGAATCACTCCAAATACTACCCCAATGCTAAGGGAACATTATAACAGAACATCGTTCAAAGCTCATAAAAGTCAGTTTTATATAATATGTCCTCCCTGTTAACACAATTTAAAGAATATACTGATTTTGTTACAGCCGCTAGCGACAATGCAGCACTTTTAACCAAGCTAAATCTGTCTGGTCACGTACATTAGCCTGGAACCTGGTTACACAATTTCATTATGAAATACTATTTCTAAACTTAAATGACAGCCAGTTATTTATAGCTTTTAAATAATTTATTTGGATTTGTGAAATAATTAAATAAGGTCATTTTCTTAGAAAATGTTCAAATATGCTTCAAATTAGAAAGTATAATTGACAATATTAAAATCTGTACACATCATATTTCAAAAGTGTGATTAATGTGATTCATAGTTAGACAGCACTAGTGTTCATGAGGTAAAATCTTGAGGTAACAAAAATGGTTAAAAGTCATATCAGCAAAATATAAGCGATCTGCAGCATCTACAGAAACACAAACAACTATGTATATGATTATTAATGACATTTTAACCAGAATAACGTGGCCTTAATTCTGTTCAGCAGATAAAACAAGAGAGTTGAGTAGGGCTAGTGAAAATGGGACTGTTATTAAACATCTTGAAAATAATTAATAGTTGTTAAATTTGTGGTTAATTATTTCAATAATCAATTAGTGAAAGGGGAGCTTTAGAATAATAAAGTTACAGGTTTAAAAACAAATGTTCATACTAACTCACAGTTTCACATATTTGAATAAAAGAATATGAGATATTCAGATTCAAACAGACTGATATTGTACAATTTTTTTGGACTGATATTTGCACTTTTTAGTGTATTGGCTATTGACTTTAATTCTCCAGCTGAGGAGCATTTGGTTGATGGTAAAGAAAGCGCTGTGGGTGAGTTTGTAATAAATTTAAATGGCATAATTCAGGAAAAATTATCTAAATTGTTCCCACACATTGGCCAAAAAATATCAGCAGATTCTAAAAAATCGTATTGGCATTGTCAATGAAAAAAAAAAAACATATTGGTTGATCTCTATCTAAAATCCCAATGAAATATGACTTCAAATACAACTGTCAAGATCCCAGTCTGTCCCTGGCCATGTCCCAATTCGCCAAACTGGCCTTAGAATCACCATTCGAAGTGTGCATTGAAGGGCAGTTATGTAATTTCCGGTGCGACAAGGGCTGTCCCATTTCAACGCACCCTACTGAATGCACCCGACAAACCTGCCCTTCCCTTTCCACCGTTTCCATGGATATCGGACGTAACTGAAGCATGCATCCATGCACACTTCACGCACTTCTATATCCCATCATGCACCGCGACTACGCAAAAAAGAGAAGAAAATGGAGTTCGCTGCGCATTACACATTCAAATGTTCATACTGTTTTACCTCATCTACAACAGTGCGACATGAAACTGTTAAATCTGAATAAAGATATGTACAGGCCGTGTGTTTGATGATTAAAAATGAGGGGAGTTACATGGAATAAAGGAATGTGCAGTTATTGCTACACAATAAGAAGACATTATTATCATTAGAAATTATTATTGCAATAAGAATAATGTAAGAATGTTCGTTTCTATTGTAAGCGTCAAAGACCAAGAGACTGAAACATAAAATCAGAAGGTTTAATGAGTTGCACACAGGTAATGTGAACAATGAAGCAACGGACTCTCCAGAAAGGACAGAAGAGAGTCCTGAGACGTGCACAAAATCTTCATGAGTTCCGGTACATTCCATAGGTCTGCGCCCCCTCGTGGGCACGTGTCATTTACCTTAGTGTTAGTAAATCAAGATACTAGTTTGATGTAGCGCTGCACTGCTAGAAAATACTTTACAATAATAAGATGAAAAGAACTGGCACGGCATAGAAGGGAAACAGCGCCCTCTACTGTTATTAAAGTGGTGTAGCCACTGGCCAAAATACCGAATGTTAAACTGCAATATCCCACTATATGTACAAGTGTTCAGTGTTCTCTGGTTTATAGACTATGAATGTAAAAATTATATTGTTACCTCTGTCTCTGTTATTACGTTTTCACAAGGTATATTTTGTTAAAGTTATGAAGTAGCTACAATTGAGAAAAAAATCACCTTGAAACTTATATTTGCCTATTGATATTCAATCTAAACAGAAAGAAACGGCTGTGACGACGACATCTTGACTTTTCTTGTATTAAATAATAAATCATTAAAAATAACGTACGTAATGTACGTATCGTACGCTCAAAGACAGTGGTGGAAGTGCGGTCCGTGGTGTAGGCCTGTCCCACTTCAGCAAGATGGCGGCTACACTGAGGAGGGCAGATTCTTGTCCGGAACCTTCAAACTACACTTTGAAGAGTACTTCGTATTGAACCTTCAAAAGGTGCGTTTGGCGAATTGGGACATGGCCCCTGTGTCTGGAAGGAGACTCTGGCACCACCCACTACACCTGCAGGCCATGACCAATCAAGGCTGCACATTGGGAGCACAAAGGGACTGAGGATCCTACAAACTCCGCTAGATTGTCCATGTATCCCCCGTGGTACAGTTCCACTTGGCTCAATCTAGTTTTTGTGCGTATGATGTCCATACTCAGTTGTTTGTTCTCGTTTTTCCCCATATCCCACTCCTTGGAACTACTCTGCACCTCTGCCTCAGCTTTCCATGACCGGTACAAACAACCCAGCCTCTGTCCCCACTACCTATGACCGGCTCGAAGACGTCAGCCTATGACCTATGATTGTATATCTCTACTACCTGTTTCGTCAAACAACATTTACATTTCTGTGTTTGTAAATAAACTGTTCAACGTTTTACCCTGAACCTGTATTGTTGATTCCCCAGACATTACGACAACTTTGCATTATTGCTGCATGTGCCAAAAAATATTCATTCCAGTATAATACTGGATTCACCATAAAGAAGTCTGTATGAAAAGTGCATGTATGTGTATCTGTCTTGAGTCTCCGCCCACAGCGTGTTATGAAATGTGCTGCTCGTGTTAAGCGCAGTTGACCTTTCATTTGAAAAGCTCCAGGCTTTGGGTCAGAGGCATTACGGATATTTAACGACCTCCACTCCGTTTCCAGGAGAGAGAGCAACAGCATTTAAGTCCAAATTAACCTGTTTATGGGGTTCATCTAATCTACAGGAGAGTTGTAACTAACCATTATTTTAGTGGTCGACCAAAGGGCTGGGTGCATATGGCAAATAAATAAATAGAGAAGATGGATATATGAGCTGCTAAACTAATGTAATGCATTTCAGAACACATTTGTAGAAGTCTAAACTACAGGGTTAACTTTCACACAGAATAAGATCCCAAGGAGACACAGGGACATTGGGCTCTAGACAAAATGACTTAAATTGCACTATGTAACTTTTCTGGTTGGGGATCTCCAAACTGCTTATCTCCAGGGAAATATTATTGCTTTGGAATGAGGTCATTGTCGTTGATCCAGAGGTCATTGTCGTTGGTCCCAAAGGTCAAAGAGATTCTCTGTCGGACCAGATAATCTCACTCGACAATGTGAGTATAGCTTCTAGCCCTACTGTAAAAAATCTTGGAGTCCTATTTGGTCAAAATCTCTCATTCACAGCCCATATAAACCTAGCTTGTAAAACCGCATACTTTCACCTGCAAAATACAACTAAAATTTGAAATATTTGATCTAAAAACGATTCTGAAAAACTCATCCATGCATTTGTTACTTCCAGACTTGATTACTGTAATTCTATGCTCGCTGCCTGCCCCAAAAGTACTATAAGGAGCCTCCAGTTGGTCCAAAATGCAGCGGCCAGAGTCCTAACAGGGACTAAAAGAAGAGACCACATCAGTCCTGTACTAAAATATCTGCACTGGCTTCCTGTCGAGCTTAGAATCAAATTCAAAGTCCTCCTCCTGACATACAAAGTCCTAAATGGTATGACCCCATCCTATCTGCAAGATGCTATTGTCCCGTACCAGCCAAACAGAGCACTCCGCTCTCAGAATGCAGGACTATTAGTGGTTCCTAGAGTATCCAAAAGTACAGTGGGAGGGAGAGCATTCAGTTACCAAGCTCCTGTGCTATGGAATCAACTCCCTGCTGATGTTAAACAGGCCCCCACAGTCTCTGTATTTAAGACCAGGCTTAAAACCTTCCTCTTCGGTATAGCGTATGACCAGGTTACATAGTGAGGGAGTTAGGGAGTGACATTAAAACCCGGGATAAGAGGCTGCAGTAGGAGTAACTAGCTGGGGGAAGTATGGCAACCTGAGCACTATCCTCTACTTCCTCCTATTTTCTCATCAGCAATGCTATTCACATGTTGTCCCCTGTCCCACTCCCCCTGTGGAGTGTAACTCTTTCAGATGTCCCGATAACAGCTGGACCCTCTCCTCCTCCCCGCCTGGCCCTCCTCCACCCCCTCCCTCTCCTCCTCGCCTGGTCTTCCTCCTCCTCGCCTGGCCTTCCTCCGCCCCCCTCCCTCCTCCTCGCCTGGCCGATTTTTCTTGTTTTGTTTGATTTTTCCTGTTGTTTGATTTTCCTGTTTGTTTTTGTGTGTAGGCAGCTCGGTGGCTGAGTGGCAACACTCATGCCTCACAGCAAGAAGGTTTGGTTCGATCCCCGGGTCGCCCAGACCTTTCTGTGTGGAGTTTCGCATGTTTCTCCCCGTGTCTGGATGGGTTTCCTCCGGGTACTCCGGTTTCCCCCATCAACCAAAACATGAACGCCCTTCGAGACAACTGTTGTTGTGATTTTGGGCGTTACAAAAATAAATGAATTGAATTGAAAATGAATTGAACAGTATGACATTAAACATATCGATCTTCCATTTACTCAATTACACATGTTTTTATTGTTAAGAAAATACCTTGAAAAACATTTTTACTGTGAGCAGTGTCACCATTCCACAGATCTGATCAGTAACTTGATCTGGCAGGGTGACCTTCCTGTTTCCATGGAGATAAATGCTATGCTGTGGAATACATCTAAGCTAGCAATAATCATTGAGACAATAAGATGCCTCCTTAAAAGTTACGTAGGGCCCCTTTAAATAACAGCTATGTTAGTGAAATGTTAATATTGACCATTCAAATTACTACTTCAGTTTTATATATTTTTTTAGCCCTAATTGAGAAAATGTAATGACTTGTGGGTATTTATAAAGATTGATGAGTCCCATACCAAGAGCATGTCACTATAATGCAGGCAGAGTGTATTATAGTCTCCTAGTACCTATACAGTGGTCCAATCCTGTATAGTACACACAAGGACAAAACCATCTATATCCATTCAAACTAAATGTGTAGAGCAGAAAATAGGTCCCAGTTTAGCATTGAGTCAGCTCTGAGCACTCTATACTAAACAGATTTCCCATAGGTGCCCTAAATACAACTGATAATAATAAATAGTATTCTTAAAAGCAATTTTGGAAAGAGATTTTGTCTCTACACATTTTATAACACACAAATGAAACCAGATATTTTTTATTTTGCCAAAACTGTCAAATGCTTTATTTTGAGTATCTAATTTGGCAATTGTTTGCTTTTCCTTTTTCAGTTGGCAGAACAATCGTCTGCAAATGTTACGCTATTATTATTCTTTATGTATTTAATGGTGTATTATGTAACTTTCTCCACCTGACATAGTACATCACCCTGTTTTAGTAGAAATACAGACTATTTTGTTTAAAAAAAACATGCAGAGGGAAGCACTTTGTGCATTTGTGGAGGAGTAAGACACTTTTCTCTCAGCTGGATTTGACAAAAGTTCGATTTTTCGTCTCATTCCACTGTTGTTGGGCCATATTTATCAATCTGGTGAAAGCCAGGTTAACCAGACCAAGTTACATGTCAAATCTATGTAGCCTGAGTTTTTCAAGGCAACAAAAACACTTCTACTTCAATAAATGGAGACAATCAAGTGTCAAGTTACATAGTTCACTTTTAACAATAATTTCATCTTCCATGAATAACAATACATTTTTTTTTTGTCTGTGTAGGAAATTGTGCCTTTTGCATTTGATTTTTTAGTGCCACTTGGGGTAAAATTGTGAGGAGCAGTGAACCAGATCTGAGCCAGGATCTTGGTCAGGAGCACCTAAGTGTGGATGTTTGTCAACAATGGACAATGGTTAACGACTATGACACTGTTTGCTACATTTGAAATGCCCACATTATTACCTCAGTTTGGGGATAATCTGTGCCCATTTGTGACTGGATTGGATAAAACGACTACAGCATTTTGATAAATATTGCAGCTACAAGCAAATACCATCCTAGGTTGAGTGTACACTCATTATTGCTTGGGAAAGGCCCACTACAGACTCTGCAGGTAATATTAATGCACCTTGTACTTGGGTGGGTTTAAAAGTATATTTCCTGCAATTTACTGTTTGTTTGAGATGAGTGTATATCATACACTACCTTCAGACCTGACAGACGTTTTGTGCATCAGTACAGGTGGATTTCAGATGCTAAATGGGGGGCTCGTGCCCTCCATCTGGGTGTATGAATGTGATGATGTCATACACCCAGATGAAGGACAAGAGCTACTTTTTCCTATTGATAATATTGTACTTTGCCATGAAATATCTGAAAGGTAAATGCACAAATGTTTAATGTTGATAATTACTTTCAGAGACGATACCCTACAACTTGCTGTATTACAAAAAATATGCCTTTTAACAAAACAAATTTTATTGCCTCATCTGCATTAAAGGAAATGTATGTAAGATTGAACCTATGTCCCAGAAAAAAGAGGTATACAAGGTAATACAAGGTATACATGTTCAAATCAAATACCTTATATCTTATATCTTATATCTTTTACCGATAACAACTGTAATTCAGATGTATTCTTGATCACAAAAATACTGGACATGATGGTCAAATATGTTTTATTTGTTTTTTTGGTTCTCAAGATGATTATCCAGTCAGAAAACAGAATGAGCCTCACAGCAGACGCCCATTTGGGTTACCAGTTTTAATGGTAAAATCCAGTTGGTTTAAAGGGACACTCTCTGATCTGAATCTTTGCTACTTAAACCAAAGAACCTGCAACCAATCATTAATCAGTGCTGTAGATTCTGTTGCTATATGCTGTCCATACTATATACTGAGAATGAGAAAACGCTGCATGTGTCCTCTATCTGCAGCTTAAGGCACTGGCCACACAGGTTCAGATGAGATTCTAATACCTTTTAACTGTAAGAGCACAGGCCACATACAGTTCCTTTAAATATTACTGGCCTACTGAATGTTGTGACGTCATCTGAAACCCGGCCAATGATCTAAATAAAACCTATTCTGGTCACTTGAATGTACCTTCTCCTTGGCTGGGCTCCTGTTGCTTCTTTTTCTTGGCATCTCGTGTGAAATCAGGACTGAGCCTTATCAAGCGACACTTCTGTCCAAGGAAATCTGACAGCCACTCTGCTACTGCCTCCCCACAGTCCAGAGTCTCCACTCTGAAACACAAAAGATATTATTATATTCAGGAAGACCCAAGGGAAATCTGCTACTACCACTGTGTCTCAGGCTGGACCAGGCACATGTCCAACAATAGCAATATCTGTCTGAAATGGTGAATCGTACAAGTCATATGTGAAGACAGTAAAGGACGTTCACCCACTGGATTCAAGTCACACACAAGCACACAAAATAATAGTACTTTCTTCATGATACAATTGAAGTTCCTAATGGACAAATAAAGTTATTCTGATACCATATGGTCTTATACTAGTTCTGACAAAGCTCAAGATCAATCAAAATCTGTTTAGTCTTGTTAAAGTGGAGCTAAACACCTAAAAACCTAAGCCACCACATCGCAAATAGAGCTGCTAAACTGGGCAATATCTGCAAAACTAAAGAGGCGAGTGAAGGAGGAAGAGGGCCAGTTCTATATGATGTCATGTACCACTTGAAATGGCAGAAACCAGAAGTTTAGTGTTTAGTGTTTAGTTCCACTTAAATGTGATTTTCTCAAATCAGTATCTAGTTTCGATACTAGTTTTAAGAGTGGGTGTCTGATTGTTTACATTTTTTAGGAGGACCTGATAGTGTCCTGCCTGATCACCCTTCAAAGTTTTAGAATAAGGATAAGAAAGGACATCTATCCATGTCTTTCAGAGTGATAAAAAAATGGGACTGTTGCCATAGTGATCAATTAAAAAAAAGGCACAGAGAACAGAAAACTGAAACCCATGAATATAGACATGCTCTCTCTTCCATGGAATGACTAAATTGTACTGGTATTCCTTTAATATGCATTGTATTGTGAGTGAAATGTTACTTTTTAATCGTGGTAATGTGGTAATGTGTATGTAACAGTTTTTGAACAGGTATTTGTCTCAAGAGGTTAACCTGTATAAACAAAGGATTCACGATAAACAGCTGCTCACCTGTCTCCACATACTCTGCTCTGACACACGGTACTCTGAGCTTTAGTTTCCAGCGGAACAGAAATACTCTCCATCCCTGTGGGACAAACAGTCAACAACCATGAGACATTTTTGAGCAATAAAACACCTGTAATGGAATAAATTGAAGATAGATTAATTTAATCCAAGCTGTTAAACAAAGCAGGCAAAGCAATAACATTTCAATAGATATCAGTAGGTGTTGTACTACCCACCAGAAAATGTACATATTTAAAATATTGCATGTTTGAGATATCGCATCTTGTGTGCACTCAAACTGAGCTACTACATCCAATCTGTCAAAATGACTGTGGGAGTTAAAGGTAGAATTTCTCAAATCTCACTAAAACTTTTATTATCATTTCCTCAAAATCATAACATTGCAATAAAATGCATACAGATAAAGAAAAGTATTCAAAGCATGGTAGTTAAAGGTGTTGGGAACACCAAAAGTCTAAGTAAGCAGATCAATTTCACTTCAAAATCTAAGGTGTTCTAGTGTTACGCAGTACTGTCTTCTGACCTGTGGCTTGGAGCTCCAGTTTGTTGGAGGACAGGTGGATTTTTGGTTTGATGAGGCAGAGTCGAGCTTCCCTCTTTTGGCTCAGACAGACTCTGTTCACGTTCACCACCATCCAGCCGCGGTCGAACAGTAAACCCTGAGATCCCAGAGGCCACTGCTGCACCTGCATCAGCACAGGGGTAAGGGAAAGTATATTGTCCACCATATATCGGCAACTGTTGAAGGGTTTTCCACGTTCTTGTGTCTGTGGAAATGTTATTTTTCTTTGCCCAGAATGTTCCACTGTATTATACTATCTGTTGTGTATTTATTCAATTATAAGCAGCTCATGTACCATACATAAGAAAAGTTACAAAGTGCACTGTTAACTCAAATTATTTGTTTATTTGGTTGGGTCATTGCACATTAATGAACTTGCCATCTACCACTGAACAAATATCCTCTCTATAACTATAAATTTGGCAACTTCAATTTTTTTTAATTATTGTAAATTTAATTATTCGCATATTTTATAATACATCTTCGTTGTGCCACAAATTATTTGGAAGTATTTTAATCAAGGGACTAGTTTTAAATTAGAGCCTCCCTCTGTACCCTCACTTAGTGTGTGTGGAAAAAACAGAACTAATTCATTTTAAACTGTTTGCAGCGGTCAAAAGTTATTCCCCTCTTTAGCATTCCTAGCAAGAGGAGAGTTGCAGTGGCCCAAAGATTAATATATCAAAAAAAATAGTCCTGGCTCAGTTATGATTTAATGCTATTTTCTTTTAGAATGGTTTAGTCTATGAATCACTACCTGTGTTAGTTGGATTTTAGGGTCAGAAAATCTCCCAAACTACAATACAAAGTTATGTAAATGCATCCCCAGTATTAATTCTATATACTATATCAAAATGAAATCAAAACTAGAAAAAACAATGGCAATACATATATTTGGTTTGGTTTCTATGGCATTTCTAACATTTTGTGAACATGCCCATTCTTCAGATGAGCAGTGGACAGCAGAAAGCCCCTCTGAGCTTTCATAGTGCCACATCAGACCATCGCCACCCGATCTGTATCCTCTCGATATTTGGACTGTTTTTAATTAGAGACAGACCCAGACTGTAACAAGACCCCGAGAGATTTGACATTTTCAAATATGCATTTGATGTGTTGCACCACTCCAGACAAATGAACAACTGCAGGACCAGAATTATGTCCAGTCCACTTATATTTTGGATTAATATAGGTTTAATAACATTTTTAGCTGAAGACAAAACAAATGGGTCAAATTGGGCTATGCAACAGTGACATCACCACATTATGGACAGGTCAGAATTCTGTGTCAGTAACTTGTGACTTCTCTGTCAGTATAGATCTAAACTTTTTAACAGTGGTGTAATATATTTTGCAGTACTATTAATGTAGTCAAGGCAAATATACCCATTTTATATAAATATATATTGCCTAGAATGTTTCACATTACAGCATTAAACATATATGTTCAATTTAGTCAATTTGTTGTTTTTATTGCTCAAAAAAACCTTGAAAATATGCATTTACTGTGTGCAGGCTCGCCTCGCCACAGATCTGACCTGTAACTTGGCCTGGTGGCATCATGTGCTTGTCTCCAAGGAGATAGATAAGTTTATTGTCATATATATTGTCTGGTTTCCTTGTCCAGTTCCCGAAGGTTAAGGACTATTGGACGGTGTGATTTGAGCAGTTTGTTCCTATCTCCATGGCAACCCTGCTTGGAGATGGATACATGCTAGCCAGCTAGCTCCAAAATGCTACACACTTTATGTACCAAATATGACAGAAGAGGTTCCAGAGGGAACACTTTGAGGGAATGTCCTGTCTCATCACTGAAACAACAGTAGAGAGAGAGAGAGAGAGAGAGAGAGAGAGAGAGAGAGAGAGAGAGAGAGAGAGAGAGAGAGACTTAGAAGAGGCTTTCCTGTTGTGTGTCTACAGCTCACCTGGCTCCCCCTGAAGGACACTGCTGTGATGCTCTAGAACGCAGAGGAGAGAAGAGGGACACTTTTGTCCTGAGGGCTGTTGCTCTGTTGATCTGCATTGACACTTTTGTTTGAGCTTTCTATTATTATTGTTTTTACTGCTCTAAGTGCTTAAATTGCCTCTGGAGTGCAAATAAAGTGATTTTGATTGATTGATCCTTGGTAGAGCAGTAACATCTCCATGGAGACAAGCAGGTGGTGGACCTTCCACCATAAAAGTTACATATTGCACCTTTAAACAGGACCAAAAGGAAAGGAAAGAAATCAAACTAACTGAATGCAACTCAAACCTCAAATGCCCCACAGGACTTGATGGGGTAAATGTAGATATTGGTGAGAGTACAGCCCTCCTCCCTGTGGTTTTTAGATTGAGTCTGTCCGAATCTCCTCTCCTCTGCTCTCTCTGTCTCCTCCGCTTCCTGTACCTCCCCATTCTGGCATGTGATTGGCTGCAGGCTCGTATCTCGCAGCGGTGTTGCGTTTGTGAGCGAGTCTATCCTCTCTTGGTCCACTGTCACCGGCCCCTCCACGAAACACTCCACCACAAACCTCAGGAAGTTTTGACAGTCAGGAAAAGTGGACATGTATCCGAAGGACACGCGCACGGATCCAGTCGGCTGCCCCAAAACCAGGTCCACATCGTCTCCGCAAACGTGACCTGCCTGAAAACAACACAGGAACAAATACAAAAGGAGAGAAACAGAAAAAAAGAGAGAGAGAGTTTGGGGAGTTAGATAAAGTTATGGTATTTTGTAACAGTGTAAGAGTCGCATTGTGACAACTGTCACAATGCTGACCTGGTTTGCAAAAAAAAAAAAAAAAATGTTAAAGAGAAAACCCTCATAGTGTAATTGTTATTATTTTTCAAGGTTTTCACATAAATGCTAAAATAAACTGCCTATGTTAATATGGATTTATGTTTATCTGTCTATAAAAAGAGATCATTATGTTTTTGTTTTTTTCAAGGCCGATGCCGATTGTTTAGAATCCACAGGACCAATGGTCGATACACCGATATTCTTTGTCAATATGTAAGGCCAATTTTGACTATTTTCCCCAAAGTACACAATTTTAATTTACTACAAACTCATCCATAACCATGTATCACTACAGAATGGATAAGAGAGCTGTGTAGTCACATTTTGTGCAGTGACCTTTCCATACTGAAGTGTTCAAATAAATAAAATAAAAAATAAAGCTTTTGCATATTCTTTAGGCAGGAGGTCGAGTATCATCCTCTGCTGGAGATTGAAAGCTGATAGCCGATATGATAAAAAGTGCAAGTATGGTCCTTCTCTAGTAAAAATCTTTCTGATTAGCAGAGAATGAAGCATTTGCATTTAATTTTTCCAAACGGCTTAGACTGTGTGTGCTGAGACCGGCTTTATAAAGGTTTCATATAGGACTAGGATATTTGCTTTTTTTAACATATTGCTATCAGCCTTAAATCTCCAGTAGGGGCTTGGGCCAACCAGCTGCCTAAAGAATACACATAAAGCTTTATTTGAACACGCAAACAAGGTTCTGCAAAAATGACAATACTGCTCTCTTATCCAGTTTGTAGAAAAAGATCGTGGGTTTGTACTAATCTGAAATTAGTTAATTTGTGGAACGTATGTAAACATATCAGCCCAAAAATATCAGCAGCACTTATTGGCCATCAATTTCTCTGGATTGGATTGGCATCGGCCATGAAAAATACACACAAGGACCGATCTTTATGCAGGACTGGATGACATAAAAATTCAAAAGGTTTGGAGCTAAAACCCAGGGATTTTCTCATAGCACACTACATTAAAACTTTCAAATAAACTGGGAAAAGCTGTTGTTTTGGAGATTAATTTAAATTAAAAGTATAATTTTAAAAAAAGTATTAAAAAATAAATAAAAATGCTTGTGCTAGTGTGCAACAAAAGCTTGCAGTTTAATCTTTAAAAAACAGTATAGGCTAAGGTGATATTTCTGCACTTGTGTGATTAATTTTATGGTCCATTCATGGTTTGTGCAGTACTTGAATCTCAACCAAGACATTTACAAGAATGTTTTAGCACATTACTCATGGTTTACTAAAATATGATATGATTATGTTTATCGAGAGCATTTGAAAATATGTTTCTTTTTGTCATATCGCCCACCCCGAACTGGGAAAGAACAGGCTTCAATAGGTTGTGTTTGCAGAGTGCCTATAGATTATTTGAAACTGAGCTGAACATAAGATCAGAATTATATGGTGGAATTTGCTATTTAACTGTCAGATTGCAGATTTGTTGACCTGGTTTATGGTTAATATCTCTGTAGTTACTGGGCCTATCCACATGAAACAAAAACTGGCACAAAGTAACTCAAAAAAGTGAAACTTTTTTTGTGGTTGTTTTCATCTGAAAGGGCTTTTAAAATAATATGACAAGTTTGTAGAGCCAATTCCTAACATAATGATAGGGTGTTATTTACTGATCCCCCCTGAAGTAAATTATTTCTCTGCATTTGACCCATTCTAAAACCAGTCCTGAGCAGTGGGTGATTGTCATACAGAGCTCCAATCCAGTGCGTTACCTTCAGATTTCTCTTCATTTGCTGGTTGCTGATACCCAGAAAAGCCTGGCACGCCCCTGTGTTACAGAAGCAGCCGGTGCGCACGTGGATGTTATAGAGACTGGCCATCCGATCCACCTGTACACACAGAGGAGGTAATAGCACGTTTCTCCCAAGGCAGTCTATTAAATGTGTTAGGAGCTGTTCAGTTTAACCACTAGCTGAATATAAACCAGAGCAGTGGGTTGTCTAGACCTGTGGTTCCCAACACTCTGCAAGATTAACTGCAATTGAATTGTAATCGCAATTTGAATAGATGAAATTACCAATTCACAAAGGCTGCAATTTTTGAATCACCATAATTTTCTCCACAAACATCAAAATATTATGTCTTATTATGCATAAAATCTGCTAACCCTGTTGTTTAGATTCTTAATCTCAGGGGGGCTTTCTTGGTTAAATAGACGTTAATGAATAAATACAAAATCTAATCACAACTGGCATACTTAATAGAAACATCACAATGAGGTATTTTCCAAAATTGTTCTGATGCAATTCATAATCACGGCTGTTTAAAATGTGATTGCTGATTGTGTGATCACTTTACTTTATAGATATTAAATGACATTACAACATCTCCGTAACTACCCCAAGGACAAAACAAAAAAAAACAGTGCTTGAGATGAGATCTATGCACTGACAGTTCTTGAATCCATTTGATCTACAAATAATACCTCACAAGTACTTTAACTCAGAAATACTACAATTTTGTGCACTGGGAATGACGATACTAAACTGGCACTTCATCTGAAGTAGGGCTGCATGATTTGAGGAAAATATCCAATTGTGATTTTTTTTTAACAAGCGTTGGGATCTGTTTTATGTTTTAGTAATAGGATTCTTTTCAAAGTTCACATTTTAAACGCCTCCAGGAGATGTTTGTGCAGATCTAAACTACAGGGTTAGAAGTTTTTAGGTAGAATAAGACTTTGTTTGTGTATTTTGTTGTTTGTGGAGAATTCTGGTGCTCGAAAAGCTGCAGCCTTTGTGATTTGCTAATTGTGTCCATTCACTTTTGATTCGATAGTGATTACTCTTGCAGCTCTAATCTAAACCTTAACCTTCAAGCAATTCATGTATTTTTAATTTTGGTACTTTGCTACTTATTTGTAATGGATTTGGAACAGCAAAATGAAGTGTTACCAACATACTGTCTGCTTTGTCTAACATACTTAGCTCTATTTTGTGTTATTTTAGTATTGCTTATAGCTGAGAATCCCATTGAGACTTATTAGTAAAAGTAGCTATACAATAAACTTTACTTTGTTGTTTGCTAATTAGAATCTTCTAATTGAGTTTACCTCCATTTAGCCTGCACAAAAGAAGCTAATGAACACTAAAAATGTGTTTCATTAGCTATAATTTTGGTCTAATAAGGTCTAGATAGAGGTAACATACCGTGTATTCTAAATCAATAGAAAGAGCTTGGATTAATAGCCATAAAAACTCATTTCAGTGCACAAAAGAGTCCAAGGGCATTACCATTTGAGAGAAAACGGAGATCCAACTAATATATAAATCACATGCACTTCAGAACATGTATAGGAGGTTTAAACTACGGTCAGGTTTAAACTGTCAGCAGTTTCATACATTATTTTAGGGAGTTTTCACGTTTCTCTAAAGAGGACTTTTACATTAGCTATTACCTAAATAATTACGGTTATTGTAGCAAAATTTGTCATCTGCATTTGACCCATCTTTTAATGCTACTGAGGCAACCTGTCAGGAGACTGTCAGGATTTTATCTCTTTATATTTATTAACCATCTATATGTTAATTCAAAGTATAAATTTCAGGACTTTATTATGGGAAATCTGTCCCCTGTATTTAACGTATTCTTCAATGTCTCATCTTTTAAAGCTGGGGCTCTAGCGCAGTGGGACCCATCTCTAGGTCTCGAGCTGGTCAGGATGACCTTAGCTGGAGGATTTGAGCTGTTTGCATGTTTTGGGTTCTCTTATCCAATCTTAAATTTCTTTAAAAAGGCTCAGGCATCACTTGTAGGTATGTGAGTGGTTTTCATCCGTCATATTTTGTGATACTCTTGTGGTCAATACCAGTTGCTTCATTAAAATTGCATTATGTTCCACTTCACTTTTGTCTCCTTTCTGGTTATTTTGACTGTTTTTGTTTACTAACTTTTAAAGGGCAGTCTTTAAGATGTCTTGTTGCATTCAAATAACATTAATTATACCTGTGAATACCCAATGATCTCTCCCTGCGCGTTCAGGAGGCTGAAGTTGAGAATAGGCCCTTGGGTGCTGGGACTGTCAAACTGGCCGTGGACGTAGATTTGCGCCAGCGGTTGCCCGTTGCTGTGGCGAAGGCTTGAGAGGACGATGTAAGTGTAGCGCGCCAGGCCAAATGTGTGCTCCTGGACAGACTGCATCCCCCCTGAAAACACAACAACAAAACATGGAAGAGTTGAAGGAAATATACAAGAAAAATAGAATATAGACCTGACTTTTTATGGACCCTCAAAGTCATAAAGAATGTGGATAACTCTGAGACATAATAATATGTGTAATAATAATAATAATATATGTATTGTGCTTGTATCTGCATAGTTATAATCTATGGATCATTATGTTATGATTTGGACATTTTAAATCTCAATATTGATGTAAATAACTTAATAAAAGAAAAAAAGTCCATTGACTGTTGCATTGGAAAACTGCGTTGCCCAATGGGAGTAGATGTAAAGTACTTCTATTTTGTGTTAATAAGCACATTCTGTTTTGTCTTTTAATTATAATTTTGGTATTAACATCTGTATCACTACTTTTCCTTAGTATCAAAAATTGAGTTTGAAATGTTAGCACTGTGTGTTATTTTTTTTCTTCAGTGAATCAAACCCACTCCTTGTGCAGTACCTGTGAGTTTGTAGAGTGCGTCAAAGCTGTGGTTGAGAGCGACGATGTCCAAGAACGAGATTGTACCATCTTCAAACCTGAAACACCAAAGAGTGAAGTGACTCTGAAAGTGGAGGAAAAGCTTCTGCTGCTCTCACAAGTGACCAAAGTGAAGGGACTGTCAATGATCCAAATGGACAGAAGACACATGGGGTATTCAGTCTGAAAAGCATTGTTAAATCCAGATTATTTTTCTTGGTATTTTTTTATACAGAGGGTTATGAGTTTGGTCACCACTATCATCTTGCATTCTTAGTGGGCTTGCTTCTTTATAGATTTGACCTGTAACTTGGACTGATTGGTTTAACGCCAAACTGTAGAACATTTCAAGCAAAACAAGAACAGAAAATAAACCACCAGAAATGTTGAATAGCGCACATTATGGTGGCATGATGGTAAAGCTAACAACAACTAGCATACTAAGTGAGCACTTTCTGATTATTGGACAATTAAAGACTTCATAATTAGATGGAGATAGTACACAGCTGACTTACTCTGACCTCAAGAGCTGTTTATACAATATATCTCTACTGCGGCAAGACACATTTTACTCGAATAGAAAAAAAATGCTACAGGGCCTTTAACATAATTTTTTTGATAACTTGTCAAACTTTGATGTTTTTCACAATATAGTGCCTTTAGATAAATGTGTTAACAGTTAATTATCAAGGGAAAACCTGCTCCAGTCTCGAGCATTCTCACTCAGAGCGCTGTGGACATGTTGTTAGCAGATTCTGGTGTGAAGAAAACAGTGAAACATTATTTTATGTGTGATGTGACAAAGCTTTGAAAAGCAGAAAAGAAAAAGATAGTGGCCTAGATAACTGTGCCATTCCGATCATTGAATGTACAATATATTTTTATCCCAGTGACAGGTTTTGTACAATTTATTCTGGCTATATCCATCAGAAATGTGCTAAAGCGTGTCGGTAAATCTCAAAAGTGAGTTTCAAGTATTGTACAATAATCACATAAGTACAGAAATATTACTGTTACAAAGCCTATTGAGACTGAGTCAGAGCCTCTCTCTCTCTCTCTCTCTCTCTCCATATATATATATATATATATATATATATATATATATATATATATATATATATATATATATAAAATTATTATTATTTTTTTTATTAAAGGGCCTGTACCCCATTTTCTCCCCATGTATTCCAGCACAATTTGTCTTGCCCCAGTACAGCTATATTGTATTGAGATAAAAACATGCAAGTCCAGTGCATGCTGTCTGCATCTAATTGTAAAGCCTTTTATTGCCTGATAATCAGGAAGTACACTATTAGCCTCCTAGTTGTTAGCATTATCATGCTGGCAAACTCCAATCTGGCCTCTGAAAGATACATTCCTTGTGGTGAACAATTAGGATGCTCTGAATGAATAACATAAGTGAGGAATAGTAAACGAAAAATTCAAAGCAAGTTGCTTCATCAGTTCTGGTGGTTGAGAGCAATTAAGTATTGAAATACAGTTTGAAATCTTAGTATCACAACAACAGAACTGAAGAAGCGGCTTGGATGAGCAGCGAAACGTCTTCAGTCTTACAACTTTTTGCCCAGTTGACAGATTTGAATTTTTCTTTTACTATGGATCATACCTGGATGACTGAGAGGTTACTGTTTATATGTTATATGCTTTTTTTTAATATAGTAAAAATCAGGTGCATACCAACATTGGGTCTAGTCTCAATAGGGTTGTCAAAAGCAAAGTATTGAAAATCGGATACTTATTGATACTAACATTATTATCAAAACTAGATACTCATTTGAGCAAGTATCGATAGTAAAAATGTCACATTCACAGGACAGAAATTAACCTCTTTAGAATGATCTTGAGCTGCATCAGAACAAGTATAAGACTGTATATATTAGTATGGCGTATAATAGTCTACGTGGTCTTTTATCTGAACAACTGAGGGATTACATAGCTATAAGACGACATGGTAAAATAAAATTACATTCTATTATCTAAATAAGGAGTGTTGGTATTGGAGTATCGAGTCTATTCCTTAGTACAGAAATACAGTTCTAAGTATCATGACAACACTAGTCACCAATGCAACTGATGAGGGCCAACATTTGTGAATTTACCTTTTAGATATTTCAGGGCAAACTACAGTGTAATCAACAGGGAAAACTGGCTCTTGGCCCCCATCTGAGTTTATGAGGTCATTATATTCTAAAATCTGAAAACCACCAATTGATTACACCTTTTTGGCCCTTCCTGCTTGCTGTAACACATTCATATATTCTTACAAAGAGAGTTTAATCTTGGGCCAAGACTTTACAAACACGGAGTACAATATAAAACTTTTTCCCAACCAAGAATCTTGCTCATAAATCAGAATTTATGTGGCGCAGTTTGGTTTGGAGCTCAGATGAATTGTCCCTCTGCTGCTGTTTCATTTATTTATGACTGTTCCTTCCTTACTCTTTTGCTTAATGTCATTTGTTATATGATTTTTTAAATGGCTGAATCCCATCACTGCCTCAACATATGGTAATTTCTGATTTAACAAATAATTAAACTTAATAACTTAAAAGGATTCATTATAAAGTTTGTGCATCTTTCAAAACTACCTGAACCTCATTTTTGGTTTGTATCTTGTAGTGTTGCCACGATACCAAAATTTTTATACTAAGGAACAGTCTCAATACTCAATACTTGTTACCACAATGATAATGAAAAACAGTCTTTCTTTAGATAAAAGAATGTTACTTTCACCATTAAATCATAGTACTTTCTTTTACATTACCATGTGGCCTTATATCTGTGTAATCCCTCAGTGATCTAGGTAGGTCCCATAGTGGTCCATGGCCGTATACTAGTCTCTGTGTCTTAAACTATCACTGAAACAGGGGTCGGGCTTGGGAAAAAAAAAAAATTATATTATTGAAGTGTATTTAATTGAAGTGTATTTTATTTGTGTTAGTTATTTCTTTAAATTGTAGTTTAAATTGGAAGATTATTGTGATCTTGAAATATTAAAATAAAATTATATTTAAATATTTTTAGTCACTCAAAATAAGTGTCACACTCACAGAAATATGTTAAAAACAAACACCGCTCATGCCTCACAGACGACAGCTCACAGTCCTGTGTAAAGGTACAGCCCCGATTTGCAGACACTGTGTGCAGAGGTTCAGGAGCAGAAGTCTCTGTAGCACTTCATGGATTTCATAAGCAACACACTATAGTTGTTTATACAAATAGTAAAGGTTAAAAAAAACAACAAAACAATACATACAGTGTTATCTTCATTTTAGATGTCTAAAACAATTTGTGGCGCCCAGTTTTTTTTTTTGTTTCTATGGAAATGGGGTCCAAATGGCTCTTGGGTGTTAAAGGTTGCCGACCCCTGATCTACAGCTATTCAGGAAAGGGCCATTCTGTCCTGTGAATGTGACTTTTTAAAGTATCGATACCTGCTCAAATGAGTATTTAGTTTTGATACCGGTTTTATTATCAATTAGTATTTGATTTACAATATTTTGACAACCCTATTATCTTGTGATTAGTTTTAGGAGTTGCTTTTCCCAATGAAGTGCAATCAAACTTAGTAGTAGTACTCTGATTCTTATCTGTAAACAGGTGCAATTGAAATAATTTTGGGTTATTGAATTACTTGGTTGTCGTATCTTTATTACACCTTGTTTGTTTGTGTCAATCAAACATTACCAGTGCCTGGCTCTAACTAAAATAAAATAAAAAGGGCCTGTTGGGGCTGAACAATTGTGATTATATTTACGATTTATGTTTTAATAAAAGGATTCGATTCAAAGTTCATACTTTAAACAAGAAGAATTAATTTAAAAAAGAAATATGAACTGACAAACTAAGAATCACTTTTCAGAACATGTGCACAGATCTAAACTACAGAGTTAGCAGAATAACACAGGAGATTTGGTTGTCTGTGGAGGAAATGAAGGTACTTCAAAAATTGCAGCCTTTGTTGTCCGTTTCTATCCCTCTAAAACCTGGGGAAAAAGCCATAAGTGTTGTTATATTATGCTTTTGGAAGAAAGTGCGCATAGAGTGATGTTAGGCATGGGATAATAATTTGAGAAATTGTAAATTGTTCCGATGTATTTTTACTGAGTCTGGGACTGCTTTTATAAGCTAAAGTAGCTTCTGGGGTGCTCTCTTTTACAAAACTTTCATAGAAGTAAATTGTACAAACTATTTTGATACCATAGATAAAATGATGGTATTGCTTTTCCTGGAATGTTCCACATATAGCATTATACTTGTATATCTCCATGGCAAGCAGGTGACTAGGTGAGCAACTAAAGATTATTTTAACAGCTGACTAGTCAGTGTTTATTTTTTCTTTTAAAATACATAATCAAACATATTAAATGTCCTATATTTCGCAAAACTCCAAAACTCTTGTGAGCTTCAAGCTCATGTTGCTACCTCATCAAAAATGTACCTGGTGTTGTGTTTTGTTTCATTCACACATGTTTGAGTAATCTTGGTTTATAAGTGTGACTCCAAATCTCAAAATCCACTTAGTGAAATCACAAAGCGGTAGTTTCGTTTAGCAGAGATCGGAAATTCCAGGGCTGCAATTATCCAAATGATTCTAGTGAAAGTGTGTGGAGTTTAAATACACAGTGGAGCACTTCCTGTATTACCACATGACATCACAAGGTGGAACAAAGTGTTTTCAGTTCGAGAGAAGCACTCCTAAATATGCATGTGTTAAACATGTTTTGATGAGGAAACAACATTATAACAGATCAGACAATAGCACAATATGATCCCTTACAACTAAAGAGTGTTACTAATGAAAATTTGATTTATAATTTAATAATGCCACTTTCTTTTAGGGCTGGGAAACGCATCGATTTAATCAATAAATAACATTTTAAGTTCAGATGAAACTGTATGGAAGAAAATTTATTTTATTTTCCCCACTTTCTTGCATTGGAAATTGCACTGGAAATGCAAAAAAGCTGCTCACTGATGCTGCTCACTGAGCACATCACCAGTGTTTTAAAAGTGATGTGCTCTTCCTTTGTGTGAGGGACCACAGAGAATAGAAAAGCAAAGGAGTTTAACACCAGGACAGAACTGACTGCTCTGAAATCAGTGACGTTCACAGTGACGTTCAGCTGTTATACTGAGTTTCAGCCTTTTCTATTTACAGCCCACAACAAAAACGATAATTTTAGCCAAAAGGAGCTTACTATTTACTGCACTACAAGTTTAACTGAAACAATTATAAAACTTTTTGTTTTAACAATTTTCTGCACTTTGCAGAACATTTTAGTGGAGAGGAGAAAAAAATTTAAAAGTCTAACAGAAAATTGGAATTTTTGAGAAAAAAATCATACATTTTATTTTTAGGTAAAATAGACCAGCTCTACTGTTTTTGTTATAAAAAAAAAAAAAAAAAGTTTTGTTTTAGAGTCTGCATTTTCCAGGCAACCTGTACACAGCAAACATGTAAGGGATGTACAGGCAATAAAAACATCTGTTACAAATGCGAGATAAATCCATGAAGACAAGCAGGTAAAAAGTTACATAGTTTACCTTTAAAATACAACTGTCTTTTCAGTTCTTACACTTCTACTAAGAAACCATGATATTCTGTACTTCCCACTCCTCCTTGGACTTGCCCTGGTCTGGAGCTCTGTGTACTTGTGCATTCAGAAAGAAGCCAGTGGTTTTAGCTTGTTCTTTACTTTACCTGTCAGACGTGCTCTTCACCGGGACATAATAATCTTCTCCAGAGAGGTAAGCATTGGCTGTGCCTCCCCCAAAATAACGCTTTTTCAACATGGCCGCCACGTCCCTGTGAACAAGGAGCGCCCCAAGCCCCGTGGGGAATCCGAACAGCTTGTAGAAGGAAATGGGGATAAAATCGGCCTTGTATTGCTTTAAATTTAGTGGTGAAGAGCTGACATAGGAGGCTGCGTCTAGGAGGACAAACCACTTTCCGTTATAGCCACTAGCAGGGTACAGACTTCGTGCTTGGATGCCCCTCACGTAGCTAAGGGCGTATTTCTTCCCAGAAAAGTTGCTCTGAGCAGGATAACAGAATAGATGTGACGTTTGGCATGAGCTATCTCCTTTCCCAGTTGTATTTTCAAAGGTGTTTTCGATATCTTCAGGTGCTATGGGTAAAGTTGTAACCCCTAGGCCAGAAGTGAGCCCTCTTATGCCCACGACGGAGGTGTGGTTGTCGGTCAGATAACTAAAAACACTCCCGGGGCTCCATGGGAAACTCTCAGCAACCAGTTTGAGAGCGGCTGTGCTTCCAGAAGTGAAGATGACGGAATATTCCTCGGGGTCGGTGTTGAAATGCTGTAGGATCCTGGAAGAAAAAATGTTGTTATAGATTTGCAAGTTTAATGGCAATGAAACCAATTATCAAATCGCAAAGGCTGCAATTATTTAAATCCTTTGCATTTTTTAGATAATGAGGATATTTTCTAGTTTGCAAACAACCTCTGTAGTTTAGACCTCTACAAAGTGAAATAGACCAAACATTGAAATACAATGTCCTAGTTTAGTCTAGTTTGAAGCCTGTACTATGAAGCTGGATTAGGGGGTTAGCGAGGCAACATTGGGATTAACCCTGGTTTAGCGGTGCTATGAAGCTGGATCACTTTCTATCGGGGTGGATCTCGACAATATGCCCTGATCTCAGAACCTGTTCTGAACCAGGTAGGTTCCTGAATAAGATAAGAAGACAACTCTTTGACCAATCAAGAGTTGAGAATCCGGCTGTGAGCCAAGCGAGCAGCCAGGAGAGAGAGGGGGAAAATTAAGAAATGGATACAGCACATATTCTTTTATATCAGTGCACATGGATTTATAAAATAAGAATGTACGTAAACACATTGAGCTCATGCAGGTTATGCTTGGATTGAGTGCACATTGTTGAATCACACTGCATTACACTCAAGCTATGATTTGAAAACAAAAATGCTATGATGCAAATTTGTATGTGGCGTGGGTTTTTAAGTGCTGCTTGGCACAGACATAAGTACTGTTCATTCAGTCCATGGCGCTGTATGATGATGTCATAGTCTACGTACAGGACTTAAGCACTTTAACTCTTCTTCTACATCAATGGATGATATCCAAAGAGACTTTTTCTTTTTCAGTGGCATAACGTGAGATGTCTCTCTAGCGTCCCCTTCAAATTTTACTTAGTTATAAAAGTCAATCTGTTTGCTGCAGACTTGTTAAAGAGTTTATAGAGAGGCTGTTCATGAAGGGGAACAATGTGACACAGTCACATCATTGTAGCTTTTATCAACTGAGCATACAAAATTGAAGGAAAAAAAGGTTATTAGTATTTCTAGGGTTTTGATCAAACAGACTCCAAACTGAACTGGCATCATCAGGGCATATCTGTCAACAAAAGTTGTTAAAATAATTTTCGTAAGTCTGAGGGTGTGATCATATCGAGCTTTTAACAAAGTGGCTATTCTGAAAGAATAAAAATCCTTGTAACTTTTGCAAACACTGTCAGATTTATTTAAACAGGCCCAATGTGGCATTTGCGCATTTTGATGACCTGGACATAAAGAGACGTAATTTAAACTTCTCTCCAGCACCCCTTGCAAAATTAAAATTGGGCCGAAACATTTATCTCCAATGTGACAATGGCAATTTTTAATCATATGTCAAGCCCTCCCACTGAAGTGCATCCTTCTGAGGTTGCAGAGGTTTCAAGGGCCCTGTATCACTGCTTGCATTTTTTTTTTTTATTTCAGCTTAGTCCTGGTTTAGACTGGGATTAGTCCTGGACTCGACTTTCTAGTAAGGTCTAGCTTAGTTTTAGTTTAGTCCTGGTTTAGACATGGTTTAATTTGAGTAGACTCCCAACTTGGTTTTACTTTATTCTTTGTTTAGATCTGTTTTGGGTCCTTTTCACACTGCCACTAGTTAGGTCGACATAAAAGGGCATTTGCTCCGAGAGCGGTGCGCTTGGGCTGGTGTGAACGCGACAGTCACACTCTGGACCACAGTAAACACTTGAAACACAAGTTTTCTGAGCAGCTCCACTCACACTCTAGAGCGCAGCGAATGCGGTGTGAATGCAGCTGACCTCAGGCTGATCTAAGCAGTCTGATATGACAATAAAAGCACTTGGAATTGGGCAAAAAAAGCGCTTGGATCACATACATTTTTTGGGTCACCCATGAATGGGTGCTGCAGAGCTGCTGTTTGACACGTTTGTCTGACAAGGCAATTTGGATCAACTTAATATCAGTCTCCAGAAGGAGATTAGTCTCCTCCTGCCTCTGTCTGTGCAGGTAACCCTGGGTCTGTCTGTGTGTCGTTCCAAAAGCTTTTTCTCTTACGCCACCATGCATGTGCATTTAGCCACAGGTGAAAGAAAAGATCACGCATGCGTATAGGGAAAGCACCCTTAAAGTACATGGTCATAGAAATAAGTTCCTTGATCAGCTGATGGACTCTCACGTGGCTCATGGTGCGTGTTTGGAGTGAACGATGCGTGGCGTATGAGAACAAGGCCACCCCAAAAGTAAAGTCAACAGAACTGAGGTTGGTCTACAAAGTACACTAACATATGTGAAAATGACCTAAATTGGTTGTAGTTGTTTGCACCTTACCCAGTTAATCCCTAGTTTAGTCCTTGTTTACTTTAGACCAGTTTACATCCTGGTTCAGTTGTCACATTCACTGCAAAGGTCCAAAGGAAGTTATGAGGCTCTGTTAAAGTGCTTGTGATGGTCTAAAAGTGCGTTACCTGTATCTGACCCTCTCCATGGTGTCATGTGTCAGTTTGCTGCTGAGGCTGTGGCTGTGTGGGTTTCCTATGGGACAAATACAACACATTTTAAATGGCAGCAATGGATCCCAAATCAAAGTAATGTCTGTTTTTATGTCGCTCCCTCAACTGTGGAAAGAGCATTTGGTTCAATTATAGATAAAACGCCAAAAAGACTGCGGTAAACGATGTGTATTCAAAGGCCAAGTGGTCCTATGAGAAGATATTAGAGAGTATAGCTGTCACTGTGTAAAGACAAGGGCTAAGCTATGGGCTAAACTACGCTCCTATATTGTCAACATAGAACAATAATGTATTCACTACTAGTGCCTTTTGTGTGCTTACTTACTGAGTTTTGTTAAAATATGTTACTTACAGGGTAAACTTCTACCATTACGACGGAGTATAACGGTCACTTAAATAAAATAAATTATGCAGGCGCTACGAGAATAAAGTCATAGCATTTCAACATTAAAGTCGTAATTTACGAGAAAAAAGTTGCAATATTACGAGAAAAAAGTCGTAATATTATGAAAAAAAAAGTCGTAATATTACGAGAAATAAAGCCGTAATATTACGAGAATAAAGTCGTATTTTTATGAGAATATAGGCTGCTGTGCATGAATGAGTGACCAGTGCGTTATGAAGAATTTGGAGCATTTTGTTCAGATATAGCAATTTCTTCCAAATCTGTATGGTTCCTCCAACTAAACAAACTCAAATACTTGAAGTGTCCCTTCAAAGTACTTATAGTGATGATAGTGTGGTGATGGTGGGCTAAAAGACACAGTATTTCATCATGCGTAAACCCCAGTTGAAAGTTTATCTGAACAAAATGCTCCAAATTCTCCATAACGCATTGGTCACTCATTCACGCACAGCAGCCTATACTCTCATAAAAATATGACTTTTTTCTCGTAATATTCCGACTTTTGTCTTGTAATATTACGACTTTTTCAGGCTTCGACTTTCTTCTCGTAAAATTATGACTTTAATGTCGAAATGCTACGACTTTATTCTCGTAGCGCCCGCATAATTTTTTTAATTTAAGTGACCCTATATATAATATAGTTTTGTATGTTTTACTGCTTCTTTTGGACAGGTGCTTGATAAGACTACTTTGGCCATTATTTAATGCCGGTTGTAGCTTTATTAGATCTGGTATAGTGTGTATTGGTTACACCAGCATCCTTAATAGATTTTTTTGTTTAGTTCCAAAACAAATTCTATCTTTGCTGTAAATACTTTAATTTATTAACGTGAAGATGAATGTCCGGTATTAATCTTCTAAATTATGAAGCATTTACTTTGTAAATTAACTATTTGTCAAAATGTTTTTTTTTGTTGTTGTTGTAATAAGTTAGATTTATATTGGTTAATGTGTGTTTCATCTGCAACTTTCTGACATCACCGTTTTCAGTGTAGACTATTTGACGTAGGGCTGTGCAACTAATTGCCTTTCAATCAAAACAAAACTCATTTCTAATGGCCAATGCTCAGCTTGGGTCTTTTTAATGGAGAGGTCCTCTGTCAGTAAAAGCTGGTTTATCTTGATTAAATCAATATTGAAAAACATTTATGTTTTACAAAAATAAAAAAAATTGCGTTGAAAAAAACTGTACTGAATCAATTTGAGGTAAAAACACGATTTTTTACTATGTTGCCCAGCCCAAATACTGTTATCCATTCCTGCCTAGCACAGACACAAGAAAAGTAACTTATCATTCACATGCTTGTGTGTGACACAGTTATACTTTTGAAAGAGGCTATCGGCGACTTGGATGTGCTTGAGTAACCATACTGGAGTTCATTTAGTTTGTTAAAGAAAACGTATAAACTTAATACCAAATTTTAGTGTTACGTTTTTTTGAGAAAATAAACACCACACTCTAATAATTCACAATGATAACCTGAACAACAGGCAAATCCTTAATTTTCTGTCATTCACTTTGTGAATGACAAATATTTCTCAACAATGTGTGAATAATTTTATGAAATCAAACTTTCTGCATCTCAGTATTCTGAAACTGAGTCATTTACAAAATGACTGGATACTAAAAGAACTGGTTCCAATAAGTCAGTTTATCTGAATGATGAAAGTTTTGGAAATTACGTATATGGTTTGTGATCTTTAGCTGACAAAATACTTTGTCTACATGTATGTTGGTGAACTGTGTCTTGTCCAGGACTCCCTTGAAAAAGAAATGAGTCATTTTAATGGGACTTTCCTGGTTAAACAAAGGTAAAAAATAAATACACTTAATACAGAATGAACCTGGCTCTTGTCCCCACCTGGGCGCATGACATCCTCACAGTCTAGAGTCTGAAAACCAACAATAGACTTGGTTTTCTTCTATTCTTGTCCAGGTTTAGTGTCATGTTCAGTCATAATAACAGTGTTTTAACCTCACCATACAGATTAGTGCTGATGTCCTGGCAGTAGTTTTGGACCGCAGACTCCGGGTACAGCGTGGTAGCAGCGTGATCCAAATACGTGACTCCTGTTTACAACACAGAGAGGTGAGATAGAGAGCACAGAGCCGTGAATGAGAGAGGAAAGACAGCCAGAGTACGGACACATCCACGCCGCGTCAAGAGCGCACTCCACCGGGCACCGCGACCCGAGCAGCCCCCGTGAGACCGGTCCTCTCACGGCTGACCCAAATCATTACCTTTAGAGCGCCTGAACTCTCTCTTCACGACCTCCTCGAAGTCCCCCCCGTAGCCATAATGATCCGAGACTTGTGCAAAAAAGTCCAAAGTACAAAGTTGGTGAAAATCCATGGATTGGAGTGGGAAGACGCGCTGAGAAAAAGCGGGTTGTAGGGTGGTTTTTGCGGGTTTTTGCGCACACACTGCCTCTGTCTGACTGGTTGTGTGCTCTGAATGCTTCCATTTACATCTCCCAGGTCTAAGTCCGGTGACAGGCAGCTGGTTTGTCTATAGTGGATCCGTCACACTGTGGCTAATCTGTAACTACCACAACACTGCGGCGCTAGCATCACAGCTCACCTCAAAACACGGGTAAGTTTGAAGCGAAATAAGAAAAAAACTAAGCAGAAATAGATAAAAATAATAGCTAACGCATAATAACGGACTTTTTAACTTTGTAGAAACAGCAGCCATTGCGTATGACACTTTTGCAGACTGTGAGAAGTGCTAACCAAACTTTTTTGTAGCTAGCATTTGGGCTGCAGCTAAGCTAACTTAAAAGAGAGGGAGGGGGGAGTGACCTTACGTTGTATATTATATAATTATATAAAGTAATAAAGATAATCTTATTTGGTAATTTAATTTGAATAAAGAATTTATCATTAAAATACAAAATAATAAAATAATTAAAATTAGACATGAATGGGTCTATTATGTAAGTATTGGCCTTAATTTTAAGTGATGAAAATTATATTGGTAATTTCAGATTGCAGAATATTAATTACATTGCATTTTCATCCGAATAAGTTATACCTCTATTGTCCTTTCAGTGAACAAAATTCGCAAACTAGTAACACAAAATAATGAATAATAATAGCCTAGTCAAATAAACTAACTGGTAAAATAAAAATAAATAAATATGAAATAATAAAAATAAAAATGCATTGAAACAATAGCCTTAGTGTTAGATAGAAATGCTGCGTATAAAATATAAAAGGGCATATGAATTGATGTATATAATGTAGTAATTGCTGGTCTACAGAATATTAAAGAAGGAAAAGACAAATATCTTACCCCACCACTGGATGTCGCCCTTTCAAATAAACAAAAGAGGCATTGTAACAGGACCACACCCAGAGTAAACTGTGAGCCTAAAGCGTTAACTCCCTTATAATCTTATAGGCATACAGATCTACCGGTAGATAGAAGAACTGGCTGCTGAAAATGCTTCCTGCATCTGAAATCTATAATGTGTCAAATAATTGTCCCTTGTGAGGCAGTTAGTCATGAGGGTGCCATGTAAATCTAACTAGTATTGACTGCAGATCATTATTTCTGTGTATTGAATAATAATGACATGGCAGGCTATAGAGCAGGGGTGTCAAACATATTTTCACCGTGGGGGCCACATTAGCAAAATAGCTGCCTTCAAAGGGCCGGATATAATAAATCTAACTACTTTTTTAACTTGTTAATTAACTGTTTCTATATTTATTACTTGTTCAAGTTACAAATATTACATATGCATTTGCCTAGATGTAAAAATGTGGCTGTGTAACTGCTTATCTCCTGATAAAATTACATTTTAAGACCATCATACCTTTTAGTTTATCTTGTCAAGGGCCACAAGAAATGATGTGGAGGGCCACATTTGGCCCCCGGGCCTTGATTTTGACATATGTGCTATAGAGAGATGGATCTATTAAAATAACTATAGTCTCACTCTAAAGTAGCCACCAAAATACAAAAATATAAATCTGTGATTATTTTACTAAACATTAAACAAACAATACTATACTACTGTACTATACTATGATTTGTAGTGATATTACAATTTTAAACTTGATTTCAACACTAAGGAAAATGTAGAATGCTCATTACCAATTTTGATCCCAGTTAGTAATTATAATTATTATAACAATTATCAGGCACAACAAGCAACAATTTACATTATTTAGGATTTTCTGCACAATATGAAATAACCTTTAACTCAATCATAACTAAAATTATAATAATACAATATATAATTAATTTTAAGATATGTTGATTCAACAATGTATACTTCTGTGTAAGTAAAAAAAAACATATTTGTTCCTTTGTCCTATCCTGTATTTTGTAATGGCATTAAGGTAAAGGTGGTGGAGCTAAATATTGTGTGTTTTGGGAAACAAAGAGTTGGGTACTCAGTTATATTTACTAGTTTTCTGCAGTGGTGGAAGAACTCAATTTTGTTACTTAAGTAAAAGTACAGATACTGGAGCAAAAAATACTCAAGTATCACATTTTTATTTGTTCATTTGTTGTTGCTCAAATCATGAATGTGTTAAAAAGAAAACCCTTAGTATTTTCATCAGGTCTCAGACAATAATAAAAAATACTTTAACTTTTCAGTCCTGTTCAAAAATATAGTGGAGTAGAAAGTACAGATACTCTCAAATGTAGTGAAGTGAAAGTAAAAAATACACTTTAAAATGTACTTAAATTACATTCCACTGCTGTTTTTTGGACACCATACTTTCACCCTTGTACCATGTAACAGTACTCTTACTTGAGTAAAAATTGTGGTTACTCTTTCCACTGTGAGTAAATCTAAAAGTGACAAAAGCTTTATGTTGACAGTATGAAATGATTTGAGCATTTGTTTTTTGCACAGCTCCCTCCGATGTGATTTTTGTTCTCTTTTGTTCTCTATTTGTGATCTGTCTTTCACAAATACTAGACTTAAAACATTTGTGACCAGATGGGGGTGTCAGTGTAATTAAAGGAGAAAATGGAAAAGAGCAACATTTTTTTATTTCTTTCTCTGTATTTAATCAGACCTGTTACTGTGATCAGAGTAATCCCATTATGAAGCGTTGTAATCCCTTCACCGCAGAGGGGGCGCATCTGATTGGCCGTGAAATCCCCCTCCAGGTCACATGATCAGGGACAAAATGGCTGTCAGCTCTCACACGCATCACGCCCTCGAATGCCCCCACACACAAACAACTTTATCAAACTTATTAAGGAATTACATTAGCTCCAAATGTCATGCCTGAGTGAGAAAATACAGTACTATTGGGCTAATGGAGTTTCTATGCAACTTGAATTGATGGATCAGAAAACGGCAGGACGGCCAATTTTTTTTGGAGAGAAATATGAGTCTTCAATACTTTTGAACAGTAATGACCTGCTAATTATGTAACGTTTTGAATAATTTTGAGATGTATAACAACATAATTTTACCCTTAGTACTACCCCACCAAACCAAGTCAGAATTAGAAAAATATATTAATGTCATGCTGTCAGTTTTAGGTATCTGTACTTTACTTAAGTACATTTTACAGTGGATACTTTTTAGTTTTACTTCAGTACATTTGAGAGCAGGTATCTGTACTTTCTTCTCCACTACATGTTTGAACTGGACTGAAAAGTAAAAGGTACTTTTCATATGATTTTGGGGTTATTTTCTTTGAAAGAGTTCAGGCTTTGGCTTTGATCAAACAAAAAGAAATACACAAAATTAATAAGAAAAATTAAGAAATTGATTAATATTTAAACTGTCAAACAAAATTATGTATCATTTTTTAATCAATATCGCTACATTTAACACTTTAACAAATCAACAACACTTGAATGAAATACTTTTACTTTTAACTCTCAAAGTACATTTTTAAACTGGTACTTAAATACTTTTACTTCAGCAGATTCTTTCATGTGACACTTGAATAACTTTTTACCTCTGTAGCTGTACTTTTACTTAAGGAACACACTTGAGTACTTCATCCACCGCTGCATACTGTCATACACACTTTAAGTTACTGGTTTTGTCTCTGTTTTTCAGCTGTCCCCCTGCAGCAGCCCACAGCGGTCATCATTGTCCTGGTGCAACGCAGTGAATCATAATTGAATATGCCACTTCTGCTTGAGCGACCCATTTCCTTCACCAGTCCGGGGCCTGAATGAATACATTTTTACCCACATATACACACACACACGCACAAAAAGAAAAAAGCATGTATTGTATCCACTTTGGCCTCATTATAAGGGCAGCGTGTGACGGGAGGGGAGCTTATGTCATGAACTCTGAGAAGACAATGTATTTAAGTTCACTAACAACTTCACTACGCCCCATTGTTCTTCAGAGCGTTCAACTTGTCATGACTACAAACCTTCCAGTTGTCGTTTTGGAGCGGAAACCAACCCTAAAGCAAACTAGAAGCAGCGGTAAACCAATTTGAACTGGTTCAATAGTTGTTGGATCAAACCGAGATATTATTCAGTGTTTTGAAGAGGGGAAATAACTACACATTGAGTATTTTTTTAAGCTTACTTCTACAGTCAGCTTTAGCACAAAAATCTAACCTAATACAAGCTAGAAGCGGTATTAATCTGGTTAGAACTGGTTTGTTAGTTGTATAGGGCAAAACAAAGCTATTATTTTGTGCTTTGAAGCCTGAAAAACTACATTTTTTATAGCTTACTTCTATTATCCGCTTGTAGTTGTTGTTTTAGAGTAGAAACCCAACCTTCAGCAAATTAGAAGCAACACTGAACTGGTCAGGTAGTCGTATGGTCACACAAAGCTACTATTTCATGTTTCAAAGTTTAGAAAAACTACTAATTGTTTTACTCCTATCGTCAGCTTGGAGTTTTCTTTTCAGCACAGAACTCTAACTGACTCTAGACTAGAAGCAGCGCTAAACCAATTTGCAGTTGGTTCGTTAGTTAGTTAGTTAGGGTCAAATCCAGTTATTACTCAGTGTTTCGAAGACCGGAAAACACAACGGATAGTCATTTTTAAAGCTTAAATCTAGTCTGCTACATTATCCTGCCCCTTCAAATGTGTGGATGAGCTAAAAGGAACGCCTCTTTTTGATGGTATTGGTGGTTGTGGTCAGTTGGATTTACCGTAGGGGCCAGAGATGCAGGTTCGCTTGCCCCACGTCGATGAGCTTATCTGGGCTAAGCTGAGAGACTGCGGAGCCATCTGTTAAGAGCTCTTAGCACAGACAACAAAAGACTGGACACGAGGAGCACGACTTCACTGGAGATATTTTAAGAAGAAAAACAAATATCAAGTTGTAATTATATACGGTAAGAGCACTACAGAAAATGAATGTCTATGTACTGTAAAAATAGTAGAATTGCAAGCAGGAATATTGGTTTAATTAACTGAAACTTGAACTTAAGCTTAAAACTTTTCTTAGCACATTGACAGATTGTTTTGAACTTTCTGCACCTAAAACATGCTAAAAACAAGTATAAGTTAGTATCTCTTGGTATGTATTGTTGTATTTTTGAAACTATAGGTTGATGTTATGAGTAAACTACACAGAGTTTGCATTATGTTTGAATTATAGGGGACTTTCAAATGTTGTAGTCATGTTTGGTTAAGGACAGAAGAGCATGTATGCAGGTATTGCTTTACAAAACAATTTAAAATTACACTATATTTAATGTGTATATGGAATTTGTAATGGATTTGGATAAAATCTTGTACTGTTTTGAAACCAATTTGTAATCTCGGCCTGCATTTGTTGACATGTGGAGAAATAGTGAGACAATTTGGCTGATGACAGGCGATGACAAAAAGAAGATTACAGCATATAGATACGATACCAACAACCGCACAAATTCACATTACTGAAGTGGAAGTGTATAGTTAGCTCGCTGGACTAATTTGAATTCTGCTAAAAAGTACAGTGTGATACAGACAACTTGTATATGTCAACTTTTAGCACAAATATTTCACATTTTATATAGCAAAATGATAGCTAGATGTTGTCTGATTTGGTATAGTGCAACAAAACTGACAACTGAAATGAGCAATCTATGTTTTGCTACTGAAGGCCTTTTTTAAACACAGTATTGTCTGTTTGATATAGCCTATTGTCCGCAACTTCTTAGCAGTTTATAATAATGTAGCGTTGTGGTGTAAGGAAATGCGCCAAATTTCTTCTGGTTGTTTATTTTCTCAACACAAGGGCTCCTGTAGGCCGTAACCCACGCCCAAACAAGAACAAAACAACAGCAGTCTCGACTCACTAGTCTCTAAAACTGACCGGTAAATGACGAAAAAGGACCTGACATCAACTCGTCGGCATAGCAACCACGTATCACGTACAAAAGCGGTTGTATGTGATACTTTGTGAACTAAACACAAAATATCTGATCATTACAGTAAGAAACCCACTTTAAAATAACTGTATAAATATAAAGAGCTATATCTACTGTTCACTTTCACAATTTGCAGTTGGTTGAATCGACTTCACAAAGTGTCCTCAGACCAGTAGTTTTCATCTCTTATGACTTCCATTAGATCGACTTAACTCAATTTGAGATGCCCTTTCAGCCTGAGCTATTTCTGTACGTTTCATTTACCAAGTCACGTTAGGCAAAACAAACTAGGAATTTGTTTAAAGATAATGTGTGCTACTTGCTCAAATCATGGAGGCTACTTCATGCTTCTAGTACATTGTGAATGCTGCTATGAGCAAGTAAAGCATGCCTGACTGCTTATGCTTTTATTTTTGTTTAATTATGAGTTTTTCAATACTTTTGCTGCACTAAAAGATCCTGTATTACGAAAAATTGACTCTTGTGAGCTTTAAGTCATGTTGTAATGCTGTTACTGCCTCAAAAACATACTTGGGAGTTTTGTTTGTTTTATTGACAAATGTTTGCAGACTAATAATACAAGCTTAAAATGCTCTGTTCCACCTTGTGATGTCATGTAGTGGTAGTTTTCAAGTCAACAGCTACATTTTACATTTAGTTCAGTACAAATTGTCAATTCCAAGGCTGAAGTCATCCAATTTATTCCAGTGAAGGTGTGTGGAGTTTAAAACACAGTAAAGCACTTCCTGTATTAACACATGACATCACAAGGTGGAACAGTGTTTTCTGTTTGAGAGAAGAACTCAGCCTAAATGTGCAGGAAACAAAACACAACTCCAGGTATGTTTTCGATGAGGAAACATTATGACGTAGACCAGAAAATTGCGTAATATGGGCCCTTTAAAAACATCTAACAAATTTACCTTGTCATAGGTGAGACAGGCCTATAGTGTTGGACAGTCATTTCATTCAAATATAGCATAGCGTCTAACTTTGCTTTAGAGTTGAATAGACTAGAGACAATTACAATCAATTTTGATTGTTGTTATAATGTTGTTTCCTCATCACAAACAGACCTGGAGTTGTGTTTTGTTTCATTCAGACGTTTAACACACAAAACCCTACATATTTAGGCTGAGTTCTTCTCTCAAACAGAAAACACTCTGTTCCACATTGTGATGCCATGTGGCAATATAGGATGTGTTCTACTGTGTTTTTAAACTCCATACACCTTCACCACAATCATTTGGATGATTTCAGCCCTGGAATTCACAATCTCTACTGAACTAAAGGTAAAAGGAGCTGTTAATGTGAAAACGACCACTTCATGACTTCACAAGGTGGAACAGAGCATTTTGAGCTTTGGAGATGTAGACAGATTAATAAAAAAAAAAAAAAAGGTTACTCCAACATGTGTGAACAAAACAAAACACAACTCCAAGTATGTTTTTGATGAGGAAACAACATTATAACATGGCTTAAAGCTCATAAGAGGCCATTTAATGTGATACAGTATAGGACCTTTAATTTAAAAGTACTAGTATTAATTTAATTTCAAGTATTTAAATACTTTTGCTGCACTTAAAAGTCTCTAGCAACTTTATCACAGCATTGGTGGGATAGGCCTATAGTGTTGGTTGGTGAAAGTCTGTGGCAGGTCATAGTCTAGATTTAGCATTTTACAAATTTAGCATTTAGCCTTTAACTTTGCTCTAGAACTGAATAGACTATGGACAAATACCACATTTCAAAGGCATTCTAACACGGCTAAAACCTCACATAAATACATGAATTATAATTGCAAATGAATCACAATATTTCACCAAGATTGTTCAGCAGGGCTATAGACATTGAACTCAAATAGCAGATTACGTTATGTGCTACTTGTTTCCTCCACAGATTAGGTCCACTCTCATATTGTTAATTTCTTGTGTTTATTCATTGTCTGTTGTGTCAGATGTGCTATTCTTGTTGTGTTTTGTCTTGAGTGGCCACTGACATGAGAGGTGACAGAAATAGGTCAAAAGAGTCTTAGGCATTACACAAATCCTTCTCATAGGATTACACTGCGATGCCGCGGTTCTGTGGATCCATCGTAGCTTTACAATAGAAACCAGCAGAGGACAGAGGACAGAGGACTTGTCTGAATAAGGACCACTGTGGAGTTTGCTCAAGGCATGAAAATGGATTTTGGTTAAGACTTGGTGTTAAGTAGCGACCAAATAATACGCGACAATATGCTACATGCTAAATCGTGTTGGATTGACCTTTAATAATCCTATTGTTGTCGTGGTCCCCTTTAGAATGATGTCATCAATGTGAGACGTGCCCATTACCATTAGCAGTGTTGTTTTTAATTTAACCGGCCTCCAATTTAGTAACATTTAGTAACGTTTATTTTATTTTTATTTTTTTTGTGAAAGGACAAATTTGTCACTAGCAATTTTTAGCTTAATACCTTCATCCTCTTCTTAATTAAACCAATTTTATTTTTTTTAATTCAGTCTATTCATTGGTTTCAGATTAATTATTTCCTTCTGATTTGAAGGATTTTGTTAGCACTTTTCTCCAATCAAAAGAAGTAATGTTTAGATTTGAACAATGGTGGAAGAAGTAAAAGTAAAAATACCAGAACTAAAATATACTGAAGTAAAAGTATCACATTAAAAAAATCTAAGTAAAAGTACTAGAGTACCTGTTTAAAAATGTAAGTAAGCAAAAGTATTTCGTGCTAATTTTGAGGTCTTATAAGGCTTCAGATGTAATTATTTTGATAAAAATTTGTGCTGAATTTTGTTCAACAGAAACAATTGAATCATTTGGATTTTTTTTTAGCTGTTTTTATTTGTATGTTTTTGTTTGCTAAAATTATGACCGTATTGAAATAACCCTCCGTACTTTTCATCTGATCTCAAACAATAATAAAAAATGCTTTTACTTTTCAGTCCTGTTAAAAAATGTAGTGGAGCAGAAAGTACAGATACCTGCTCTCAAATGTAGTGCAGTAAAAGTAAAAAGAATCCACTTAAAAATGTACATAAGTAAAGTACAGAAATTTAAAATGTATACTTAAGTGCAGTACTTTACTACTTTTACTTTGTTACGTTCCACCACTGGATTTGAGTCGTGTCATTGCTAACCACGGTTGCCAAATCCTTCAAATCAGGAAGGAATCTTTAGCCTGAAACATATTAATCATTATTACATTGAGGATGACTCAAACCTGTGTGAACCCATACATGCAGCTCACAGTAAGATAATAATGAACGAACACTGTTATAACATGGTTTAAGCTCATAAAAGCACATTATAAAAAAGTATTTCACACACATTTTCAGACCTAAAAGCTACAATGTTGCGTTTTTTTTTTTTATAGATTTGTGCTGATTTGTTTTCATTTGTGTATATATATATATATATATATATATATATATATATATATATATATATATATATATATATATATATGTATGTATATATATATATATATATATATATGTATATATATATATATATACATATATACATATATATATATACATATATATATATGTGTGTGTATATATATATATATATATATATATATACATATACATATATATATATATATATATATATATATATATATATATATATATATATATATATATATATTTTTTTTTTTTTTTTTAATTTATTTTTTTTTTTGGTCAAACTATGAACATATTCAAAATAAACCCCTCAGTCTTTTCAACAGGTCTCAGACTTTTACTTTAAAAAAGTAGTGGAGTAGAAAGTACAGATATCTCTCAAATGTAGTGAAGTAAAAGTAAAAATTATATTTACTGATCAAAATAGCTACACTTTAGATCACTAGAACTTCCTACTAACATAATACTTTCCAAGAAATAGATTCTTATACTTTAGAGAATAGTTTTCCGGAGAGGTTATTACAACTCAAAGCAAACAGTAGAAATGATGTTCTAGTGGCCTCTCCTCTGTTTTCTGTCTAAAGTCCAGGGTGAAACAGAGATTCCTGATTGGACGAGAGCAGCAGAGGTCCCACCCACTCAGACACAGGTGGCTTCAGGGTCACAGCAGAGAAACGCTCCATTTGACTCTGTTCAAAAACATCTGTCATGACCCACAAGGCCACAAACAGTACCTCCTGTGTGGCCAATCATAAAAAGGCAAGAGATACTGGCAAAAATCACAAATACTTGCAATATACTTCAAGATATTACAATTAAAAAAACAATTCAATTTCCCAGTAAGTCCTGACAAACACTGTGACTTTTCTTGTTGTCCTGTTTATAGGTGACATTTCGAGGACTTTTCTATTTAAATTATATGATATTTTGTTCAGAATTATTCATTGCAATGGCCACGATGCAAATTTTGAATCATTCTAAACCCCATGGAAAGGTTGAGTTCATGTGATGTTGTGTTTTCAGATGAAGAACCAGGTCTGTACAACTCTATGGAATTCACTATTTCTGTGAAGTGAAAATGAACTAAAGCTGAACCATTATTTGCTAAGATCTGGGTTTTCAAACATGCCATATTACTCTTACGACACAAAGTTCTTTCAGCTGACTAGAAACACTTGTATAGTTGACAGGGGCTCAGTTGGTAGAGTTTTTGCCCACTGATCCGAAGGTTGGTGGTTCAAATCCGACTCTTGACACTTGACAGCGCTTTGAGTGCCTATAAAAACGCGAATAATGCCACCAGCTGGACTAAATATTTTACTTCAGTTAATCTGATAGACAAGATTTAATAATAGCTTGACAGGATACCTTGGCGTTTTGTTGGATTATCTGTATATTTGTTTCTTGATGACTTTTATGTGAAGCACTTTGGGCAGCTGAAGTTGTTCTTAAAAGTGCTGTATACATCAAATTTTATTGAATTGAGAAGATGTTGTGAAGACTGTGTGCCAGTTTTAGTTTCATGGCAATAGGCCCAGAAATTACAGAGATATTAACCATAAACCAGACCAAAATATCCGCATTATAACACTGTATAGGCCAAATTCTATCATAAAACTATTGATAATTAAGTATCAAGTTTCAAGGTTACTTCAGGTAAATTTAGTTTGGCAGTGAATCAGCTCATTTATACACATATTTATACAGTACATCTGCATCTGGAAAAGTGACAAGAGTGGGTAGTGCTGGCCAAAAGAACTAAAAACACATTCAAAACGATAATACGAGAGAAGATGGATAGAATAAAAACACTTACAGCTGCTGGAAGGTGCGTTTGGAGGGCTTGGCTTCACATGATAGCACTTTAAAACCTATGTCGCCATGTGAGCATTTGGAATTCATTATTAAGAGGATGGGAGTCGCCTTTTTAAAATGGCCTATGCCGGCCTCCGTACCTGCCTAGAGTACAGAGATGCAGGATCAACATTGTTCAACCCCTTTATATTCTGTCTTTTTGCAGGTCTTTCTGTAACATCTCAATAAACAACAGCATCAACATGTCCGACAAAGAGGAGATGTCTTCAGACGCGCTAAACGTTATGCTAACACTGAGACTGCTCATGCACGGAAAGGTAACCCACAGAATACGTTATAACTGCCATTTTATTTTACAATCTACAAAACAATTTACTCAAGTGCACTGGGTCTGTTTCTGTCTGTTTAGGAAGTAGGCAGCATCATCGGAAAGGTAAGACTCAATTTACACTTTCATCGATTGTAGCCGCGCTCTCGTGTTACTTTAAAAACCATTTGAGTCTAACGTTTGTGTGTTTATGTCCCATTTGCAGAAAGGAGAAACGGTAAAGAAGATGAGAGAAGAGGTGAGAGATAAAAACACTTATGAAATATGTCTAAGTGGTGTGGTTGGGTAAATAAGCAGCAGGACACTAAATGAGTTGATTCAATTTGCTTTTATTAGTGTGTCATGCATAGTCATTTCAGGTGAAGTCAGGTCTTATGGGTAGAAGCATTTAGACAAGCTTCTTTGTTTTATAATGTTTTTGTGTAATAATGTTTATTTTCTTTCATATGCTGCAGACATTTTAGGTATTTTCAACAACAGAGAAACTGAGCGGGGTTTGCCAGTCTAATTACAAGTGGTAGCTTCAATGTGTAAGAATAGACAGTGCTGGATGAAGTACTCAATTTTGTGACTTAAGTAAAGTACAGATACAGAAGTAAAATGTTACTCATGTTAAAAGTATCAATAAAAAAATCTACTTCAGTAAAAATACCTGTTTAAAATTTTACTTAAAAAACTGTTAAATGTAGTGACATTGATTGTAAAAAATTAATACATATTTTGGTTAGCAGTCAATTTCTTCTGAATTTTGTGTATTTATTTTTGTTTGTTCAAAAGCAAAGCTTGAACTTGAAAACTTTTGTCAGGATTTTACCACGAACACAGTAAAAATAACCTCTCAAATCATGAAAAGTACTTTCTACTTTTCAGTTCAGTAAAAAAAAAATGTAGTAGAGTAGAAAGTACAGATACCTGCTCTCAAAAGTAGTGAAGTAAAAGTCAAAAAGTATCCACTGTAAAATTTACTTAAGGAAAATACAGATACCTAAAAATTCTACTTAAGTAGAATTTTTTGTACTTTACTTTACTCTAACTACCAAGTTAGACTTTAATCTGAGCTTTGTTTTAGCAAAATCTGACCGTAAAGAATAAACTTAGCTAGAACTACAACAGCTGAGCTGATTTTGTATGGTTAAAAATTACTGCCCCAAGCTAGCCAACATTAACCAGCTGTTTTCAATAAGTCACTCTGACCTATTTTGTTGAAAATCAAACTCCTAAACAGGACCATGAACGTGTACTGATCACAGACTCCTGGACATGTGCTGTCTAAATCCATTTTAAATTTTGTCTTGACTGTCTTAATTTTTTTTTTGCATTGTTTGCTAATGTGTGCATTGTGTCACCATGGTAACTGCTGTACATTCCACCAGAGACATACATGTAGATCTCGCCCAGCATAATTTCAAAGCAAAGTGTCAATATAACTCTATGGTAAAGTGACTTTGTTGATAGAAATACACAATTTATTACCTTGGATCCAGAACACACACTTCTTGACACTTTATAAAGATGTGAGTCTGGTCACTGTTGCACCTCCCTGAGTTCGGATGACCATGATTGACAGGTGGATTAGACTGAAATCCCTCTGTATAAAAAACACAGAGATGGACTTGTCAGGCAAACCAATTTATGTTCCAAAAATGTTGGATCTTATCACTATTTGTCAGGGATCGGCACCACAAACCTGACAAATGTATCTGATGGCAAGGTCATTTTTAAGATGTAAATGGAGTGATTGTTTCTGAAGACAGGCTAGTAGAGGTGGGTAGTACATTTACTCAGCTACATTTACTTGAGGTTTTGCTTACTCTTCCCACTGTGAGTAAATCTAGTGACAAAAGCTTTATGTTAACAATATGGAATGATTTGAACATTTCAGATATGATTTAGTTTGTCTCATTTGTGTGTCTATCCTTTGAAAATATCAGATTTTGTGCACTATTTAATGTTTTGTCCTTCAAATTATAAATCAGCCTAACATTTACTCTTTAAGTTACTCTCACTGGGGGAGTAGTTTTCCCAAATACTTGTTTACTCTTACTTGAGTAATTTCTTGGACTGCTACTTTGTACTTCTACTTGTGTAATATTATTTTGAAGTAACGTTACTCTTAGTTGAGGACAATTTTTGGCTACCCTACTCACCTTTGCAGACTAGTAATGATATCCTGTATTCATAGCAGTATTGTTTTGTTTTCAGAGTGGGGCCCGTATCAACATTTCTGAAGGCTCTTCCCCAGAGAGAATCGTCACCATCACCGGCCCCACAGAGGGAATCTTCAGGGCCTTCTCTATGATCGCACTCAAGTTTGAAGAGGTGAGCTTAGGCACCTCTACTGTAGTTAACAATGACTCCAATTCTGAATACTAATATTTTGAGTACTAGTTTGGACAAGTTAGATGTTAGTTATTAGGTTGGGATAACTTGAATTGTTTCTGGACTCATTTGAAAACAAAGGACAACGACAGGTCTTTAACTGTACACAATGTAACTGTGATTTGGAAGAAGATCTACTGTGCTTGTGTCTGCTATGTGGTTATAATCTATGACACCTGTGGATCATTATGTTATAATTTGACATTTTAAATCTCAATATTCATCTAAAACAATAAATGATTACATGTTGCTGCCAAATCCTATGTGTATCATTGACTAAGAAAATAAAACTGGAGAACAAAGTAAGTACAGAGCAGTGGCAGTGAAAGCGAGGATTGATCGGCAATATGGTGTCTTAAAAAGAAGCGATTAAAGATTGCTCAAACATGCATGAATCACTCCAGAAACATCTTTGAGAGGGTAAATGAGAAGGGAAAGCAACTACAACATGGTTAAAAGCTTTGAAAAGTCGATTTTGCAGAATAGGTCTGCTTTAAATAAACCATAACAGTGTAAAACTGCCAGTGCTAGCTGATTACCTTAGCTTGAGCTGTTAATGTTTCCCATCTCAGGGAAAATTAGCATTATTCAGCCCATTTTGATATTTAACGCAAGTTAGCTAAAACATGTGTGATTAAATTAGCCCATTAAAGCAGACCTATTCTGCAAAATGGACTTTTCGGAGCTTTTAACCATGTTATAGTTGTTTTCTCTTCTCATTTACCCTCTAGAAGTTGTATTTAGTGTGACTCATGCATGCGTGAGTAATATTTAATTGTTTATAAGACGTCATACTGCCGATCAAGCCCCATTGTCACTGCCATTGGCATACACCCACTGCTCTGTACTCATTTTGGTACAAATGAAATAAAATCTGCTTCTTGCTAATTGAATGTGCAATCCACAGCTGCACATGGCTTTGTTGTGATGACGTTCCCACTGGGCACCACAGTATTCTAATGCTAAAGATGTTATAGATGAATTTTATCATTAAAAATGGGCAAATGATGACGTAATGATCCAGAAGTGTCATAAATTACAACTATATAGCAGACACAAGCACAACAGGTCTTCTTTAACATTTATGTGTCAGTCAAGTTGGATTGATATTTATCACTGAAATTCATTTTTAAGGCTTTTTTCCCCTCAGATAACAGTTTTACATGACCTTTAGCGAGGAGAAAGTAGTGACTTGTGTGTCCGACCCACTCTGTGAGTGAAGCTGGGGACTCGGGTGTACATTTGGAAGCCTGAAGTACATTAAATCTAAAGTAAATCTAAACTAGTCAAAATGATCCTATACTATTAGTATTGTGTTTATTTCAGTTAGAAACAGCCCCATACCCTTCTTTGGGCTCTAAATAGTGGTGATGCCATTTTGTTGTGCTATGTGAATATTCAACAGTTGAAAAAGTAGTGCACTCAAAATTCCCCACAGTGCACCTAAGTAGTGGACTGACCAGTCAATATAGACCACAATGCATTTCAACAGTCAGAAAAACAAATGAAATGAAATCTAATAGAAGCACTGTTTTAAAGCACTGATGACACTGATGACTCTTAAATAAACCATCATTATACAAGTCATAAAAGATATTCTGTCTATATTCTGATATGCAGTCAGAAAGCACATATTTATACTTGGTGACAGTGAACTCACCACTGTACAAGCTTCTAACCAAAGCTCTGTGTGTAGCTGACAGACACAACAGTCCGCTCTGAATAAAGTTGTTTTGTATTTCCCCTCCTCTCTCCCTCAGGACATAACGTCGGCCATGTTGAACAGTAGCGTCACAAGTAAACCTCCGGTGACCCTGCGTCTGGTGTTTCCTGGGAGTCAGTGCGGGTCTCTCATCGGGAAAGGAGGCTCCAAAATCAAAGAGATCAGAGAGGTGCTGTACCACAAATATTAGGAGTCTTTGAGAGGGATGTAACAAGTGAGCCTATGTGTGTGTGTGTGTCAATACTTCAACCAAAATTAATCAAGCAAACAAACATTAAAGGTCCATATTACGCTATTTTCTGGTCTATGTTATAATGTTGTTTCCTCATCAAAAACATACCTGGAGTTCTGTTTTGTTTCAATCACATGTTTAATCCTGCATATTTCTTTTCTCAAACAGAAAACCACTTTGTGATGTCATGTGGTGATACAGGAAGTGCTCCACTGTGTTTTTAAACTCCATACACCTTCACTAGAACCATTTAGATGATTTCAGCCCTTCAGTTGCCTATTTCTAATGAACAAAAGGTAAAAGGTAGCTGTTAACACAAACACTAGTGCTTCATGACATCACAAGGTGGAACAGAGCTTTTTGAGCTTTGGAGATGTAGACAGACTAATAATAAAGTGATGCACAAACATGTCAAAATGAAACAAAAGCCAACTCCGAGGATATTTCAAAATCAAATCTATTTCTGAGGAGATAACAACATTATAACACAACTTAAAGCTCACAAGAGACAATTTTGCACAATATAAGACTATTAAATAAAAACGTAATTCCAGTACACTTTTATCAATCTATTTAAGTTGTGCAATACCTCCTTTAGCACTTTTGATTTAATGAGCCTAGTAAATATTTAAATAACACCACAGACTGATATAATCTACAGCTACAGAACCATTTGACAATAACAGCATTTCACTATCCATGTATCAGGATACATATCATGAGATCTGCACTGGAATACTTTTATATTGTGTAGTTCTTGGTACTACCCAGCCCTGCCAGGAAGTACAGTACAATGTCTGTAATAGTAAAGTAGTAATTTGATACAAAATGTGCAATTTGACCTATAAGAAAAGAAATACACATTATATAGTTTTCGCTGGCTTCAATTACTTCAATTGAATTAACAGATGGCTAAAACCGAGTGAAAGTAATTAAAGTAATTAGCATTGTCTATATTAAGCCAACACTGAATGAATTATTTCCTGCTCTCTACTCCCCCTGGTGTCTCTGAGAGGCACTTATTCCTGCATACAAAAACCTCTTAAACCCAATCCGACTTGTGTGTCTTTGATATCTTTGGAGTGGCCTCAGTCTGATTAAAGCCAAGGAGAGGCAGCTGGCTTTGAATGGACAATATTTATGTACGGCTCTTGAGATGTTGGAGCGCACAGCTGCGGTCAAAACTGTCCAGCCAATTTGGGAGACAGCTTTTTAAACTCGAGGGATTTTGGTTAGATTCACTCTATAATTCAGCCTTATGTTACTGGAACTGGTGCTGGGCAATATGGACAAAAGTGAATATATCCTTTTATTTAGATTGCCCCTGTAATGATAGTGCTGTGCAATTTATTAGGTGTATATACAAATGTACTTGATTGCACAAAATGGGAATGGACTATAAAAATAAAGGTGCACTATGTGACTTTTCTGATGCATGATGGAGGTGACAAGCAAATGAGCCATCAGGTTAAGTCACTGTCAGATCTTGGAAGAGGAAAGCCCACTCACAGTAAGAATTCAGGCTTTTAGTAAGTATTTTTAGTAAGACCTCCATGGAGACAAGCACAGAAGTTATGTAGCGCACCTTTATTTTTACAATCCATTCCCATTTTGTGTAATATGGACATTTTTACATATTCTTACATAAATGTTTTTTATGCTTCAGTAAAAGTATTCAGTATTTAGTAGGAGTTTTCAAAAGTACAAAAACCTGGGTGACAATAATGCTGTATTGGGTTTACAGAGCACAGGAGCCCAGGTGCAGGTAGCCGGAGACATGCTTCCTGAGTCTACAGAGCGAGCGGTCACCATCTCAGGGACCCCACAGGCCATAACCCAGTGTGTGCGCCACATCTGCTCCGTCATGCTTGAGGTATGACCCCTATAACAGTAAGAAATTGTTTTGATTGAAACTCCTACAGTTTTTGACTCCCCAAATCATCATCAAATTAATATTATCGTATATTAGCATGATGGTTCAATAGCTACACGGCTGCTAAAAGACTTGTTCTATTGCTGTCAGTAGAGGGAGGGCTAATGGGAATCTATATACTTGGAAATAGGGACTTTGATTTTTTATTTTTTGGTAATATTGTACGTCTAAAAGAACAATTAAGACCATGCAATAATAAAACTAAAATAAAAGTATGTTTTGTCATTATGAATGGTTAATTGCACAAAAAAAGTCCAAAAAACATGCATTTTTACTGTAAGCAGGTTTGCATTTTGACAAACCTGACTCGTCTCTTCCTCCTCCTTGTCTCTATGGAAATGTTTAAAAGCCAATTAACAACACAAAATGTAATACTGATACTTTGCAGCTGATGACATTAACTTTCCCTGGGGTTGTGATACTAACTAGAGGCATTGCTCTGTTACTCAAGTTAGACTTCAATCTGAGCTCTTTTTTTTTAACACAATCTGGCCTTAAAGAACTGACTGAGAATTTGAAAGTTGGAGAATATTGTAATTGTTTTGTAAAGCCTCTTGTGTTTCTTGTATTTTCTTGTTCACAAACTCTTCCCATGCGCCCGTCCCCATGAGACCGCCTCTGCTCGGCTGCCGTTCGCCGCAATGCTCAGATATAATTACTTTTGTGATAGATGCAAAGATTATACAAGTGTAAAATGCCCATTATCGCCACGGTTACTGCCCCACAGGCTAATGACAAGCAAGCTCTCGGGAGAGAATGCTCAACAACAACCTGTCTATAACAATTATGGATAAATATAGACAACACTTCATTCTGTCAGTAAAGGAGAGATTACAGGTAGACGCAGGGTTCTATAGGCAAAGTTTTGAACCAACACTGTTAATTAACGCCATAAACTTGTCACACTTTTGACAAATGCGTCGGCACAAAACAGTGTAGAAGTGATTCAAAGAAAAATAGATTAACAACAGGCTCTTAAATGGCTTTAGCAGCTTTGTGGAACATCGTAAGTAAAAAGAAGTAAAAAGAACTACCGGTAAACTAAAAAAAATATATGGCATCTGTGGGAAAGTAGGAAAAACTATATATATATATCAATGGAATGACAGGAAGGTTTGGGGAGGCTGAAGGCACAGTCTCTCAGCCTTGTCTCACTCGCTCTGCCCCAGGGCGTCTGCGGCAGAGTAGTGTGATGGACTGATTTATTGATATGTCCCTTATGTCTAGAAATGTGTTGCATATGTGGCAAACCAAATTCAATTCAGTCGTTTTCATCAAAGCAAGTATAAAGTATGTTAATGTTTCTAATTATACAAACATCTCTAGGTATGTAGTGTTCTTTGTCTTTACCTTCAGATACATTACTCATTCAGATATGATTACTGAAGAAATAGTAATGTTAGCAGGGATGGGGGACTGGGGGGTAAAGTTTACCCAGGGCCCAGTGCAGACAGCAGCTCCTCACAAAGTCTGTAATGTGCATTTTTCATCAAACAACATATAGTGTAGGAATATCAAATTTTGTATGTATATAAAATTGGACATAGCTAACGCGCTACCCACTGCATTCCAAATAGGAAGTGATCATGGACACGCTTCCGGCTCCATCGACTCTGGCTCCAATTCACTTTACATTGAAAAACTGTCACCTCTCTCTGTAATTCCTGCAGTGAACCTTGTCATTTTGGCCTTAAAATATTTGTATTGACCCACTCTACATGATCAGGCAGGAAGGGGCATTACATTTAGCAGCCTCACTCCGGATTGGCTCTTTAGTTGCTCTGATACTCGTTGTCGGAATTCCATAAAATGTAACTCGCCTCGAAATTTGCCTCTGTAACCGCTAGCCTCGACAAGCTTCATTTGACTTCACACTCACTTAGTCCACTTCTTTATACAGTCTATGGGAGGAAAAACCACCTAAAGTAATATTTAAAAGGTCACATTTATATAATACTTCATCATATTGTCAATACACAACACTGTTCTTCATTTTTGCTTGCTTGTTTTATCCTCAATTAGTAGAGCAGAGGTGGAGCACTAGCATATCTATAGAGACACCAAATGGCCTGGGTTCACCTGGGAGACTTCTCCAATGGAAACAAGTGAAAGAAAATCAATGTTTAATCTTTTACTTACAAGCAGCAACAGTGTACAGCATTACAACACGATTATCACGTTCAGGGCATAATATGGCACGGAAATCACTTACAGAATCTATGTGCTTATGTCCGCTATAGTTATAATCTACGACACCCACGGATCGATCATTATGTTAGAATTTGGACATTGATATTGGTCTAAAATGACTTAATAAAAACCATAAACATCATCATAACAATGCTGTCGGTGCCCCCTATGGGTAGCTGTATATCACACCGGCGAGTAGCTAGATTATAATGTACAGATGTTTTCAAAAGGAAGTAAGCACGTCAGTGAGTGTGTACCGATGGTAGTAGATTGGAGCAATAATGTTGTGAATACAGGAGAATAAAGATTACTCAGGTATGCATCAATCAAGCTAAATACTTTGGTTTAAAGCTCTGAAAAGTCGTTTTTGCATAATAGGTCTGCTTTAATACACAGTTACATCTATACGAGCCTGTCTGGTATTTTATTCTTACTGTAGAAAATAAACTCTTTAACCTTGAATTCTCACTTGACCGTCTTTATTTTCATTTCTGCTTTTGAATTTCAGACAAAGCACCAGTAAAAGGACTATTAAGAAGGATCATTAAAAGCATGAGTTACGATGAAAACTGCAGAAATAATTGGTGGAAAGTTAAAAGTCAGACATGTTGCATTTTCCAGTTTTTGGCAAAAACTAAAAGCAATTTTCTGTTCACAATTTGACAAATTCACCTGAGTTCAAAATTCAAAGGAAAATTCTCTCAGCACTGTGGACATGTAAAACGTAAAACTTTAGGGAATAGATGCTCAATAAAAATGTTAATATTTTAGTTTAAAGCCACAGTATGTTACTTTTTGCCCCCAAAATAGACTACAATAATTGATAATAATGGATGTTTTTATTGCATTGAAACAAAAACAAACAACCTGACTCTTATTTGTCCTGGAGAGCCTCTTCATGCTTGCTTCTATGGAAATGTTGTTCCTTTGGCTATAATATTCCACTGTATGCTATAAAATGTATCTATATCAACTGTCTCCATGGGATCATGCAGTTGACTTTCCACTTCCAGAAAGTTACATAATGAACCTAATGAAATACAATGGGAGAAAAGCGTCAAATGATTCTTAACTCTACAAACATCGTGGAAACTGTATAATAGGGCTACAAGATATTGGAAAATGTTGAGATATTATTGTTATTGCAATATTTTTATATACTTTTGACACAGTAACTTCAGTTATTAATCATACTCTGCAAATACAAACTTAACAAAGACAAAACCAAGATTAAATCAAGGCCAAACTTGGACTTAATTAGACAAAATATTTAGTTAAATCACCCCTTTAAGTACAGGTAAGATGCAGAATTAACTTTCTTGAGCTTTCTACCATGTTACAACGTCGTTCCCTGATCAAAAACATGCTTTACAAAGTTTTAGATGTCATCCATGACCACACATTTGAGTAATTCGAACCCTCCTTATGGTTAGCAGTACGCTCCTGTACAAAGCTCCGCCCACAAGCCTACGTCACCCATGCTCCCACACGACAATTCTTCAAAAATATACAAAAGCATGATACAAAGCATTGGTAGCATTCTGATGGGGGTGTGACTTAGCATGGAAAGTAAAGGGAGGTGAGACTCAGAAACTTATTGAACTGTTTAACATGGTGATCTAAATATGTTATATATGCTATCAATTAATATCCCACGTTATAATACTCCCTCTTTCTGTCAGATGGAGAGCCTTGGTGTTATTGTAATAGAATTTAGTTTGTTGCAATGTCAATATCAGCAGATGATTAACTACTCACCTTGTAGCTTCAATTTACAAAACACAAACATCTCACATATGGCCAGCGCCTACTTAAACTCCCACACAAACTTAGAACATTGTAAACTCTGCAGTGAGTGGTAGCTGCGTTAGACAAGTGTTTAATAGTTTTACAAAAGTACAATAATAAGCCGGTTCATTTCAACTGAAAGTGGGAGCTATCCTCTGAGGTGTTATAAGTTCTTTTGGCCTGGCGTTTATGGGCTTCTGCTGATCTGAGAGCGAGATGGGGAGAGTGGAATGATGAGGATTTATGAAAATGTATAACAAAACCTGCATTTGTGCTGTGTCCTCAAATCTGGAGTGCTATATATTGTAAAGAAAACATAGAGGATAAATATTGAAACTAATTAATGCCACAGAAACAAGAAACGAAGAAGATTATCCCCCACAAACTTTTTCAAATGTAACATACCGTAAAAAAAAAAAAAAAAATCATGAGCTGCAGTAAATAAACAGCAGATTTTTATCCATCCATGTATTTTCTTCTGGTTATCCGGGGCAGCAGTCTAAGCAGGGACTCTCAGACTTCCCTCACCTCAGACACTTCCTCCAGCTCCTCCAGTGGGACCCCAAGGCCAGGACTGACTTTTACCTGAAAACAGATTTATTTCACCAGTTTGCAGTGGTCCAAAGTTATTCCTCACTTACCTTATGCATTCAAAGCATCCTAATTATTCACCATGACAACAACTAGCATGCTAACAGTGCACTTCCTGATACTCGCATGGTAAAATGGTTCATAATTAGATGCAGACCTCAAGAGCTGCTTATACAATATATCTGTACTTAGGCACATTTTGCTCAAATACATGTGGAAAAATCAGGGGCAAGGTCTTTAAGTAGTTAGTTTGTATCTATAATGAGTAATAATTTATTCAACTCTGCAGCTCCAATATAATCGTAGTACAGGAAAATATTGTACTGACCTCCATCTTCAATGTAAAGTAGGGCTGCAAGATTAACCACAATTTGAATTAATTCAATTGGCAAATCTCAAAGGCTGCAGTTTTTTAAGTACAATCATTTCCTCCGTAAACAACAAAATATCTGGTCTTATTCTGTGTAAAACTGCTCACCCTGTAGTTTAGATCTGTACAAACATGTTCTGAAATGTAATTAGATAGCCCTAAAGTTAAGTTGATATAGTAATTATCATGACAGATTTTGTGCCTTTTCTTCCCAGTCTCCTCCAAAGGGAGCCACCATCCCGTACAGGCCCAAAGCGATGGTAGCCGGAGCCCATGCAGTCCTCGGCCCACAGCATGCCGCACAAGTGAGTATAACAAGTATGACTGCAACCGGGGGGTAAGAATGATTTGACTTGGTTGAAGCATATCGAAAATAAATATCATCGAAATTGGAAATGGTCAAATGGCCTTAAAGCCACAGTATATAATGTTTAGACAAAAATAGTTGATGTTTATTGCTCTGGAAAACATAGAAAAGATGCGTCCTACATTTGAGCGGGCTCGCATCTCCACAAACCTGACTATCCTATCTGGCCTCTTCCTGCTTGTTTCCGTTGAGAAATTGTTCAATTGGATGCAATATTCCATAGCATGACATACAATTTATCTATCTCCATGAAGAATGTTCCAAAGTATGGTTTTACCTTTCTATTTCCATTGAATCTTGCAGGTGACTTGCCACCTCTACAAAGTTACATACTGTGCCTTTAAAGCTACAGTATGTAACTTTTTTAGAGGAGTGTCTGCAACCTGTTTTTACTTTGTCTAAAAAGTTCTATAATAAGGCATTACACGTATCTATCTTGCATTTGGAGTTGCAGATGTTTTACTGCTCAAAAACAGCAAAAACAACTTGCATTCTTACTGTAAGTGGGATTGCCTCTCCACAGATCTGTTTTGTAACTTGGTCTTGTGGAGTCATCTGCTTTCTTTCATAGAAATAGGTTTAGTGCTGTATTGTGTAACATTTTTGGGAAAGCACTAACATCTCAGTGACTCAAGCAGATGGCATACCCTCGACCAGAAAAGTTACATAGTGGACAATTAATCTTTATTCGTGTCCAAAATGGGACCATATGTCGTGTTCACGTTGTAGAATTTGATGGTGTCATAATTTCAAATGGAGGGCATGGGCCTGTATAAATCTATGGGAGAGTCACTGTTTTTGAAATAAATATCCAAAGTTATGATGTACAAATGCTGATTCGTCCCATTATTTCTTTGGGATTGGCTCCAGGAACCTGGAGTAATCTTATGGCTTAAAATCTTTGGGGTTGAATAATGGCACCACGCTCTGGAAAAAAAAAATCACTTTTGTTTATTTTAATGTTGATTATGTTTTGTATATTGTGAATAAAGTTTGTGAGCAGACAGCCTCCCCACAGCTGTTTGTGTTATTGGATTTCTGGTTGAAAAGGCAGAGGAAAGTTGATGACATTTGAGGCAGTTCAGATCTTTGCATTGGAGATGAGAGATGAGAGACGCGAGGGTCTGAGGCTGCCAGACCAGAGAGAACTGATAAGACCAGAACCAATCCAAACACATGTTTAGATTTACAAATCTGTTTTTGGTAACACAGTAAAGGTCAATTTGATTCAGAAAAATGTTAACAATGCAGTCGATGTAACTATCTTTAAACAGGGAGTATTACACTTCTGTAGGATATTTTTTGTTTGCACATAACATATTTAGATCACTATGTTCACGATAACATATTAAAATATTTAGCTAAGTCACTCCCCTTTCAGAGCACTATCACAACACAATCAGAATGCATCCAGCTAATGAAACTACTGCACATCGCCTTAAGTTTTTTGAAGTTGTAGTGTATCGGAAAATGGTTGTGCAGGAGCATGGGTGATATAAACTTATGAGTCATGGGCAGGATGGTACTGTTAACTGTAAGGAGGGTTCAAATAGGGCCTGAGAGATATCATTAAATGGATGACATCTAAACTCTCTTCAGGCATGTTTTTGATGAGGGAGGAATGTTATAACAGTTGAAAAAATATTGTCAATCATTGGTATAATCACATAGATGTAGTAAAAATCTTATTTTATCTCTACACGTGATCTAATGCATCTGCAAAAACAGCTATTCTTACGATCGACTTTTTACACTGTTTGACCTACTTGCTATTATAAAATTTCACATATTACTCATTTTTGGCTAGTAAATATAAAGTTCATCAACATTTAATTCCTCAATTTGGACATTTTAAAAAAAAACTATATACAAATTGTCAAAAATGTTTTAGGTTTATTTGAAAACTGAAAATTGTTATGTAAAAATAACTTTCTGAGCAATGTAGAAAAATACTCAAATACAAAACAAGGAAAACTCCACAGGGTCCATGGATCTATAATAAGAACTGGATAAGACACCCCCCGTGTCAGGGTTGAAGCTGATCACACAATGCATCTGAAAAAAATGCCAATGAGCACAGGCCAATGAAAACAATACGATGCCATCTTTGGTTCATCTTCCAGATCTTATTATACTTCCATAGCAGGTCTAAGAATGTTGCTAAACTAGAAAACAAAAATCAGATGTACAACACTTAGAATGAGAAATTTAAATGTCTTTTTCAGGCAATAACTTCATTTGTGCTATTTGCCAAATCTTGAAATATGAAATAGCTTTGCATTTTTTTAATGGATTTATTTATTTTTTTGCTACGCTTAAACCCAATGCACAAAACATCCAAGAAATCTTTACTTCAAAAGCAAAACAATACACTACAACTTCACAAACCTGATGTAATGCGCAGTAGCGTCATGAGCGGGATGCATTCTGGTTGAGTCGTGATAGCGCTCTGAAGGGGGAGTGACTTAGCATGGAGCGCAAACAGTGGGTGGACTCAGAGCGCTTGATACAAAACTTAAACTAAAATATTGTAGTAGCTCTGTAACTGTGTTGGTATGTGTTCTTGTTGTATCCCTGTTGTGTCAGGAGGGGGCGCTGGGGATGTTTTATGAGTGCGTTGTTTATTGCATTTTCAATATGATAATGTTATATGTTAATAATTAATACCCCAAAGAAGTGTAATACCCCGTCTTTAAGAATGGTCAAAAGTTCTCAAAATGGCGCCTATACTGTATATAAACATGAAACTATCAATACTATTACTATATCTTCTCACATGTCCTTCTTCCTCTTTTTACTTTTGTCTGTTTTAACCATTGTATCTTTTTCATCTCTCTCTTCTCTCCTCTTCTTGCTCCTCAGGCCTTTGCCATCCCTGGACAGTACGCGTTTGCTCACCAAGATGTAAGAGCTGTTTGCCATTGACCCTTTTTGACCCTCCTCTCACCCACTCCTCTCTTCAACACATCTGCCCTTGTCCTGTCTTTCTCTTTCTCTATCCTCTCATAAAACTTTACAAATGTGAATCGAGACTAACCCTGATACCACGACATGAACTAATAGTAGAATTAAAAATGAAGATAAAGATGTTGTGTATGAATGCTGAGTGTTTGATTGAGAGGCTGAGTACTTGACCAATAAGTCACTACTGGAGGTTTGAATAGTTTGAATATTTTTTTGTAGCTTTCTACCATGTGATAACGCTGATTCCTCATCAAAAACATGCCAGAGGTGGTTTTATATGTCACCTATGCATGTTTGAGTCATTTAGTGATCTATTTGAACCCTCCTTACGATTAGCAGTATTCAAAGCTCAACCCAGAAGTGAAACAAACGCATGAAACAAAACAATACACTACAACTTCACAAACCTGACGCGATGTGCTGTAGTTAACCTAGTTTAACTTACATAAAAGGTTAAAATCAGGTCAACTGGATAGCGTTTTTAGAGTTTGTTTTTCAAATGAAATAACTGGAACACACTGGGTTTAGTGCATTGCAAAACGTACCTTATTAATTAGCCGATGTTCCTTAGTATGACCTTACTAATACTAATTCAAAATACTACAGAGATACTTGCTTTATTTGCAGTTAGCGTGAAAATCTCCCAAAATGCAACTGTGGGGGTGCTTTGTAAATAGTTTGATAAAATCTACATTATTTGTTATACAAGAAAAACAGGTTCATCTATTGACCGGTACAATCCTTGTTCCGTGTCTAACCAAATGTACATTTTCGATCTGATACTATACAATCTATACACCTTAGTCTGGGAGTTGCCGTGGGCGCTGCTATCGTCATTGGGGCTGTATTTTTTATTTTTTATTTTGACAGAAAATAAGTTCTACATGGACTACAAAGCCATTTAAAGCCTCTCAGAGAATTGGTGCAGTGTTTACGTGCTACTAATTATTACTACTATTTGTACTACTGCTGCTACAAGTACTACTACTGCTACAATGTTTTTTTTCCGGAAGTGCGGCTTAGTGGCAATTAGAGGCAAAACTGTGCCGTGCGTAATAAGGTCAGGCTGCTTCTTACATAGAAACATGACGATAACTTCTCACCAGTTCAAACCTCGGTGTGCAGTGACGACTATAGGGAGCGTGACGCGAGTACTCGGCCTGTGCGTGCTTGTTTGTAAAGAAACACTCCATCTTTGTTATTTTCACTGAACTGACACGTGTCCTCTCTGTGTTGGAGTGTGATATCTGTAGCTGTCTCTCTCTCCTCTCTGAAATAATCCTGTTTTGATTGGTTAGCTCTAACTTCCTTCCTACCCTGCAGTTCACCAAGCTTCAGCAGTTGGCCTTGCAGCACCTCCCCCTCCCCCCCCTTGGGCAGAGTCACCCCACCTTCCCTGGTACGTACCCACCACGCTCCCGGGACGCCCTCTGCTCCTCATCGTCACCTTCATCATCACCTTCATTATCACCTTCATTATCACCTTCATTATCACCTTCATCATCACAGACACAGCCCAGAACCCGAAAAACAACTGCAAAAACAAACTACAAAAAAACCAAGGCTACTCGTTTTACGGTCAAATATGCTCCAAAAATGTTCGTTTGTCTGCATTAGAAAAAAAAAAGCAAAAATATAACAATGGAACAAGAAAACAAATCAGTTAATTAAATTATTCCTAAACCCTCCTCCACAGCAAAGAGCTAAAGCAGATACATTTTCATTAATTAGCAGTGGTGGAATGTAACAAAGTAAAAGTACTAAAGTATTGTACTGAAGTATAAATTTTAGGTATCTGTACTTTACTTAAGTGAATTTTAAGTGGATACTTTTTACTTTTATGTCACTATATTTGAGAGCAGTTATTTGTACTTTCTATTATTGTCTGAGGCCTGCTGAAGAGGCTGGGGAGTTATTTAACACATTCATAGTTTGAGTAAACAAAAATATTTAAATAAAAACTGCAAAAAAACAAAAACAAAACCAAACCACTGATTCAGTTGTTTCTGTGGAACAAATCTTTATCAAAATCAATACATTTGAAGTCTTATAAGACCTCAAAATCTGCATTAAATACTTCTACTTTTTTAATATATATTTTAATAATATTATATTATATATTATATATAATTTAATAATACAATTTATTTGGATATTTGATTATGATGATGATAAATGACATTATGTTCAAACAAACAATTATCAACAGATACATGAAAGCAAATATTTGAAATTTTCAGTCATGAATATAATCTTCAAATCAAAAATTCCGAAAAGGAGTGGGGAGAAGCAAACACTTATTTGCTCTCACGCCCTTTTACAATGCTATTACAGCAGTAATCATACTTCTGCCAGACTCTTCCAACAATAAGTCGCTTTACTCCACACACAAAATAACATTTTTTTCTAAATGTTTTAGTGTGCGTTCATAATGACGTGTTTAAACAGGCATTTTCATACTTTTAGTCGGCAAGTAGATTTTTTCACGTGATACTTTTTTTTCCCTCCACTATTTGTACATTTACTTGAGTCACGACATTGAGTACTTCTTCCATCACTGTTAATTACAAAATCAATTAAATGACATATTGTTTTGTATTTAGCCAAATTAAGCTTGAGCCGTAACTAGTGGTTATTCACTCCACAGCAGTCTGGTGCTGAATTTCAGTGAAACTTTGTTGGATAAATAAAGTAAAAAAAAAAGAAAAAAAGATAATTAAAATTAATAAATGATGAAATTAAAAATTTAAACAATCAATAATTAATAACTGAACCAAAACAGGGTTAATATTATGAATTCAAGTCCTTTGAAATTTATGCAGATCCTTAGTAAATGGCCCAATCTGCCGCCCTTGAGATGGTCGCTTTCTCTCGCTCTTTCTTTCTCTCCAGCTCCTCTCTCTGTCTCTTGCACTCTTACCTTTCTCTCTCTCTCTCTCTCTCTCTCTCCCTCTCTCTGTCCATCACCCTTTCTCCATTTCTCTCATTTCTTCCTCTCCTTCTCTTTCTTCTGTCCCTCTCTCCCTCTCCCTCCCTCTCTCTCTCTCTCCCTCTTTCTCTCTCTCCCTCCCTCTGTCCCTCTTTCTCTCTCTCCCTCTCTCTCTCCCTCCCTCTCTCTCTCTCCCTCTCTCTCTCCCTCTCTCTCTCTCTCTCCTTCCCTCTCTCCTCTGCACATTCACAGCCTCTCAGCTCTGACAGAGACGGCAGGACATGACGAGCCAAGACCCGTTTTATTGCGCCTTCTCTCTCACTCTTTTATTCTCAGAAAAAGAACAGACTCAAAAGTTTCATAAAGTTTCAACCATAAAATGACCTAAACTCATTCCTCACTTACCTTATACATTCTGAGCATCACAGTAATTCACAACCATGAGTTTATAAGCATTTTTCACAGATTTCAGAGACCAGAGCGGAGGCAACTAGCAGGCTAACACGCACTTGTTGTTTCTCTGACAATGAAACACTTTATAATTAGATGCAGGCAGTACACAGTGGACTTATTTTGACCTTAAATGCTGCTTATAGAATATAATGAGGAAAGGCACAATTTTATGAAATACATGGAAAAAATGGATACAGAGCCTTTAATCTTCAACAACTCCACCAAGCTAAAAAGGCTGTTATTTTAATTGATGTTCTGTTAATAATCATTAAACTAATGATGCATTATAATCTGTAAACGTTTTATCCATTTTTATTTATTTTTTTATTTTATTTATTTATTTGAAGGACAGTGTGCAGATACATTAAAAAGATGGCTGCACCAGATTTAGCAAAATGCTAATTTCCATCTGTAGTCCTTAAAAAACAAAACAAAATACATATCATGTCCTTAAACACCTGACAGCAGAATAACTGTGAGGGTTGAGATCTGTCTGGCGGCAACGTAAACACTTCGACTCAAATATCTTTACAATTTCACTTTCTCCAAAGAATATTTTTCCTATTTTAAGTAAAACCCGTTGTACATTTCATTTCCCGCTCACATCCTAACCTCTGACCTCCCTCCCACACAAACCTTTACACGCTCTCACAGCAGCTTTTACAATAAAGTCTATTAAATGCTTGATCATTTACATAAAACATGCCAATAAGCACAGTATTTTTATATAAGGTTATATTTCTGCATAACGGCCATACTTTCAGCTCAACATTCCCTGGGAAGGTGAAGCTAACCAGATGCACTGGCGTTTCTCAAGTTAGATTTTAATCTGAGCTTTGTTTTAACACAATCTGACCATAAAGAGCTGATTTAGCTGGAGCTACAACAGGTGTGCCTTTAAACACGTCCCTCACAGAGCATTATAGTCACAAGCCAGAGAGCCAACAGTTTGTCAGTGAGTCACTTTCATTGCCTGTTTTGGCAACGATTTGGCGCTTTTTAATTTGACTCTTAAACATGTTTATTATGTGCTGTCTGACATGAAATGTATTCATGGCAAAGTTTGGCAATGCCACAGAGTTTATTCTTAGACATAGAAACAAAAATGATTTTATTATTTAACCATAATCATCAAAGTTAGCTGATTTACAGAAGTCAGACTTAACTCAGCTCTGCTCTGTTTATTTTCATTTTCAGGGACTTTGAGCAAGTATTTGTCAGTAAAACCGTTTATATTCCAAGAGTAAATTTGATCAAACGAATCTCAAAAATTTGATTTGTCTGTGCTTCCTATAGCAACTTCAGCAGTTGTGCCCAAATGTCTGGACATGCTCAGTGTAAAAAACTGTGACATATCAGGCAATGACAGTCACAGTCACCTTTTTGTTGGAAATCAGACACCAACAATAAACAGAACCATTAAAACTCATATTGATCACAGGCAATGGAAAATGTGTTGTTTAAATCCATTTAGTATTTTTTCTTCAGTTTTCCGACAAAGACTAAAAACACATGCATTATTTTAATGACTATTTCTTATTCAAAAGATCTACTATTTGTTTTAAACTGTAAATCACTAGGCAACAGTCCTATAATTCGAAAACATATAAATAGTTAGGTCCACATTGGGTCAGATTGAGCCTGTGGTGGTGGGACTGAAATAAAGCTCTTTGCTGCAGGAGGAGGCAGACAGTTGTATTTGACATCAGGGGTCCAGTGGCTGAAGGCATTTTTCAGTTTATGTTTAGAAAATGGCCGCCACAGTTCAGAAGCCTGGAGCCAGAGCAAGACTGTGTGGAAACTGGGTTTGGGAGGGGAAACAGGCTGGTTCTTTTTTGCAGAGAAATGAACGAAAACCATCGTTCAGGATGGTAATACAACCTAAAACAATGGCTGCATTTACATGGCTTGAAATATTGTACAGCAGGAGCATCAGATCAGAAAAAAACTCCTTTATTTTTTCTGAGATTCTTTAAGCCTGGTGTCCACTGTATTTTTTTTTTTTTTCATTTTATAAGACTTATGAATGTCACACTGTAAGATGTGAGAAATTTTAAGTTAAAAGTGAATGCTAGCGCTACATATTTTCAACACCTCACTGTCAGACCAATACAACCCTAGACCGTATATATAAATGGACATAGTTAACGTACTAGCCGCTGCGTTCCAAATAGTAAGTGAAAATGGCTGGTTAACTCTAGTGAAGTGGTTCCTTTGAGCTCTGGTTGCAATTCAGTTTCTATTGAAAAAACATGGCCACTCTCTCTCTCTGTAACCCCTGCTGTGCTCCTCTGCATGATCCTGGTCTTTTTATTTAGCCATTTTGTCTGTAAATCAAGATATGAACATTAATAACCGATAAATGCGGTTCCTGTTTTCGTCAAGGTTGCTCCCGCCATTGTTAGCAACAGGTTGATTGATAGCCTTGTTGCTAAGTGGCCGTCCCCTGCCAAACCAGTGGTGCCGGCGGGAGGTGGCATGTACTCTTGGTTGGCCCTTGTTTGCAGATTATAACTGATAGTCTCGCTGAGCTTCATTTAGTTGCAACCGAACGCTATGGGTGAAGTCACACTCCCTTAGTCCACTTATATTATACACTCTATGTATATGACCCATATTTTTGAGTTACGACTTCAGATTTTAATCAAAAATCTTTGATCACAGCGGACAGAATTGTACAGTGGAAACCCAGCTTAAAATAAAGGTATTTCAAAAACTTACATTTTGTGGTTGTTAAAAAAAACAAAAAACAAAGAACGAACAGACCAAATGTTATGATGCCTTGGGAAAAATCTAAAATTAACATCATTTTACACGGAAATCAGAACATTCACACAAAACAGTGAATAACGCATAATATTGACATAAACATTTCCCCTTTTCTCATTCTCCCAATAAAAAAACAAAAAACAATCAAACTCCAAACTGCTCCATTCTTCCATTCTTCCTGTTTCTCCAAAATAAACCTGATGCCCCGCCCTTTCACCCCCGAAACATGTCTCCCGATTGGTCTAACATGTCGGCCCTGACCTCTGACCCCTCTCACACACTCCACTAACTAGCAAACAAATATATGTACACAGGACTGATAATGTGTTGTGTCTGCCATAGAGTTATGTAGGATTCTGTGTGACGTTAAGTAGTGGTATGATGTCAACCCAATCTCAGAATTTATATAAGACTGAAAAAATTACATTAAAAAATCTGTAATTTTGCTGACAAGTTTTGAAATTGTGATTGGATGTGCTGTTAGTTGTTGTTATAAATCAATATTGAGTACACAGTGCACATTTAAAACATGTCTAGGAGCATTAACATTTGAAAGATGTGAAAAAGCAAAGGTCTAAACTGCTGAGTTCATTAAAATCGGATATTTTATTGTTTGCAGAGGACCTTATAGTACCTTAATAACTGTAGCCTTTGTGATCCTCTGGACTGCAATTTCAATTTGATTTGGATCATTCTTGCATCTTTATATTGTGAGGTTTCAATGGACAAATTAATGTTGGTCAAATACAAGAAAATAGAGTTATTTTTTATGCAGAACACAAAACCATGTACAAAGAATTCTTAGCATTAAAATTTGGAGGTTTAAGTTAATTGGACAGAATTATTGACTAGAGCCATGACTATAGACTCTTGGTTTGGCTCATTAAATATGCCTTTTCCATTTGGGTATATGAATGAGTGCCAAAAATCACCAACATTTCACCATTTTTGGCTTTTTTGGCGTGATTTGAAAACTATAAAAAGATAAAAGTAGGAGTTTGGGTTGGCATATTTACATGTAAGGACGGTATATAGTTTCATAGCTGGTTAACTCTAGTATTTGTCATTTAGCAGAGGGACAGTGAAGTAGTCAAAGTAGGGCAGGAGACTTGTGGTATTGTGTAAGTGACAGACATAGCACTGTTAGCACTGTCAGCTGTTAGCTCTGCTGTTGTTGTTAGCGTTGTTATTACTGTCTTGCGTCTTACTTTACAGGATTGGACGCCTCCGCCTCTACGAGTTCACAGGAGCTGTCGATCCCCAATGATGTAAGTCTCACCAAATCTGCTCCACATCTGCTGCTCCTCTTCATCTGCACTTCCTGGTGATGACGAGGAGAAAAGACGTCAATTAGTTTAGTCTTAAAAAAGTCTCTAAAACTATCAGTAAAAGATAGAAACACGAAATTCTTTGACTGTGACATGTTGCAGTTCCATTTTCCTGGACCAAAATTACATCGAGTGGATTCACAAATTTGGGATGGAAATACTAGCTCATGTTGTGGTTAAATAGTATGAAAAATGCACTTTGTAACTTTTCTGTAGGAAGATCTTGGCTCCATGGAGATGTTATTGTTTCACCTGGAATGGTCCACAGTACGGCATTTAAGTTCTTTATCTCCATGGAGACAAACAGGTGGCATCACAAGGCCAACCTGCAGGAAGAGTACTCTCAACCAGAAAAATGACTCAGTGCACCAATAACAAAACTATTTAACAAATTGTAAACTGCACCAACCAACATTTGATCAAACGTGTGGTGCGATATAACAACTGTAACTATTACTATCACTATGTCTCAGAATCACCTTACACCTGTATGAATGTATAGACTGGAAAAGTTTGTAAGAAGCCGTAAAACATATCCACATACAGTCTAGTCATTGCTGTACTTTGCCTTAAATATTCAGGAGAATAGTACTACATATGCAGCCTTGTATTAGAAACAGAAAAAGTATGGTGCTATACTGTTTCAGATGACATCACAACATTCTATAGGCCAATAATATTTAATACAGATGGGAATAGCTAAAATGAATATTGTTTAAATGCTGATTTGTGTTATAATACAGTGGGTTTTTGGGTCTGATTATTAAGGGATTTTTTTAGGTTCAACGTTTGCCATAAAATATCAAACAGGCAAATGCACAAAGTACAATGTAATCAACGGGGAAAACTGTCTCTTGCCCCCATTTGGAAGCTGACATAATCACAATCTACAATCTGAAAACAACAAATAAAACAATGAATACTAACAGTAAAATATAAACTTTGATAATATAAAGGTGTTAAAATAAAATATAAAATAAACAGTAGATGGAGTAGTGTCACGATACTAAAATTTCAAACTCCATTTTGATACTAAGGAATACACTTGATACCAATTCAAATACCATAATGATGATTTAAAAAACACTCTTTATGTTGACAATAGAATGCCATTTTCAACATAAATCATAGCACCTCACTCGTCCAGGTGTGTTTCATTCATTCAAGATCACTCAAGATCATTCTAAAGTGATTCAGGAAAGGTTCATTTCTGTCCTGTTGATGTGACTTTTTTAGTATTGATACCTGCTCACATGAGTATCCAGTTTCGATACTAGTTTTAGGATTGATAATTATCTGATTTTTGATACTTTTGACAACCTCTAATATGCACACAATAACAGTACAAAACTAGCAGTGCAAATGTGTTGTTATGCTGTTGACGACGTTGTTGATCTCAGTCCTGCTCCTGTCTGGTATCTCATAGTCACACATGCACAGCCACATTACAGTGAATCCAGAGCAGCTGTTTTAATATTTGTTGTTTGTTCAGTTCATCGGCTGCATAATCGGACGCCAGGGCAGTAAAATAAATGAGATCCGGCAGGCCTCTGGAGCTCACATCAAAATCGCCAGTGCAGCGGACGGTTCGAGTACACGCCAAGTCACCATCACAGGGACTCCGGGTAGCATCAGCATCGCACAGTACCTCATCTCTGCCAGGTACACACTCATTTACACAGATTTGTCATGTTTTACTTCTTAGTTTAGAGTTTTGGTTTGTGTAGGTTAAAGTAGAACTGCATAACTTTCTGGAGATTAAGACCATACTTCTGAAAATTTGTCCATGGAGATAGATACGTGTTATGCCTGTGGATATATGTGGCCCTAGAACACATTTTCCCTGCCAGGTAGAGCATTAGACAACATGGTTTAAATCTCTCACAAAAGAGGTTTAGATCTAATTTTGGCCTCATTTAGTCCATTTTTCTTGACTTAGTTCTGAGCTGCCAAATAACACATTATAGCGTGCCCATTCAAGCCTTCTGCCGGTGTGGTTTAACAAATGCTAGAATGTATAATGAATAAGTGTAATGAATGTGTGAATCCAATATATAAAAGAGATAGCACTTAGTCCCCATAGTGAAAGAAAAGTATATATATATATATATATATATATATATATATATATATATATATATATATATATATAGTATATATATAGTATATATATTTATTTATCAGTTACCCTCTACATTTTGTAACAATAGGATTTTTCTAATGGCTTCTCTTGTATCATAAAAATAACTAAACTGTCCTTTTAGGAAGTCTTGAATAATTTAGAAATGTTTGGCCTTGCAACAAAAATAGTGACGAATCTCCACTAAACATTTTCTCTGCAGAGACTTTCACAGCCTGAGTAGTAGAAGCTTAGACAAACAAAGCTTGTCACATTTTCACCTTTAATGAGACAGACTGTATAACTAGGTCGACATAAAGAATCGTACATCTCTCCTGTCTTCCATCTCCCACTGTAGCACACAGAGCAGACAGCTGGTGTACGGCGAATGGTCCAAAAACCAGCTTAAAGGCATTAGGCATGCACCTGTGGAGTTACAAGGATCTTACTTCTGCAGAGAATAATATCAGGGAAGGATGTATTCAGATAAATGAACGTCAAATCCTATTGTGCAAATCTTTGTAACAAAGGAAAATATAAGCTTAAATTCCATGAGAATTCATAAGCCAGTAAAGAGTATATACTGAACACTGCAACACCAAACTAAAGTAGGTCTAAACCAGGACTAATGCAGGACTGAACTAGGTCTAAAGCCGGGTATTGCCCAGGATGAAACCAGTTCTAAACCAGAACTAAACCAGGTCTAACCCAAGAACTATATCACTTCTATCCCAGGAATAAACAGCAGCACGGTGGCTGAGTGACCGGCACTCACACTTTGATCCCTGGGCCTTGGTGTGTGGAATTTGCATGTTCTCCCTGTTTCTGGGTGGGTTTCCTCTGGGCACTCCAGTTCCCCCCATCAATCCAAAACATGTACAATGGGTCAAATCCTGAAGCTAAGGTAGTCCTGACCAAGACAAGCTCAAGATCTGGAGATGGCTCCAGCTGCTGTGGTGCTCACTGCTCCTGACAGGAGGACCCATCGGCATTGAAGGATGGGTCAAATGTAAAAGACAAATTTCCCTATGAGGACAATAAAGTGTATCCTAATCTTAAAGCAGGTTTAACGCCAGGACAAAATCAGTTTTTACCTGGGGCTAAACCAGGCCCAAGAGCAGCAGGAGGAGAGTAGAAAGTTTATTCCTTATTTATACTTAATTAAGCTCTAACTTTTAGTTTGGGCTTTGTATGTCCATATTTTTACTTCACTTACCATGTTTTTTTGTTTTTTTTTGTGTTATTTTGCCCAACTTTGATCCTGGAATAAATCAAACACCACCTTCAAAATAAAAGTTACTGATGTTGTAGCACACTTGGTATTCTGTGTGCTGTGGGAGACATGGGTCTAATGATGCACATCGACTGTGACTCAATAACATCTTGCGCGTGAAATGTAAACACTCCAGTATTAGCTTCAGGGATTAGCTTTGCAGCCGTGTTAGCATCTGGGCTCTGGTTGTTTCTCCTTCAGCCACAAAGTGACCTGGGTTGTGTTTTAAAGTTAACTCACACATTCTTCAAAATCTGATGCTCCAGTTTGCCCCTATATTTAAAATGCAAACTGATACATGCTTGTTTTTGTAAACTATTCAAGATGTTTAAGCTTTAACCTTGTGCTGGTGATTTTGATACTTAGGAATATACTCAATACTTTATATTTCCACGGAATCATGCAGGTGACGTGACATCTCCTGAAAGTTACACAGTGTTGCTTTAACTTATCTTAACTCGACCCTATTAACAGACTTTGAGCTTGAGGGAAACGTAACTCCATCTTGGCTCAATGGAAACTCAGTATAAGCTTCTTTGTTCTCCCCAGTGATTCCCATGTACTAACCTCAGCTCACCTCCTCTCTCTCTCTGGATCTCCTCTGTTTCTCTTTCTTCCCTCTCTTTTTTCTCTCCTCTCTTTATCTCCCTCTATCTCTCTCATCTCTGCTCCACTCTCTTTTCTCTCCCTTCCTCTCCTCTCCACCCCCCCTCTATCTATCTTTGTTTCTTCTTTCACTCCCCTCTCCTTTCTCTCTTCATTTTTTCTCTTCATCCTCTCTTTTTGTCTCCCCCTTCTCCTCTGCCCCTCTCTCCTCACTATCTCTCTATCCCTCTTCTCTCTATCTCTCCTCAACCCCCACCCCTTCTCTTTCTCTCTCTCCTATCTATCTTATCTCTCTTTCCTTTTGTTCGCTCTCTCGTTCTGTCTCTCCTCTACCCTCCATCTCCTTCTTTTCTCTCCCTTCTATCTATCTTATCTTCCTCTCCTCTCTTTCTCTTCCTCCACAGTTTGGAGATGGCCAAGTACACCATGGCGGCTGCTTCCTCCACGACCCCGGTTGACATGAACATGACCTTCGCTCCCTCCTCCTCTTCTCCGGGCTCCTCTTCCTCCTCTGCTGCTGCCATTTTCACCTCCGCGCAGCCTGGTTCTACACTTCCAGGGACCCTCACGAGCCCCCACTACGGGGCCCTGCCCATGTCCTCTCTTCTGGGCATGAAAACTCTCCCTGTCCTGACAGTCCACCCCTCCGCTGCTATGGCGCTAACACAGGGGTTAGCTCCGTACACAGCCAAAATGCCCACCGCTGGGGTCAAGAAGTCAGACCGACAGAAGTTTGCTCCTTATTGATGCAGATAAATTGTAAAAATAAATAGTTTGTCCAGAGTGGATGGAGGTTTACGCGGAGGTGGGTGGTGTAGTATCCAAAAATAAGTTATTAACTTTACTTCAAAATGGTATTACTCAAGTAGACATGCTAAATGGTTCATGAAATTACTCAAATAAAAGTCAAAAAGTGTTTCCGGGACCATTTTTCAGGTGGTGGGCCTGCTCCCTGTTGGGTAATTACAAGAGTAACTGCACGGACGTAACATCTGATTTATAATTTGAAGAACAAAACTAACCTGGAATTTTAAAAGGATAGACACAAAAATGAGACAAACTAAATCATATCTGAAGGAGCAGTGCAAAAAACACAAATGTTCAGATCATTTCGTATTATCAACATGGAAGAGTACTGTTACGCTGAACAATATATTACTCAAGTAGGAGTAAAAGTATGGTAAGACTATGGTGGCTTAAAACTAGTCAGAGAAGTACAATTTTATTAAAACTCAAATGTAACTGAGTACTACCCACCTCTGGGAATAAGCTCATGTTTTGCTCAAATGGGACCAATCAGTGTAGTTTTGCTGGGCACTACTAAACATGCTCTTACATCATATGAATTCAGATATTACTGCAGAAATATGTTAGTTTTGTAAATCCATTAAGCAAAACTGTAAATGTACACCTCTGATTGCCAATAGAAGGAAGACACTTTGATGCCACACTAGCTGCTAAAGAAATGTATGTATTAAACAACAAATGACTGCCATGTTTTAGGGAAAATGTTAAAAGATTGCAGTGATAGTCGTAGTTATAGCAATTTTTAGTTTACACGTTTTGCTTAGCTACAATTTAAAACAATGTTTGCGTAAAAATATTGACAGTCACGCTGAAGGATACTGTGATTTTATTAATAAGAACCAACATAGACTTTTTCAACTAACTTTTAATAGAAAAACTTTTGCAAACCCAGTGTGGACTAGAGATGGTCTGATAAGGATTTTTGAGTCAATAACGAACATTTGGCGATATTTTACTGATATTACAATTTTAAAATCCATAGAAAGGACCAAAAAAACTCATGTTAAGCTATAGTAAAGTTAAAAAATGTTTGCTTTTGTAAAAATAACACATTGTATTTTATTTATCTGACATATAAAAAATCACTGTGTAAACATACAGACATATTTTAGCCTCATTTCTCTTCTATTTTCATTTTTCAGTCATGAGTTCAAAAAGACAAATGCAACACACAGATTGAGAGCCAAATATAGGTTAAAACTTTGATATTGGACCACTGCCGATATCTATGAGTAAATCCACTGACATCACTGATAATTCATCCCATCCATGTGGACAAATCATTTGAATTGTGGACTGGTGTTAAACAGCTCAGGGCAGCCTCCAAAATACTCTGTCAGCATCTTTTGGTTTTGCAGATTCAGGAGAAATATGTAGTTTGAAATACTCGATCACAATGGCTCCTCTGATTTACAGCTGTTGTGTACAAGGCCCCAAGGGAATATTGGCATCTAAATTAGCAAAGACCTTTGGAGAAGAATGGAAAAGTTGAAATGGTTAAATAAGAGACTCTTGACACTTGATATTCCAGGATTTTTGGGGATAATTAAACGTGTCTAGAAAAAACACATGGTAATACTGTTAGGATCATTTTACAGTGGAACAAAATCCTCCTTGAATCAGTGATAGTCCTGGTTTAGTCCTGGTTTAGTCCTGGTTTAGTCCTGGTTTAGTCCTGGTTTAGTCCTGGTTTAGATCCTGGTTTAGATCCTGGTTTAGATCCTGGTTTAGTCCTGGTTTAGTCCTGGTTTAGCCCTGGTTTAGTACTAGTGTAGTCCTAGTTTAACCACACAACACAAATTTATCTTCATCCAAAACTTAAAGGTTCACTCTGTAACTTTTCTGGTGAAGAAATTTGCCATCTCCTTGTCTCCATGGAGTTTTTATTGCTTTGCCTGGAATGTTCCATAGTATGACATTAGACTTATCTATCTTGTTTAATTACAAATACTTTGAAAAACATCAGGAACAACAGCATTCTTACCTCTCCATAGATCTGACCTGTAAGATGGCCTGCTTGCGTGACCTGCTTGTCTCAGTGGAGATAAATTGTTTTAATCCCATACTGTGGAACATTCACAGCAAAACAAAAGCATCTCCTGGGTAACAAGCATGTGACAGACCCTACAAGAAAAGCTGCATAGTGCATCTTTAACCACATTGTCAATATGAACGATGATATATTTATGGGTCTCTTAAACTCAGGCTTGTAATTTAGGACTTTTAACAAATGTTTCTTACTGAATTCATAATTTTCTAGAACAAATGTTGAAATGAGTTTTTTTACTTGTGTTTTTGTAGAAGACGATTGTTTTTGTAGTATCGTGTCCTGGCATCATGAAATGGTGCAGTGTGGCAGCGGATTGTGCAGGTTTGTACAGTAGATGTTATAATGTTTGTTGTTATTTAAAGTTAAACTAATGTTGAGGATGTAGCACTGGAAGCCATGTTTTTTGTTTTGACTCTTTTGTATAAAATGTGAAGCTTTGTGAAACAGTGGGAGCAAAATAAAGTGTTGGATAGACTTAGCACACGCGGGTTTGTTGTTTCATTTTGGATATTATAGTTTTTCTCCATCACTAACTCCGCCAATGGACCACCAACGCGCCAACAGATTCTAGAGATCGACAACAGCTTGAAGCTATTCTTCATTTCATTCTGTGAAGGATTTACACAAAAACTCTTACTGTCTTTGCAAATTGTTGACAGAATTTACACATTTCATCCACGAAAGCCCATGTTTGGATCTCAGCATCAACAAGTGCATATAGTGATTGTCCTTAGGCACGTATGAGGCACATGAGTGCACTGTGTGAAAAACCGAATTATCAGATTTTTTGAGCTAAAGGATTATTAAAATGAATTGTCCCTCTGATAACTCACATTACATTTTGCAGTTAACCGTGTTCATCTGGACACTGTTTTACAATCAAGACGTGTCAGCTCCCATCCAGAAGCCATTTTCAATTAGATGGAACTGGTCTGAAATATTGGGAATTTATCCTAACCTGAGTTGACTAAGTACAACCCCAAAGGGAGGAGTTAAAGAGTGAAATTGCCTTGCCTTATAACATTATTATGGGTCGTTATGTCCCTACATAAAACCACTCCTGGGCGAATGAAGGATTACATCGTATCAGATTTAGCAGTTTACATGTCATTTAAGTAGTCTTAAAGGTCCAGAAGTCAGATAATAATCAGATTTGGGGGTCCATGTAAACATCACTGAGTGTTGGTGGTGGGTGAAGCCAGTGGTGCAGATTGGGCACTCGCTTCTGCAACTGTGGCTAGAGACGTATTAATACCACTGAGGAGTGACTGAACAATCTATTTGAAAGTGTCTTTTAGTGTTCAAAGAGTGCTATATAAATCAAATGGATTATTATCATTGAGGAACAGAGAGCCGAGCATCAAAAATGTGAGCGGTAGTGGAGCTGAAATAATCTGAGACACTCTTGTGTAGAAAAATAAAAAAGCCCTTTATTGAGACATTGACCAGCCTATACGTTTCGACACCTGATTGTCGTTATCAGGGTTTATGAGTAAAATGATAATGGCACAAGGTGGCTCCCTGTTACAATGGTATTTGGAGTCATGTGACCACAGACCCAAAAGCCCCAATGCACACACAAGACACAATTATCAAAAAGAAAACACAATACACAATAAAAACACTGATAGAGAATGACAATATGACACATGCTGATGTAAAGATAATAAAAACAGTGAGCAAAGACATCCTTATGATGGACTAGAGTTCAGAGCAGTTTATAAAAGTGGGCCAAGTCTATGTTAACACTGCGACTTGGAAAAGAGGCCCTAGAATGTGTATCCAGAAGGTCATTATTCAGTTACATCAACAATATTGCAGTCCCAGTAGTGGGAACTGACCACCAACCACTGGGTAAAGTCAGTGCACGTACTGCTTCTGGCTGCTTTTGTATAACAAGGCCACTTTGGACACACTTTTTTGTGCATTAAAAGTACAATTCATTCTGATTTCTAATATGTGGACAGTTTGATCCTGCACGGTCGCCAGATCACAGTAGCATGATTTTCTGTACCAAATATAACACTAACTACACACTTTTCCCCAAACCTTTCCTGCTCTCAGAAGTCTTCTTGTTTTGCTGTAGTTTAAAATGACTTGTTCCAGTCTTCTGTCACGTTCTATATCTCTCCACAGGCAGTCATCCCCCCCTCTCTCTCTCCATCCCTCCCTCCCGTCTTCTCTCTCTCTCCGTCCTCTGGCTACTATAATACAAATGCGTTTTAACTGTTTAGTTTAGATCAGTATTTTTCTATTTTGTGCCTGATGAACAAACAAATTAACTAAACTAAAGTAACCCCCTGTCTATGGCCCTCCTCCCCTTTTCTCTCTCCTCTTTTTCTCTCTCAGCTGACCCCCCTACCTCTCTTACCTTCTCTCTCTCAAAAATACAGTAGCTCTATCACTATCTCTTGCCCCCTGCTGTTGTTCCGATGGGTTTTTCCTAAAGATACAGTTCCAATCCTTTACAGCCAACAAGCCTCACCGATGTGCCACTCCAGGTCTGGGGATCTGCAGGACAAAGGTGCTACGTATGTTCTTATGGTAAAATGATTTGAGTTTGAGATATCTTGGACTGGTGCGATGTCAAGATCTGTATTTTTTAATTTCAAGGGGAAAATGTAACAATGGAAAACTAAAAAAAGTAGAATTTCAACAAGAAAAAAAAAAAAAATCCTTGGCAGATTATTGGCCTCAAAACAAGTCAAAACATATAAACTTGTCCAATATAGAAGAATTATTAAATGTTGTATCAAATAAATGTGTTTAGATTTGATTAAAGATGCACTATGAAGCTGTCCATGCCTTTTCCTACCTGCTTTCTCCATGGAGATGTTATAGCTTCACCCGGAATCTTCCACAGTATGGCATTAAACATATCTGTAATACCTTGAAACTTACTGTGACTTGGCCTCGTGGCACCACCTGCTGGTCGCCATGGAGACAGTGTAGTTTAGATAGATGATCACGCGGCAGAAACTCCACCAAAAAAGTTCCATAGTGCATCTTTAAGCTCCAACTGTTTCCAACACCAACACAATCTGCATCCTTACAAAATGTGTAACTGTTAAAGCCACATTCTTGTCAAAAATAGACTAATATAAAAGTATGTTTTTTCATTCTGGATGTTTTTAATGCACAGAAAAATATACGTCTTTACTGTGAGCAGGCTTGCATCTCCACAAACCTGACTCTTATTTGGTCCGGAGAAAGGTGTCCTCCTGTTTGTTTCCATGGAAATGTTGTTCCTTTGGCTATAATATTCCACAGTATGGCATAAAACATATCTATCTCTATAGGGAATGTTTTGAAGCATAGTTTTAACTTACTATTTCCACGGTATCATGAAGCTGACTTTCCACTTCCGGAAAGTTACATACTGTCACTTGCTACATGTAGAACATAATTTTATGACATTTTACCTATGCACAAATTGAATCATACACGTTTCCTTTGATATAGTAGCTCATATACGCTCTGCCCTTCTTTATATGCACAACATGTCTGCACTTTTCTGCAAACCAATGGTACAAATTCAAGTGGGCGGAGGAGACACCAGGCAATTATTAGTGCATTATTCATACGATGGAGCAGAATTGTAGTTTTGTTGCTGAAATGACTTTGATATAACTGAGAAATCGTTTGAATACAAATTGTTCATTTGTCATTATTTCATTGGTTCCATTACATCTGTACAAATTAGCAAAGGGCAAGACTGACCACAGGTACGGAATATTGTCTAAAGGGGCTGTGCATGATTTTCATGTTATAAAGTAAAATGTGTCTTGCCCAGATATAATTTAAAAGTAACTCTAAGCAGTTAGCAGTGGTAGCAAGTTGTGAAAAGTGCTTGTAAACTCGTTGCAGTGAATAATTAGGATGCTCTGAATGCATAAGATAAGTGAGGAATAACTTTGGACCACTGCAAACCATTTAAAATGAGATAATTCTGTTTTTCACGTTTTTTGAGACAGTGAAAATCACACAGTACCTGCTACAGCTCAGAGATCATTGACAAACAAAATGTTGGTAATAATTGGACACTATTGTTATGTCCTGGAGCAAAGCATTTCATTCATATTGACCTGTGATGTGATTGATTGTGTTCATGTTAACATAACACAATCAATCAATGCATATGATTGTGTTCATGTTAACTGTTACATACAGAATGATAAAACGTAATTTAAATGTTAATTAATTGGATTAATGGCACCTTTCAAGACCCTCAGAGCACCTTACAGTTCATTATTCATTCACACCACACTCGATGGTGGTAAACCGTAACCAAAGCTGCCCTGGGGCGGACTGATGAAAGTGAGACCACCGATCTGTACCATGGTCCCCTCCGACCACCACCATCTCTCTCACACACACCACATTCACATTAAGTGTCTTGGGCTCCAGCCAAATGAAGCCAATCAAGGCTAGCAGTTATAGCGGCTAATTTGCAACAAGGGAGCAGAGTTGATGGAGCCTAATCACACCCGTGCTAACTTCCTTTTTGGAAAGTGGCAGTTAGCGGGTGAGCTATGTCCATTTATATTTACAGTGTATGGTAAGGACACAACAACGGTTTCTATTAGAGTCACTGCTGCCTCACTGTGGCACCTGGAATTCCCCGCGGTCTCCCATCCAAGTACTAACCAGGCCCACTCCTGCTTAGCTTTAGAGATCAGAAGACATTGAAAAGCAGCTAATGTTAAAGTACCTTTTATTCTATCTATTAATCTAATCTGGAAAGGTCTAGTTATGTAATCTTTTCCCATATCAATACCTTTACAAATGAGTATCTAGTTTCAACAGTAATTTTAGTACAATTTTTTTGCCAGCTCTAGTTCAATGCGATTTAGTTTCATTTTTAAACCCTAATATTCAATCAAAATTTCATCTGATCTGTTCCTTCCATTGTAAAGTCAGCTGCTCTGTCTTGTTTCTCTTGTTCTGTTGATTTGTAGTGGGGCCATATGGACAGACACTTCACCAAACCCTAGAGGACGTTGTATTTTGGGACAGAAAGAATCCATTCGATCTTTTCCAAATCTTCACTGCAGAACGTACTTGGCACTACAGCTTCTATCCAAGACCCGTAATTTACTGTTGCTTTTTCCGCTGTTCTTTGTATTAAACTAAAAAGAATAAAGATCGAGAGCTAGAAATACTGTTCTAAATATCCAAGTACATTTAACCAAATAGGATTGTAGTACTTATCGATACTAAAACTGGTATTGAAATTACAGTAAATACTAATTTGAATAAATACAACAAAAAAAATCGCATTCACACTGTAGAAATGAACATATCCTGAATACCTTTAGAGGCACAAGTGTGATGATGACTGAATTAAAGGTGCACTATGGAACTTTGTCCTTATGGAAATGTTATTACTTCACCCAGAAAGCATTAAACTTATTTGACTCCACGGAGAGAAGTAAGTGACCCACTGTCATGATCCTACATTTTCTGTCTCCCTGTGTGCTTTCCCCTCCCTCACCTGTTTGAGCCTGGAGCTGGGCGGAGTTCCTGGCTCCTCCCGTGCGCACCTGGAGCACATCAGCGCAATTACTCCCACCTGCTGCGGAGTATAAGAGGAGCCAGGACTAGACGCTCAGGGCGAGATCATTGTCGTTCCTGCGTTTCTACATCCTGTTTCGGTGCTGGATCCTACACGCGTCTTCACCCTGCTTACTGGACCGACCCTGCTCCGACCCTGCTCCGACCCTGCTCCGACCCTGCTCCGACCCTGCTCCGACCCTGCTCCGACCCTGCTCCGACCCTGCTCCGACCCTGCTTCTCAGCCCTGGTACTGTCTTGGCTTATCTCTGCACTCCACGTTACTCGACCCTGGTTTGCACTCTGCTCCCTGCCCTGGTGCTACCTGCATCATTGTCTCCGCTGCACTCTATGCTCCGCTCCTGGATCCTGGCCCGCACCTGGCTTCCTGCTCACCACCAGATCAACCCTCGTTTCTGTAATATTTCACAATCTGTAAATAAACACCGTAAATCTGCCCTGAGTCTGCACGTCTTTGGTCCTCCCACCCCACCGGTTACGACACCCACCAGCCAAAGTTACAGGTCAAATCTATTGAGAGGTAACCCCACTCAAAGTAAGACTGAATGTTTAAGGTATTTTTGGGCAATAAAAAAAACATCTTGTGAGCAATGTTCCCTCTAATTTTTCACGAGTCTGAGCAAACACACAAACTCCCTGAGCGGTCCCATGGACCAGTGTGAGCGACATCAGACATGCGCACTGTGGTCATGCTGCATCACATCCATCCAAGTTAAATGGTTTATTAAAATAATCAAATTACCGCATTTACATTTGTTATAAGACTTCTAATTAAGTGCTTTAGCCACATACAATGAAAATGACAAAAATCTTGCTCATGACCTGTGCAGTATATTAATGCTATTGGAAGTATAAATATTTAATTTTAACTATGGTAAAACATGAGCTTCCAACCAAACCAAGACAACTGTAAACTCCAATGTTGAAAACACACTTAACATTTTTATTACAAAGCTCTGACTTGTATTATGAGTATAAGCCATTGTGTGAAGCTTTTGCTCTGCACTGAGTGAGATTGTCCTACTGTGTCTGGGAGACAGTCCGGTAACTCTTTTTCAGTATATGACACAATCATTTTATTTTTACAACTCATAAACTAGAGACAGTATCAATGACCAACACACACTGAGAGGAATCTGTATCTGCACAGCTGCTCTATTACTGTACATTTATATATCATATCAAAACACAATATAAAATGTGTATTTGTACATAAAATATATTCAAAACAAGTTGTATGGGTCAAAATAAATATATATTTACAAACCACACACTGCAAACAATCAACAAACACACACTGGAAACTAAGAACACACTGGACACGATTGTGCAGTGGGACAGTCATTCTGCTACAGTGGCTCAGTGGTTAGAGGTTGGAGGATCGAGTCCCGCTCGGACCAACTTCCGTCATTGTGTCCTTAAGCAAGACACTTTGGCATTAGCTAACGCTAATGATTACGCATGATATATTTGACCCACAATTAAGTCAATAGCAGAATAAACCACGCTTACCGATCAGGAACAGCATCCAGTCCATCAAAACATAAGGTCCTCTGCTCCTGAGTCCATCATAAGATCTTCACTCGGTTCCACAAACCGCTCCGGGTCCGAGATGCCTCTAGTTTAACTTGTACAAACATCCACAGTGTCCTCGGTCGCGCACTTCCTTTGTTTTGTCCGTTTCGTCATGTTTAAAACGCAAAACTGCTACAAAACAATGCGCCAGAGCGCGGGCCGTCGGAACGTTAAGGGGATAAACAGCACGTAGCATCATTAGCATCATTAGCATCATTAGCGAGTTTTCACAACACATCGGCTAAAACTCTGATAGCGGCGCATGAGGACGTCTGTCAATGACGTTGATAAGCTGCGCAAATACGTATGTGAATCACATAATTGTCTGGAGCAGCTCGTCCCCGATCACACTCACTGACTCACACTGAAAAATAGCGCTGAATGAATTGTTGTGTTTATTTTATTTTCAACTCCGGTTTGATTTTTTTGTGCGCAGCACAGATTTTCTTTGCGCGGAGACCGTGTCACCAGTGCGCAATTGCGCATGCGCGCAGCTTAGAGGGAACAGTGCTTGTGAGCTTTAAACCATGTTATTAATGTTTGTCTACATCTCCAGAATTCTAAATGCTCTGTTCCACCTTGTGAGGTCAGGAAGCTATAGTTTTCAAGTTAACAGCATCTTTTACCTTTAGTTCAGTTGAAATTCAAAAATACAGTGAAGGTGTATGGAGTTTAAAAACACAGTGGAGCACTTCCTGTATTACCACATGATGACATCACAAGGTGGAACAGAGTGTTTTCTGTTTGAGAGAAGAACTCAGCCTAAATATTCAGGGTTTGTGTGTTAAACATGTGTGAATGAAACAAAACACAACTCCAGGTCTGTTTGTGATGAGGAAACAACATTATAAAACAAACATTATGAAGAAAACAGTGTAATATGGGCCCTTTAAAGCAAAGTAGATATGTTTAGTGCCATACTGTGGAACATTCCAGGCAGCATCTTCATGAAAGACAATCAGGTAACGGACTGTCCATCCAAAAATTACTTAGTGCATCTTTAAATAATGCCTTTTATTACCAACATTACCAATTAAAAATGCAATGGTTTTGAGATAATGGCTCATATCCACCAGGTAGGACAAACTAACTTGCATAAACTAAACTATTTCCATGTTGTTAATGGTCTGATGCCGTGGTAACAGTACTACCGAGCTGCAGTTTATGGGAGTCTGCTGCGTGACGCCGTATGACTTCGGACAGAGCTTTGTTCCTGTTGCAGAAGTGAACTGACAGAAGAATCAATATGGCCGACACGGTGGCGGCATTCGTCTGCTCCACACGGCAACGAGTGAAGTCAGGAGGTCAGCTGAGGTAACCACTCGGAAATAAGACCCGGCAAAGTACAGATAAACCATGAAGAGAGAGAAACAGAGACAAGGAGAGGGAAACAGAGACAAGGAGAGGTGAAGAGAGGAAAAGAGAGCTAAAGTTTACCAAAGTCAGGCTGGGATTTCAACACACTGCGGTTCGGTCGATTCAGTCTCGCATTCACTCAGGAGAGGGTGGGCTACAAACCTGCCTGGATGGAGATGTTATTGCTTTGGCTGCTATATTCTGCAGTATGGCATTAAAGCCATAGTATGTAACTTTTTAGCAACAAACAGGTCAAGTTACAGATCTGTGGAGAGGTGACCCCACTCGCTGTAAGAATGCATGCATTTCAAGGTATTTCTTAAGCAATGAAACATTTGTAATTGATAAAATGCAAGATTTAAGTTTAATGCTGTACTGTGTGACATTCCAGGCACAGCAATAACATCTCCAGTCAAGGTCCAAGTCAAAGTGCTGGTTTTACAACATAATCTAGGGGAAACAACTAACTACTTAAAAAAAATAAAGCTGGGAACCTTGTATAGTGCGGGTTAAAAATGAAGTTAAAGAAACTATATTATGCAAAAATTAACTCTTGTTAATCTCTCCTTTTATTATTAGTCTGTCTGTGCATCTCCAAAACTCAAAATGCTCTGTTCCACATTGTGATGTCATGAAGCTGTATGATTCAAGTGAAGGTGTACGGAGTTTCCCTTTTGTCCTCTTATATCATTTCTTTAAGCTATTGTTCAAACCCAAAAGCCCTGAAAACAAAAGCACTTCGCACAGAATTTGGAATTTAAAATGTACTACTGTATTTACTTTTTTTTTTTTTTTTTTTTTTTACATTTGTTTAATATTCTTGCACATGCCATATGAATGTAATGTAATGTAATGTAATGCTTAAGCCTCTTGCCATTGTTCACTGTTTATATATTTGTATATTTGTAATAAATTTAATCAAGAAGAAAAAAAAAAAAAAGGTGTACGGAGCACTTCCTGTATTACCACATGACATCACATTTCTGTTTGCGAGAAGAACTCAGCCTTAATACGCAAGGTTTGTGTGTTAAAGATGGATACCCAAACTCAAACTAGACCAGACCAGACCCAACTAGACCAAATTAGACCAGACCAGTCCAGACTAAACCAGACCAACGATGCTGATAACTTACACTACTAGTCAAAAGTTTGGACACACCCTTTTTTTTACTCCTTTATACATTTTATACAGAACACAAACACAACTCCAGGTATGTTTTCGATGAGGAAACAACATTACAACAAAGATCACAAAATAGTGTAATATGGGCCGAACAAGACACAGGGAGAACAACTCAACTCCACAGTCAGACCGTGCTCCTCCTCAAACCCCTGTGCCACAGCTCTGCTCCTAATATAAAGTGTCCAGTGAGTGTTTATGCCGCGGGAATAATAAGACCTGTTTTTATATGCATGTATTCAGTCTTTTACTACTGCAGCCCGAGACACAGCTCCAGAAATCTCTCCGACATTCTCAGTCTCCGTGTGTACTCCTTAAACTCTAGGAAATACAGACACCACCTCTGGACTCCACAGAGCTGGGCTGGTCTGGAATACTTCTACCTACAGTACACACACTCTCATTCAGTGGTTTTTCTTCATCATAAGTCTGGTTTAGTCTGGACTGGTCTGTTTCGGTCCGGTCTAGTTGGATCTGGTCTGGTATTGTTTGAGTTTGTTGATGGTAAAGGGCATCCACAGTGTGAACAAACAAACCTTTTCATCTTTGCAGCAAAAACAATACAGATATCTGAGGCAATGACCTTTAAGTCAATAGTCAAGACAAGAAAAGGTAAATTATAACATATTGGAGCAAAAAGGGCCAAAGCAGGAATAAACCAGGATTAAACAAGAACTAAACCAGGATTAAACAAGGACTAAATCAGGACTAAACAAGGACTAAACCAGGGCTAAACCAGGGCTAAACCAAGGCTAAACCAGGGCTAAACCAGGGCTAAACCAGGGCTAAACCAGGGCTAAACCAAGGCTAAACCAAGGCTAAACCAGGACTAAACAAGGACTAAACTAGGGCTAAACCAGGGCTAAACCAGGGCTAAACCAAGGCTAAACCAGGGCTAAACCAAGGCTAAACCAGGACTAAACAAGGACTAAACTAGGGCTAAACCAGGGCTAAACCAGGGCTAAACCAGGGCTAAACCAAGGCTAAACCAGGGCTAAACCAGGACTAAACCAAGACTAAACCATGTTAGTTGTTTCCCCTCACCATTTACTCACCCAAAGTTGTATTTGAAGTGATTCGTGTTTGAGCAGTAGTATTTCATTTCTTATTTTCATGATGCCATAGTGCTCATCAATCCCCATTTTCATCGCCACCGGCACACGCCCACTGCTCACTACTCACTTTGTTCACCGATTTTATTTTCTTAATCACTGATACGCACACTGTGTGGTTATTTTGATAAGTATACAGCTCGTTAATGTGATCTCCAGCTATCAAACGCAGAAGTCAGTGAATTTGTTCTTTTATTTAAAAAGTCCTTTTATTTAAATATTGCAATTTAAAATGTCCAAATTAGAACATAATGATCCATGGATGTCATTGATTATAGCTATAAAGCAGACACAAGCACACAATATGTCTTCTTTAATGCCATACTGTGGGACATTCCAAGTTACATAGTGCTTTTTCAAAATCAAATTTGATGCTATTTTTAACCACCTACCCAAAGACACGACCAGAATCTACAGTTGTGAATGAACGTTTATAATGATTGACTGAACTCTATGTGCCAAGTTAAAACAATAAAAAGTAGTTTGTTGACAGTAGAGCGCCTCCACCTTTGGCAAAGATTTTCACCTCCACTACAAAAACAAGAGCAGCACAAGTCTAACCTTTGTGTGAATATTCAAGACGAGCCAAACTCTCCCAGGGCCCAGGAGCAAAGCAGGTTAAGATCTTCTCTGCTCTCAGGCATGCAGCAGGGGGCAGTACTGAGCCGAGGGCACAGGAGTCAAGGATTCACAAGAAACAAGAGTCGAAGTGGATCCAATTCCCTTCACTACACTGGTACTCAAAAATATTAAAGAGCCTGTGTATCAGAGTTTTTTCCCATGTATTTGAACAAACTTTTTTTGTGCTAGTACAGAAGCAGCACTTGAGGTCAAAATGAGTCTACTCTGTACTGTCTGCATCTAATGGAAATTTTACTGTCAGAGAATGAGGAAGTGTGTGTTTGCATGTTAGTTGTTTGTTAGCGTTACAGTGACTGCAAAACTCTGCAGTGGCCTCTGAAAGTTGTGAAAAGTACTTGTAAAGTCATCACAGTGAATAATTAGGATACTCTGATGCATAAGGTCGGAATACATTTTTCTGGCAGTTTTCTGTGAGGGGGTCGCCGCTCCACAGACCTTACCTGTGATGTGGCTTAGTGGCATTACCTCTCTTCATATAGATAGGTTAGGGTGTAGCATTCTTGGAGACCAGCAGGTAAAAAAATAAGGTAGGAAAGTTCTGGAAAAGTTCAGTATTGCACCTTTAAATTAATGTATGGGAAAAGAGGATTACAAAAGTATTTATGAATGAAACCAAACTGAAGTACTTGTAGTCCACCTTTAAAATGTCTGTCAGTCGTCCAGGTCTGATCCTGTCGTAACGGTGCGGGTAGGACCAAAAGATGCAGACCAGAGCAGTTTTAACAGTGTTTATTTATAATTGTGATAGTTCACAGGCGGGCACGGGAACCGGGGAACGGGAAGCGGGCCAGGCGGGTGCGGTGCAGGTGGAGGCGGGCAGGACAGGACCAGGGCGGGGATAGAAGCAGGTGCGGTACCAGGGCAGGCAGAGCAGACGAAGACCAGAGCGGGGAGCGGATGACAAACCAGAGACCAGGACCGGACAGGAGACGAGACGAGCAGGAGACGAGACGAGCTGGAGGCGATACCGGGACTGGAACGTGGCGGCAGGAGCTGGGCGAGTGGAGGCAGGAATCTGGAGGGTGCATAAATCCAAATGAGCATTTGCAGGAAAGTACCAAATAACAAAGCTTAGCTAGAAACATTCACGTTTTACACGCGGACGGTCTGGCACCGAGTGTAGACTGCCAAGCCTTCTTGTACTCAGCAGCAGGTGGTGGTGATTAGGCTGATGCACCCCAGGTGTGCACGGGAGGAGTCAGGCACTCCACCCAGCTCCAGACACACAGGTAGGGGAGGGGGAGAGAGCACGGGAGGACAGGGAAAACTGACATCATGACAGATCCATAGCAAACGACGAAGTTCAACGATTTGTCCAGTTGACAGATTTGAACGTCGTCGTTTGCCACCTTTAAAATGACATAATATTTGAATGTATTTCCTAAGATGATACTCTGGACAGGTGTTATCTCTCGAGACATGTGGTCACAGTGGCTCCGTCGCTCAGTCGCTCAGTACTGAACCTCCCACTGATCTGCTGTGAGGTTGTAATACTGCTCATACATTTACATACACACAAACACTTACCAACTGTGCGACTGTCATTCATGTTTTTAAATGTAAAACTTTTTGTTTGACAGTTGGTTTGTCCAAAGGTCCATTATATTTTAAATTGATTAAGCATATAAATCATCTTTAATACATTTTTTTTAATTTTTTTTTTTATTACCTCTACATATGTCAAATCTGCTACCCATGTCCACCCAGAAAGTAAAATGATAAACTTCACCAAATTTTAAAAAGTAGAAAAAAACGATTCAAGTTTTTTTTTGGAAAATCTTAAATAAAATCAAGTTAACTGATGATTTTTTTTCTATGCCAACAAGGCTGGGGCGTGGTTAGTACTTGGAAATTCCACATGCCACAATGGAGCTTCAGTGGTCAGTCTGTCGGGGCAGCTGTGGCTACAATAGTAACTTATCACTTGGGTGTCATAAAAGGCTCTGTATAAACCCAATGATTGATTAATTAATTATTTCATTAGTTTTATGAAAGGAGTAGTCTAACCTGCCTCATGCACTTTAAGTCAGTTTTCGTGTTGCACATATTCATTGTCTAATCTCAAGAACAAGTTGTGAAGGCTGTTGTTTAACTTGACTTTCTCTGACTCTGTGACTGTGTGAAGTACCAAACCTGTCCTGGATTTTGTCTTCATTTCTGGACAGTCCCTCTGTGACCTGGACTGGGCTGAACCATGAACCAGGACCAGGGGGGGTCTACTCCTGCCCCATCACTGGACTAACAGGGTACAAGGAGCCATGAGGGACGTTTGACACGCAGCAGCAGCACAGCCAGGCTTTAAATCAATGCTTAATGGATGAAAATTGCTCTATGGCCTAGTTACTGTGGGGTCGACAGTTTCATATTCATCAAAATATTATTGGACTCATGTGTACAGACTGGGGATACAGCACAGAACGGACAAAGTAGGTTCAGGTCAGATGGTTAAAGGAACTATACAAGATCTTGATTTTAAACTCCATAAACATGACATAACTGTGTTTCCAGATATGAGGTGAAGATGTTCAAATCAAATATAGCTTTTACTAATAACAATCGTGACACTGATTTATTCTTAATTACAAAAACATTGGACATGATGATTATCCAATCAGAGAGCAGCCTCACGAGTCTCTGATTTGCGTTGCCAGTTTCATGCAGCTGGTTTAAACCTCTCTGATCTAAATCCTCACGACCTAAACCTCAGCACCTGCAGCCAAACATTAATCAGTGCTAATGTAGTCTGTGCAGCTCAGTGAGAGAATTCTGACATGAGGTATGGCCTGTCCATATACTGAGAATGAGAAAAGCTTATCTGTGTTCTCTGTCTGCAGGTTAAAGCACTGGCAGCTCAGGTTCAGTTCTAGTACCTTTTTTAAAATAGTATGATCGAAGGAGACATACAGCTCCTTTAAACCAGCTGGTACCCACTGGCCCCGTATGACCAGCTCAGCCGCTGCACTGTAAAACTGAAGCTAATCCATAGTTAATGCTGTGGAGGCGTGATGCAGACACAGAGGAATGACATTTGAACTGAGAGAAGGTGCAGACCACGCCATGTTTCCTGATGTCTGCCCAGGGCCACACACACTAATGCTCTATTAATGATTTCTACTGTTTATTTCACACACACACCGACAGGCAGGGAGCAAACTGCAGCACAGAGATGCAGGTCTGAAAAGGCTATTTGGAGCTAAATAAGGACATGAATTATAGATATGTTATAGATTGTATAGGTGCACAAGTTTCAGAATTTCTAAATGCCATAATTTGCTGAGTAGACACTGTGCCTGATTTTTACGGTCTTAAAAATTTGAAAAGCAGAACTAGTTTATTTTGTTTGCAGTTGTCCAAAGTCATTCCTCACTTAACTTACACATTGTGAGCATCCTATTGATTCGCCACGGTGACTTCATAAGCTCTTTTCGTAGCTTTTAGAGGCCAGTGCAGAGTTTTGAAGTCACGGTAATGCTCACAACTAGCATACTAATGCACACTTCCTGATTATCAGATAATAAATGCAGTCCATGCAGACACTACACAGCTGACCTTTTGACCTCAAGAGCTGCTTATGGCTGTACGAGAGCAAATTACTCAAATACATGGAAATACGTTGGCCAATAGTAATTATGTGTTGAATTTGCCTTTTGCATTTGACCCAGCTGCACCCAGATGCACCAAAGGGCCCTTCTCCAGATCTAAAGCCAGGTTCATGGTCCCGTCTGGAGGACGGGCTGGTTAGTTGTGATCCTGACCTAGGAAAAGCCAGTCTAATATTACAGCACTAGTGAGGTTAGTTGTGTAGTATTGTCGTAACGGCTAGTGCGGGTGCGGACCAAGGAGTGCAGACTCAGGGCAAGTTGACAGTGTTTATTTACAAAGTGAAGAATTTCAGTTTTTAATTGTTCATTTAACACACACGGGGAGCCAGGGAGCGGGAGGCAGACCAGATGGGCATAGTGCAGAGTGGGGACGGGAAGCCAGGAACAGAGCGAAGACAGGATCGAGTCGAGACCGGGGCGGGCTGGGCCGGCGTAGTCCAGAGAGCAGGAGCCAGGGCAGGAAGCGAGAAGCAGCCGGAGACCGAGACGGAACAGGAGGCAAGACAGAGGGGGGACTGTACCGGAGCTCGAGCGCAGAGACATGAGCAGGAACGAGCGAGAGCACGGATCTGGAAGGTGGCAAAAAGGTCCAATGAGTAACAGACAGACAGGCAACAAAATATAAAAACTAAGCTGGAGCATTCACGTTGACACACGGACGGTCTGGCTCTGAGTGTCTTCTGCCGAGCCCTCATATACTGGGCAGCAGGTGAAGGTAATTGCGCTGATGTGCTCCAGGTGCGTGTGCGGGAGGAGTCAGGAACTCCGCCCAGGTCCGGGCAGACAGGTAGGGGAGGGGGAGAGAGCACAGGACAGGAAATGCAGGCATCATGACAAGTATTGATCTAGAATGGCATGTGTTGAAGTCGTTAGGGGGGGGGGGATGAGTTTTAGCCAATCAGAGCGAACAACTAAATGCAAACAATATTATATAATTTTTGCCTTGAACCCTACTGTTTAACCTTTTAGCCAAAAAAATACACAAAGAAAAAAAAAGTGTAGTTTAGACAAGTATAAATTACCTCTACAAATGTCATACATGCTTGTTGCTTTAATAAATATACCACTTTTACTTTTGTTACCTTATTTGCGATTATTAATAAAAGGAAAATCTCACTTTCGGCTCCACACCAAAAGTTAAGTGGTTTTAACAATACTAAAACCAGAGTAATCTCTACGGGACATGGCATACACAGAAAGACCCTGTGTGACGCAAAGTATCGATGGTTTTCAAACTCCCAGATCAGGGCAAGAGTTACTTTTCCCCATTAATTACATTGCACGTCACCAATAATGTTGAACCTGGTCATTTCTATTAGTGACTAGACCCAAGAATGCACTATATTACAACAAAAAAATTAATAATATTCATTTTAGCTGCTGTCATCTATTCACAGGTTTCAAAGAGATGAGAATCTAGCAACGCTGCCGTAGCAATATACCAATCAAATCAAAATATTATATCTATTGAATGGGTCCTCAAATATGGCCTATAAACAGGACGCTAAACCCAACAATACAACGATGTGATGTCATCTGAAACATCTTCCCGGGAAACTCCATCGCTGCACCCCTTGTTATTTACTCACTAAAATTCCAAATAACAATTTTACTTGATTGCGATTCATCTTTCAGTCCAATTACCGCACCTCCATTTTTGTTTGCCGTCCATGTCTTCAGCCCCGAACTCTAGACGCCGCTGTGGTTTTCAAAAAGCAATCTGCAGGAGCATAAATAAGTAAATAAATAATACCGCTGCAGTGGAAAGTTGGTGCTAAATTGCTAAGAAGCGCTGCCACTCAGATTGAGACGAGCTCTAAAAATACGCCTCTAGCTTCCCGAGTACGTCTACAAACTCTAATTGTGTTTTTGCCTTCACCGTCTCCTTCAGCTAAACAACAGCTCATTAGCACAATATCATCCCCCTATCAACTTAATGCAACGTCTTCCACGCCAAAATTCAAGCTATGTTTCCCCCCATTATGCAAATGCAGTAGTTTTATTGCTTAATCGAGAAATTATTCATGTTTTTTGCAGTAATGTCGATAAAAAGCAGCGTTTTGAGGAGATGTGGTGATGTTTGACAGTTAAGTTAATGTACAGCTCGCAGCAGTCAAAATATGAGTTCATGGTCAGGGAGGAATGCAGAATAAAATATATCTGAAATCATTTGTCTTTTGAAAAGGGTTTTAGCGCCATGGGAGTTGATTTTCAAAATACATTTCAGTGCTATTTAGCTTAGTTATTTGCGACAGACTTTTTCTTGAATTACATAATAAAACTACAATATTTCACCTTTTTTGTTAGGAAGCTTTAGCAGTTTACACATTAGCAGATTTTTACATTTACATAATTAAAGGCCATTTAGCTGATTTTTTCCCATGTATTTGAGCATTTTTATTATTTTTTTTGTACAGATATATTGCATAAGCAGGTTTTGAGGTCAAAATAAGTTCATGTTTATGTTTATTTATTAAATATGCGACAGTGCACGTTAATTAACATGTGTTAGTACAGCATATAAATGTGCCAGAGTTTGCCATGCAGGATACAAAATATTAGTAGTTATATTAGTAAAATGAGTGTTTATAAGTCCACTGTGTACTGTCTGCATCAAATTATTAATCTCTCTCTCTCTTTTTTTTTTTTTTTTAATTAGGAAGTGTGCGTTATGTTATGGCATTCTTTTCCCTAAATCTTTACTTGTGTTCATATGTATAGTCATCTATCTGTTTGACCTAATTCCTAAATCCTTACGTGTATTGATATGTAATATTATCTATCTCTTTGACCTCATTTTCGTGATACTCTCTGTTGTTACGCACGGGCATATCTCTTGTTTGTTTACGTACAAGACAATGTGTCCAGCAGCCTGAAGTCACTTGGACTAGATTAAGACTGGTGTGATTTTGATGGTATAAATACACTGTGTTCATTTGTGAGCTGAGGGCGAGACGACAGTATCAGGGACAACAGCTCTTTGACAATTGTACACAGTTAATTAAATAAATCTGCCTTTTTTTGATTCAAGACAACTTCTTTATTGATTTCATATATTTTTAAGGTTTTTACTAAGGTTATTTGAAATTCCACAACAATTAGCATGCTAGTCGTGGATTTACCGGGACGACAAACTCAGCTCTGGTGTCCAAGAGTTGTGAAAAGCGCTTATAAGAACATCATGGAAAAAAAAGGAATCTCGTAATGTTTAAGTAAGTGAGGAATAACTTTGGACCACAGCAAACTGTTTAAAATGAACTAGTTTTTTTTTTTTTTTTTTTTTTTTTATGTTTTAAGACAGTAAAAATCAGGTACAACGCCTTTAAATGTATCTATAAAAACGCATCTGACTGATACCCACTTTTGCTTTTGTTTTAGTTTGGCAAAGTAGTCAAATTGGCAAAGCACAGTTAACCAAAAGCTACACTGAACAAAAACTAAACCGGTAAACAGGATTACATTTTTCAAGTTGCTGCAGCTGATTTTTTTACAGATTTAGTTCATTTTAAAAAGCTTGCAGTGGTTCAAGGTTATTCTTCAGTTACTTTATGCATTCTAATTATTCACTGTGATGAGTTTATAAGCATTTTTCACGAGTATCAGAGACAACAACGACAAAGACTAGTACGCCAACACGCACTTCCTGATTATCGTACGGTTTCTAATTAGTACTCGGCAAGATAAATACATGGGGAAAAAGTATAAGCCCTTTAATTCGCTCTATTCTGATGTGCATCCTGTTTAACCATTGTTTTTCATTTTTCATTTTCATTCACATCTTTTAGAAATACTTTCAAATTGTCTTAGTTTCAAATCTTGTGGAATGACCATCTGCAGCTTTGATTAGCCGCAAAGGCCAACAACTTCACCACCCAAATCTGGCAACCTGACATTCAGGGAGTTCATTATATTACTGTTATTGCACAACAGCTGGGAAAACAGGTGCACTAAGGATATTAGCAAACCCAAAATTAGCCTGTGTTTTCAACCAAATGATCCGAGACAAGCCACAGGGAATCCAGTCAATAACGGCAGCCATCTTGGTAGTCAAACAGGCCAGTAACAGGTCTAAGTGTTCATTGTAAGTTATGGAGACGTTTGAGTTTAGTGACGGAGAACAAGTGTCTGTGCGTGAATATAAAATGCGGCACTATATTCCGTCCTCTAAACATATTCTCTATACTTCTTTGTGTGTTTTGCTGTTATTAAACCCATGTAATATACGATTAAAATGCATTTGACAGATTAATTAGTTTTTCTAATTATACCTTGTTGTCATAGAATAGTGCCTGTGGTATATACAGTATTTATCATAGTTTTACATCAGTCGAGTGACAGTTTGTGAAGAAAAGTACAAAACAAAAGTACAAAAATACAGGGAATAAGTTGAGTTTTAAAGCAGAATCCCTCTACTTACAAGTCCAAACAGGTTTATCTGTCTTTCGTTATTTTATTTTAATAGATTTCTTTCTTTCTTTCTTTATTCTTTATTTGTCCGGGACCATGTACAAATGCATTAATCTTACAAAAGAAAAGATGATTTTTACCAGATTTTGCTACTGCTACTTTCCATGTGTAGTCCCTGGGCAGGTGGACACACATTAAAATACACATTTCGGTACGATTACATTATAAGACTAACAGTAAAATACAATAAATGTCCCCATGTCCAATCCGGTATGTTTTCTACAGTGCAAACCAATTAAAAACGTCAATTATGTGCAGGTTTTTACAGTGAGACAGAACAGTACAAATTAACTAGACTGATGTGGACACATTTGATCATCTAAAATGTACTTTTTCAAATTTCTAGTAATATTATTCAAGTCTAGAGACAGTTTCAGAGTCTGGCACTGACTTCACTGTCTGATGGTTTGAAATGAAATGGCGTCTGAGCAAATGCCGAGGATCTTTTTGAAACTATGCAATTTCAGTTCACAGAGACTGAGTGGATCGGGTTTGTTTTCATATCTGACAGTTTCGAGTGCTCACTAGTGGTCTTCCTCATGTGACCACTCGGAGGAAGCCCTGTACCTACTGCATTCCATCAAAAATGCAACGACAATTTACTCACAAGGAAAGCAGTTTTCTGACAGATTAAACATTGATTTAACAAAATAAAGATGTTGTCATTTACTCGTGTTTGTCATATAAGAACTATTAATTAATTTTGACACGTTTTGGCCGTTGTTAACGTCATGGTTGCTAGGTAACTGCTAGGAAATGACCTCTACATATGTCATATCTGCTGCCTGTGTCCAACCAGGAAGTAAAATTCTAAACTTAAATATAATGATGATAATAATTCTGATCTGTTAAAAGTCCTCGTAGAGAATGGTGTTGCAAACTAGCCAATGGTAAAAATCAAAATTAGTGATGGGACTTTCGGCTCTTTTATGGGATTCAAATCTTTTGGATCCATTCATTTCAAAGAGCCGTTCAAACACTGTCTCTTTTACTGTTTGTTTATATGACAGAAGCCAAAATGAGAACTGACCGAGGCTTAAATGTGTTTAAACTGGTTCAAACTGAGAGGAGGTGTGTGGGTGTGTTTACGCTTTCGAATTATGCAAAATCCCAAAAATAATTTAAAAGTAAGCGTTAATATGATACCAGATATGTTTTTGTGCCCAAAGCTCTGACTCGTGTCGCCTGAATCATGATTGACACTCGGTGCAGTGTCAATCAATACAAAAATGCATCCAAATTAGAAAAGAAAAGACGAGATCCGGATCCAACCGTTCACGCTAAGGAACCGTTCAAAAGATCCGACTCGTTCACAAACGTCACATCACTAATCAGAACTACATAATCAGATAATCCAATCTAGTTTATAGTGTGTGATCAGAGAACAAATGAAATATTATAACTGAAAACACTTCAACACACTCAATCAAACATTTTCTTTCATTTTTGTTTTTCGCCACAAAAACAAAACCCTTTTTTTGCATCATTTCCCTTGTTAAAACTTGCACAGGTGTGAACAATCGAACAGAAATCAGATTACACACACCAGATGTAACTGTTGATTAATCAGATTTCTGGTCCACATGTGAAAATAGACACTGACATACCAGCAGCTGATTACTACATGCAAATCTATGCTGGTTTAATAAATAAATACATATTCTTGCATCTGTATGTGTATGTGTAATGTATCTATCTCCATGGAGACAAGTTACAAGTCAGAGCTGTGCAGAGGCGATGCCACTTGCAGTAGAATGCTTGTTTTTTTGTTCAAGTTACTTCTGAAGCAATAAACAGCCTGTAATTGAAAACACTGCCAATCTTGGGTGAAGCAATAACATCTCAACGTTAAAAAAAAGCAGGACAAAGGTTACATATAGTTCACATTTACTGAGGTGAGTTGCCATCTTATCAAAAACAAAACAATGTACACGCAATACTCTTAAAGCTCCTCTGGCAGTGATGGTAATCCTTGTGGGAGCGATTCTGCAAACTTGGCAACTCTTCCTTTAAAAGTGCATCTAATTCTCGTTGCCAGATTTGCTCAAAGTCAGCCCTGAGACAATACAAGCAGACAGCAGACCACAGCTGATTCTCTAATTCATTTGATCTGACTACAACGTTTTTCTCTGTGCTTTATTTGCAAAAATTGTCTTGGCCTAGTACATTGTATAAGCATCTCTTGAGGTCAAAATGATGAAATGAATCTGCTGTGTGCTGTCTGCCTCTAATTAGACAGCACTTTAATGTCTGATAATCAGGACGTGTAAGGTTAGCATGCTAGTTCAAAAGGTAAGGTAGGAATAACCGTGGACCACTGCAAACCGTTTAAAAAGAACTACTGTATTTTCCAGACTATAAGTCACACTTTTTTAATAGTTTGCCCGGGGGTGCAGCTTATACTCAGATGTGATTTATATGTGAAATTATAAATTCACATCTTCGTTATTGTCACACTGACAACTGCGCGAGGGCACTCTAAGCTTTTTTACCAGTATGGCAGCCATCTACTTCTGGAGCAGGTGGAGTTGTTCAGAAGTGACACCGAGGATGAAGAATCCAATGGATTTAGTGATCTGGAGTGAGATCGAGAGTAAACTTGTTAGCTTGTTTTTTATGCTTTAGTGATCGGATTAACTGTTAATATCTTACGTTAACATACTTACAGACACATATTCAGTTCACTGTCTATGCTTCATGTTACAGTTCACTTGTTCGACCAATAGATGGCGCTGATGTGTTTGTAATACCTGTAAGAAAATGTACTTGACTCGTTTTCTTTTATACTTTTCATATTTTATTTCAACTTATTTACTTCCCCTTCATTTATAAAATCATAAAGATGATTTTTTTCATTTGGAACCATATTATAAATGTTTAGTTTATCAGTTAAGTTTAGTTTACGGTCGTGAAAACTACTTCCTGTTTTCTGGTTCAGCCTTTTAAGCTAATGCGATGACAGAGCACTATTTAAGAAACTACTGAAAAGTAAAATATAAAGTTTTCGATTCACTGGTTTGTTTACTAGTAGGTCAAAGTGGTATGTATATTTTCCATGTGTTCATGTGCAGTTTTGTGTGTATATGTAATATGAACCAGAGCTTATGTTATATTTTATGTGTTTGCTTGTTCTACAGTGTGAACTGATGAAGAAGTAAGACCAGAGTAAACATCAGTGAAAAGAACCCTCGTGTCTCTTGTGTTTGTGAACAAGCTGGCATATGTTACGTTACCGTAGTTTATCTGATTAACTGTTAATATCTTATGTAAACACAACAGACACATATTCAGTTTCATTGTCTATGTGTTACATTACCGTGCTGTACTGATATTCAGCCTGTTGTTGTCTATTTTATTGTTATTATTATAACTTGCCTTTAAAGATTAAATGTCTGTTCTTGGTCTCGGATTTTGTAAAATAAATTTCCCAAAAAATGTGACTTCACTGTTGCAACTTACACTCCGAGCGACGTATAGTCCGGAAAATATGGTAATTCTGTTTTTCATGTTTTTAAGACTATAAAAATCAGGTACAGCGCCTTTAAGCTTTTGGTCGGCTTATTCTAAAATATACAATTCCAGGCAGAGCATAAGCTGAAGATAACCTCTCCATATTTGTGTCCCTGGTTTTACGCTCTATACGTTCGCTCCCCTCTGGCTAGGCCCATCTGTTGGAGAAGCGGTATTAAAAATGAGAAGCAAGTTTGCCACTGGAGACTCGGGGAATTGTGCTCAAATATCATGTTGTGGATTGGAAATGTATGATTCTTATCAGCAAAGAAGGAATAGCCAAGAAAGCAAAGCCAATAGGTTCATGTGACACCACAACATTGTAGAATCACTATAATTTAAACTGAGCTGGAGACAGGTCAGAGGTCTATGGTAGAATTTGCTTTTTAACTGTCAGATTGCAGATTTGTTGACCTGGTTTATGGTTAATATCTCTGCAATTACTGGGCCTATCCACACGAAACAAAAACTGGCACTAAGCTCAATATCTTCTCTGTCACTATAAACACGCACAAGTGAAGTCATTTTACACAATAGCTTCAGAAAGTGGTGCCATTACTCAACCCCCAAAAACTGTCAGATGAAAAGACTTCAAGCCATGAGATTCATATAAGTTTGTGAAATGTTTATGGATTTCTAACAAAAACAGTACATTTCCCATAGAGTTATTGTTGGGTTACAGATGCCATCACAACATTCTTTTGCTCAATAATATTTAAAACAGAAGAGGGGCAGCTAAAATATCTATTGTGTTTGTTGTGATATAGTGAGTTCTATCTAGGGTCTATTCAATGACAGAAATGATCTTTAAATTTAAGCTATTTCCCTCATGGATTGTTCTTTTCTTTATATAACATAGCCCATTCAATATTTCTGGTAGTCAGATTTTGATTTTACTCAGTGTTTAATTCAAAGGGCCTCTCTCCAACAAAGATATATTTTAAAAAGGTGAAACTGCATCTAATTATAGTGTTTTATTCTCCGCTTAGTCTAGTTTTATCATGACTTTTCTGGCCCCTGAAAGCTGTGAAAAGTGCTCATGAACTCATTGTGGTGAATAATTAGGATGCCCAGAATACATATGGTAAGTGAAGATTATTATTATTATTATTATTATTATTATTATTATTATTATTATTATTATTATTATTATTATTATTATTATTATTATTATTATTATTATTATTATTATTATTTATTTTATTTATTTTAATTTTTATTTTTTTCCACATTTGATTGAGGTAGGTTTGACTTGTGCACAATTTTACTCTTACAATTTTTTATTTATTTATTATTTATTTGGATTCATTCAGTTTGTAAAATTCCTATGATAACCTCACAGTGTATATCATCTGCTCCTATGTCAGAAGATGACTCCAGGTTAATATCATCTGGGCAGGTGGGAATTCTGTCCAAACATATCCGTGTGATTCGTAGGTTCAAGCTTTTTCATTGGGCACGTTGCTATGGCGCAGATCACAGCTGTACGACTTTAAGTGCAAATCATAGAGTTTTGTGTTTTTAGGGTTTCATGTTTTTTACGCTATGATAAATATTTTTGTAAATATTTGTCATAGCTTTACATCATTTCAGCAGCAGTTTGTGGAAAAATAAGCTTTAAACTAGACCTATTATGCAAAATCGACTTTTCACTCATTATAGTTGTTTCTCCTTCTTGTTTATCCTCTAAATTGTATTTGGAATGATTCATCTTTGAGCCATGTTTAATTGCTTACTTTTAAGATGCTATATTGCCTATTGCTATAATCCCTGTTTTCACCGCCACCGGCATACGCCCACTGCTCTGTACTTACTTTGTTCTATAATATTATTTTCTGATTCGATGATACACGTAGGATTTACGTCATTTTGGTACTTTTTTTAAAATCTGCTACATGTTAATTTGATGTGCAGATATCCATAGGAGGGGCTGACAGCTACACGGCGACATCAGTTCCCATTGGGCACCGCAGTTTACTAATGCGGCATTGAGTGGACTTGTTTCTTTTATTAAGTTGTTTCAGATAAATATTGCAATTTAACTGTGGAAATGATAAAATAATGATGTGTCGTAGATCAGAATTATATATCAGACACAAGTACAATATGAAGAAAGAAAAAGTACAAAAATACCAGAAGTAGTTGTGAGTTTTAAAACATAATCCCTCTGTCATCAACACAAAAAAAAAAATCCATCCAAAATGCAAATGTTTTGGCCGTTGTTAACGTTATGGTTGCTAGGTAACAGATAATGGCATTACCTCGACATATGTCGTATCTGCTGCCCATGTTCAACCAGGCAGTAAAATTATTCACTTCACCAAAACTGCAAAGCCAGAACAGGGCATGATTATTGGTTTAATCTTAAATAAAACTGTTAACCATGTTTTTTTTGTGAAATGAGTAGTCTACACGTATGCACTTCCACATCTTGAACCTGAAGCATGCACCACTGGACCTCCACAAAGGCGTTTCTCTCCTTCGCACCAACACAATATGATATTACACACCTTGTATTGAATCACGTTGTAGAGGAGTGCAGGTGTTTTGAATGTATCTCGGGGCTGATCGGAGGTTTTGTCCTGGAGGCAGGGTTCTGGACCAGTGCGCTCATTCAGACGGGAGCAGGACGTACAGAGACTTATCACAGAAGATGGAGAGATTTTATCAGATCTAAGGCAGAAATATTACAAACTGCAGCTCCACTGGTGTATCTGCGGTTTGTATTTGACCTGTCCTTCACCCAGTGCTGCAGAGTCCTCATCAGGAGCAGAGGGAGGAGGGGAGCACCCAGGTCAGGAGTACCTAGCTGGAGGATTAGCTGTGGATTTTGTTTATCAATGCTCTGAAAACAACAAAGAAAAGTGGTCTGTGAATGAATTATATTAAGTACAAGGAGATGAGTTAAAGTTTTATTTTAAATGCAAAAGACGGAATTTAATCTGTGTTTTGCTTTGGATCAGACCCGGACGACTGAGAGATCTTTTTTTTAGATTCTACAAACATGGATCTGTGTTTTCAGGTAATATACAAATTTGTTTGGTGTAATCCCTCATTCATCCAGTCCAGGACTAGTCCATGGTAGACAAGGTTTCAGAGGCGGTCATCTGGACATTGTTTTTAAAATCAAGGCTCCCATCCAGAAGCCATTTTCAAATTGAAAATACATTTGAGTTACAAAGGTAAGAAGGACTCAGAAGGAAATGTGTTTTCTGTGTTTGTTTGTTTTTATCCTAACCACCAATCCTTTGAGTCCTTTGCTTCCGTAGACACCTGAATGAGAGAGCGTGACCACAAATGAAAGATGAAACTACAGTATAACATGATTGTTGGTGGATGGTGGGGCCGATGACACAGATTGGCAGCCTCAATTCCATCAATCTGTCCCAGGGCAGTAGTGGCAACTTACTTCCATCAAGTAATGAATGAATGATGACTACAGTGTGTCACTTGGAGAGGATAAGGAGCTTGTAAAACTAAAAACACACCGCTTTCATTCACAAAACATGCGCCGCACTACACCACTGACAATAATAAAAGCATTATTAAATACAATATTACTCTATTAACTACACAACTACACATTTAGCAAAAAAGTACATGTTATACAGTGTCTTCTCTCAGTTCAGGCCTTAAATAGACAAACTCAATGTCCACAAAATGAATCTAAACTAAATGTCTCCCCTTGCTCCCCTCTTCCTCCTCCTCTTCCTCCTGTACTTTGGCCCTGTCTATCCTCTGCCCCCCTGTGCCTCTGAGCGCACACAAGAGGGGTCTAGTCCTGGTCTGTAACAGGATTTAAAGTGGACTCGATCAGGACCACAGGGAGCCAAAACACCGGACTCAATCAATACTGGACACAGCAGATACTAGTGACCCAAACTTTGAATCTAAAATGTGTTTTTCAAATAGAAAAGTCTCACAAATATTGAGTGAGCAGTGAGATAAGGTACACTTTATTCTTTAGGGAAATTTGACCCATCCTTCAACGGGATCTGTGTGGAGTTTGCATGTTTCTCGTTACGTTCAGACACTTTTTGGTTTCCTTCATCAAACGAAAACATACGCCATAGTTCAATCCTCCAGCTTAGGGACTCCTGACCAAGACTAGCTCAAGATCTGGAGATGAGTCCCACTGCTCCTGACAGTCTGCCCCAGGAGTATTGAAGGAAGGGTTAAAAGCAGAGGACAAATTTCCCCATTAGGAGAGTAAAGTGTACCTTACCTGACCTTATCACTTCATTCTCTCTAAAGCCAGTGTTGAGACTGGATTGATGGACGACCAATCACAGCACCGACTGTGTCAATTCTATTTGAGAACAGGAAGTAGAGCCCTGTCATCCATCTCTAGGGTTTAGATTGAGAAGATTCAAACAGAAGAAGACGAAGGAGGAGAGGAAGAGCTGTTGAGTCATGGCCTTTCTCAATGCTAAACTTTTAAAGGAGGAGTCTGTACTTTCTGTTCTGGCAGTTTTAATTCAGTAAGGGATTTAAAGGGCCAGTGCACCACTTTTTGAGTTTGGATGAGTTTTTCTTCAAGATTTTCTATAAGAATTAACTGATGCATGAAAACATCTGTTATATTTCCATCTGTTTATTTTAAAAAGCGCTGCACCTGACTTTGCCTTTAAGTTGTGAAAAAAAATAGCTCACTTTTAACAGTTTGCAGAGGTCCAAAGTTATTCCTCACTTACCTTACGCATTCTGAGCATCCTAATTATTCACATCACGGCATAGCTCACAACAACTGACATGCTAACCGTGCACTTTCTCAATCTCTGACAATAGAACACATTATAAAGAAAAGAGAAATCAGGTTTAAGTTTACAATAATGCAGTTTTATGTCTTGTAGGAGGAAACTCAGCATCTGTGCGGGGACTATAGACAAACAGCCACTGGCTAACTCTGGCATATTTACATTACACCGTTGACTAATGTGCACTGTCCCTGAAATAAATGACTAAATGCATATCTGTAAATAAATAAATGGGTTTTTCCGTTGAGTAGACACTGTACGCAGAAGTCCAGCTCGGTTGTAGTCAGTGGCTCAAAGAAAAAAGCAAAAGTCTCTCATATATGTCACATGTTTTGAATATTTGTAGTATTTGATAATATCTTTTCTATTGTTGGGTTTCATATTGTCAAGGCCGATAACCTTTCATACAGATGAGGGACAGCTGAAATTAATGTTGTTGAAATGCTGATTTTTGTTGTAATACAGTGTTCGTGGGTCTAGGCAGTAATAGAAATGATCAGGTTCAACAGTTGTGAGCTTATCTTTTGGATATTTCATGGCAAAGTACAGTGCAATCAGTAGGAAAAAGTGTCTTGCCTCCATATGACATCATCACATTATACAATCTGAAAACCACATTCCTTTGTTGTTGGCCTTATATCATTTTTAATCATCTTCTTCCAAGAGTCTGGCTGCAGCCGCTGTTTGGAGAGCACCTACTTCAGGCTTCTGTAGTCTTACAAGTTGATGGTTCAATCCCAGCTCCAACCAGTCCATACCACGACTGTGTCCTTGGGCAAGACACTTCACCTATCTTATGAATGTGGCCAGACAGAGAAGCCAAATTACTGCAGACTGGAACTTGGATCACTAACAGTTAACTAATATCACAACGTTAGAGATCGACCGATATGTGTAGGGATGATTTTTATTATTTTCCAAGAATTTTGTAATTAAAATTTACTACAAACTCACCCAAAGCTCCTTTTACGTTGTCATGTCTCTGGAGATTAAAGTCCAATACGCCAATCCATATATCACTCTGTCTCTGGTAAACATTTATAATAATATAAAAGCGCCTAATATTCCATTGGCCCCTTTCCTGAAATCCAAAGGTAATTTACTTTTAATGTTCATGTTTATGTTGCGGTTAATTTATGAGACTTGTAATCAATTGAACCCAGGCAATTACAACGCATTTTACTGCTGCCTATTTCACCAACTTAAAAGTGATTCCTACACGCCCGTCATGCTTTGGAATTCCACAAATATTATTCCAGCTCTAATCAATGGTCCGTGTTTTATAGTATAGGTAATAAAAAGCGTTTATATTTTATCGTATGTCCTTCCCTGTTTATTCCAGCATGACTTGGTTGACACGCAGCCAGAGCAGAGCAGGGCGTCCATATTTAGAGGCAGCACAAAATCAATGGTGTCCGTGGGTCTCTTCAAGCATGACATGAACCTACATTTCTTGTTTGACTAACAGAGCGTCCTCGGGCTCGCTCTATAATGTGGAGAGCTATATCTTTCAGACTTTGGATTGAATTAACCCTTAGCCCGTAGCCGTGGCGACGCAAACACGTCCTTAATTTAAGATAATTAAGTCAAAGTCATTAATCTGTCGTATATGAACCTTCTGAACCCGAGAAACAGAGAGAAGGTGTTCAGAAAGTGGGAACCAAATTGATTTTTTTTTTTTTTTTTGTATTTTTTTTAGAAGAAATGTCAGCATTAATGAGGTTTACTGATGAAGTTGCTGAACAGAATTCCCAAACAAGGGATGTCCTTTGGTGAAGAATATAAATTATAAATCCAAATAACTAACTCACTTTAAATACAAACTATATCTCCCTGAGTCCAGATGGGTGTGACTGACAGGTGGATCAAAATAAATACAGCTGCTTATGGGAAAAGCAATGAGCAAAGCACTAAACTTGATTTAGTTCAAAGTGATAGGTGACCAATGAGCTCCTTCGTTTCACTTGCATCATTGAAATAAACAAATCTCATTGCATTGTTTGGTTCTGGCTCAAGATGCAACAGAGGGAGCGGTGACCAGACTGATATCCCTCCGTATACAAAATAGAGAGATATCAATCTGTATTTGATATTCAGAGTACAGTTACTTTCCTAAAATCAGAGGAATGTATCAAGATATTTGGTTCATGGGTTTCAGAGTGATTAAACAATTCAAAAGGAAATGTTATATCGTTTGTCCTCAAAATATCAACTATAAACTGAAAACATGAATATGTTTCAAATTGCTCTTAATTAGTGAGAAAAAATTACAACACTGCTGAAGCTGATTAATCCTATTGTTACTCTAAAGAGACAAACATATAATTAACCTTAGTTAATCTTATGTTATTGTGCCAGTTTGTTTCATGTGCTAATTGATTCACATCTCTCTTTAAAGCTCATGTTGAGGTTGTGTAAAAGAATGAACTGAATCTTGTAAATTTTCACTCACTCAGAAATCAACAGAGGCAGCAAAAATGTTTTTAAATGTTTTTAGTTATTTTAACTATTGTTTAACAAGGTGATCGCAGGAAAAGCAGGGCACTTTCAGGCCACTGGAAACAAGCTGTCGAAGTTATGGATAAAAACCAAAACACTCCCACTATTGTACAAATTTGACAAAGTTGATCAGACCACAGATAAGCAGATTTACTCGATGAACAGCACTATGAATAATTAGGCCCCTGCTTCACTGACAGGTTTTTCATCAGCCAAAGAAACAACACTGACCGTGTCACTAGAGACTTTGTGAGAGGTGACTCTGATCCCTCTGAGAAAGAGCACCTTTAAACTGGACTCACACTGTGCCATTTTTGGGCCAGTTTTGACACAAACTTTAGTTGCAAGACAATTTTTAAATTGGGCGAATTTTGGCTCCTTTGCGCGTCAGTGTTGTGCAGTGTCAAGAGGACTGAGCTGTGATTACCTGCTCACAACTGCTGACTGTGTGGTCACAGGGATATCAGACATTGATATTTGTGGTGAGTCGTAGAGTACGAGTGCTGCTGCAGCCGATAGAGTGCAGTGTGTGCATGGTAAAATACAGCTGCACACAAACTTAAACACAGCTCCGGTGGCTGGAGAGAGGAGATGAGCTGGGGCAATAAAGCAACTCTGACAGGTCTTGAACACATCACCGCTCACACGAGAACCAGAAAAGTTTAGTGCCTGGACTTCACGCAAAGCAGTGCTAAAGTTAATGGGTGCCAGCTGTTTGCTAATGTACTTTTGTGATGTTTTATGAGTTTAAACGTGTATGAAAAGATAATGGAGTCACAAACATGTTCACAGCCCTGCACAGAGCCCTCCTCTGGCACATGTCCCTCTTGAAAAGCACACACTCTCCCGTCATGAGCTTTGTATGAGATTCAATCACACAGTGAGAGTTTGGAAATTATTTGGGATGTCTTAAAATCGTACAAAATCGCGCAGTGTAAGCCCATCGTAAAGCAGTACTAAGTAACATTTTAACTAATTTAATGTTTTTCAAAGTCCCTCTGGTTACAAAGATAATTTTGGGGTGTTTGAAGAGTCCGCTCCCCCAGCTGTTTCTGAGTGACATGCAGCGGGGTCAACTCTTGGTGTCTGTTTTTGTTCTCACAATAGACAGATGTGTTTATGGCACTTCTGGTAATGGAGCTACTGACACACCCCTTACTGGCACTGTCCACAGTTCACTGCAAGAATAAATGTCAAGTGTTCATTTGTGAGGTGTCAGTCATGGCACAACCAGCTAAAACGCAAAGGAAGTCTTTGTCTGAGGATGCAGAAAAGAAAACGTGAATGGGACGGGGCCAGAGCTCAGACATGAGTCAGTCTGGGGAAGGCGTTTGAGGAGCTCAAGGAAAGAAAAGGGAGCCACACAAATCTGGCCATGTTGTTATTGATCATGTAGGTTTTATATGCATTACTCGCAGTATCATTGTTCTAGTTATGTAACTGGAATAATTGTTTGCTTTAGTACAGTTCAAGTGCATGCAGGATATGTGCAGCTAGTGTCACTTGCTGCCAGCGTGTAAACAAGAGCAATGTGCAAATTTACCTATGATGTGCTATGTGACTATGGCTCACTTCATTCCCAGCATCAAATGGGTATTGCATTTGCCTGCAATCAAACCGCTTGTCACGTCGGGGTTACTTCTGTAATGGACAGACTGATGCTTCATCTGTATGCAGTAATGTTATATGTTTTAGCAGCTAGATGTGTTCTTGGTGATCAGATTGTGAGTCAGTCCGTAGGAACGTAGCAACGAGCAACTTTAGCCCCGATGTAAAGTCAACCAAGACTGCATTTACTTTCAAAAACGTGTGTGGTGGTTATAATTACAAATGTGTGCAAAAATGTCAAGCCTTAAAGAGCACGTACACAATATATACACGATAGCTTATGTATAACATAAAGTAAAATAGCATTACCCACCTGAGATATTCTGTTGTGTACAGTGATCAACTGAAATAGTAGCTTTGGTAAATAATAGTTATCTGAACAATTTGTAACCTGCGTTGTTATTTACTATTGTCTGTCAACATCTAATCATGTGCAGTATTTTTCCTCACTTTCATAGCACATCCAATATCGACTAAAATGCTCAAATGACAACCACAGAGTGTTCAAAATGAGGCTACAATAAAATAAATAATTCCATATTAGGTCACTACAGGGCAGCAACTACATTTACATTTGTTTCAAACAGCAAACATGTTAAGGAGTACCTCGCTCCATCGTTAAAAGGCTCTAAATGAACTTGTTAAATGAGCACTCACAATGAAGACCTTTACACCCCTTTAGATCCTCCAACCAAAAATATCTAGCACCATCTCTGTTTTTGTCTGTTTGGTATAGGCTATTTTACTGGTACGCAACATCATCCAGGGGAGTGCAGATGGGAAAAAAAGCGTTTTTGGCCAACTTGCCTGGGCCAGCTGTGTTGTCTCACTCATGCTTATTCATGTATTGTATGAAATTGCACTGCCCTCTGTTGAATAAACTAATCCAATCATTCAGTAAAACCCAGTAAATTTTGGCTATTTGATATTAAGCATAATTCTTTCTCACATTCACCCCTGAACTCCAAACTACAGTCCTTTATGTAACACAATCATGTAAAAAACACAACCTGCTCATTGACTTTTCTGGCACAGCGCTTTTCCCATTGACGCTGCGCCCTCTAGCGGCGATGCGCTGCTCTTACCTCGTGTCACAGCTGAGACAAGTGTCCGTGCGTGGAGCGAGTGGGTTCAGTCGCTGCTCCGCGTTTGAGAGCAGCGGAGCCGGGGGAGAAGGACAGATAGTTTGTTGTTTTTTGTTTTGTTTTTTCCTTACACGTTTCTGTTCAAAAGTTGGAGCCCATCACCGATGCCCCGTGTTCTCGCTGCGGGAGGGACTGGGTCGAGCGACAGTCGGTCCAAACCTCTCCATTCTCACATCATTTGTTGCTTCTTCGGATCACAATCGCTCGGCAGCGCTTTTTGCTGTTGAACTGGGACATTTTGAGGTGCACGGAAGCATCGCGGGAACTACAGGTGAATTCCCACGCTTTTTAATAATCTCTGCACGTTTTTTTTAAGGTAACTTTACTTGCACAGAACAGTTTTGACCGAGTCTTGGGTTTGGTTTTCCTAAAGCTACATTGTGCATGCCAATTTACGAATGCCAATGAGCGCATCTGTGGAAATAGCCTCTGAAAAGTCTCTTATAGCAGTAAATCAGTAATTTTTACCGTAAAAAATCCTACAATAGAGCAACACTTATAGTTAGAAAATGAGATTTGACTGTGAATCCGGAGACGTGTTAAGAATAGAGATTTTTCCTGAGAAATACATGCAAACACTATCCATAATTGGCTTGATCTGGTCCAGTATGAATGTATTCTTGCCTGTATCCTATATTGGACACTCTTATTTGCTTAATTTAATGTTTGCTGTTTCATTTCATCTCTTGGGTTAATGTGGCATAGCACTGCAAACCAGGCGACAACAATTGCATTTGGGACTGCGAATAACTAGATTAGATTTGAGTCTTGCTGTTGGTAAGAAAAAGAGGTAGGATAATGTATGCATTGGTGAGTCAGTAATAGAAGTAGCCTGTTGAATATGTTGAATTGAGCAGAATCTAATTGAGAAATCCAGGGTCACTGTATAAGATGGTTTGGCTTTCAGGGAACTAAATTGGCATGATTTTAGACTAGACGTGATCTTTTTGCACAAGAGGATATTCAGTAAAGTATGGACATAGCTTTACATTTTGTACTTCTGCAGGTAACACATCAAATCAGCAAATGTGGCCAATGTGATTTGTGCAGCTGTAGTTGAGGAGAAAATATTGGACATTACAGGTATTTGCTTTATATGACAATTTAGCAAAAGTTATGCTTCTGCAAACTGAACAGTCCAAACTCAGATGAGATTTATGTATTGCATTGAATACGTTTTTCTTCTCAGATTTATAGAAAGTTAACTGGTCCAAGACACTTAATTTATGGCTCAATACCAAAATGATAATAAAAGCACTTAGATTTAGACAATAGACTGTGATTTTCAACATAGTTGTACTTTTTTTTTAAGGAAAGGTTCATTTCTGTCCTGTGAATGTGACTTTTTTTGTATTGATACCTGCTCAAATAAGTGTCTAGTTTTCATACTAGTTTTAATATTGATTAGTATCTGTTTTTTGTTGCTTTTGACAGACCTATTATGTCATATATTGAACATAAATTTTGTTAAAGTCACACTACGTAATTTTTCTGGTCGACGGTCCGGCACTCGACCGTCCATCTTTTAATCAAGGCGCACTTTGTAACTTTTCTGACCGGAGAACTGCCGCCTGCTTGTCTCTATGGAGATGTTATCACTTTGCCTGTAATGTTCCACAGTGTGACATTTAACATAGCTCCATATAGAGACAAGCAGGTGACAAGTTACAAGTCATATCTGTGGAGTAAGAATGCATGTTTTACAAGGTACATTTAAGCAACACAAACACCTGCAACTGAATAAATGCAAAACAAAACAACATCTCCATGGAGACAAAAAAGTTACATAGTGCTAGTGCTGCACGATTAATGCATTTAACAAATCACACAAGCTGCAGTTTTTGAAGTACCATGATGTCGTATTCTGCATAAAAAACGCTAACCCTGTAGTTTTCTGAAAATGTGATTCTTGTATTAGTTTGTCAGTTCATATTTGAGGTTGTTTTTTTTTTTTCAATTCTCCTGGATGCGATTAAAATGTGAACTTTGAACAGAATCCTAATATTAAAACATAAATCACAATGCTTGTCTTAAAAATTGCAATTCAACTTAATAGCGTCAACAACGTTACATAGTGCGTCGTTTAGTGTTGTTTTTGTGGTAACGATTCGTGTATAGGTTTAAATCTGAGGCACTATTATTGCAGCACACATCGTTTAGTGTTTATGGTATAGAAGACGCCTGAACCTCACCTCGTCATATTACCATAACCTGTTTCACGCTTTCATTTCACCTCTCAGAGACAACAGAAGAGGAAGGGAAGCGTGCGTTTGATTTGTCACTATCTTCTGTTATGTGGAAAATGAAATTCTGGGAGTAAGTCTCTTCACATAAATGAAAACAAAATGAAAAGGACATTGGAGCTCAGACATGCATGATTGGAGAGATGCGCCGATAATGGAAACTACAAACTATTCTTTGGACATTTTAACCTCCACTATATGTTTGTTTCGGCTCTTAAGTTTTGTATTCTGTCATCGCGTTGTCGCTTTGCTAAAATTTCAAACTCGATTTCGATGCCGTGCCATACGTTGAGCGTCATTAACTTTTCTGCATATCTTCCCGTCTCCACCGCAGCAGCAGAACCATCAGCCTCCTCATGCTATCATACAATTTTACACGATGACTGCAAAATTTATCATCATTATTATTTGATTTCACTCTGTTTCACCTCTGAACAACGTTTAAAACATGAAAAACAGACATTATGAAGTTTGATATATTGCTGTAAAGTAAATATAGACGATAAATGTTGATATTGACACTAATTTACAGTTGTCCCTCACTATATTGTGGTTCACCTTTTTCGGTCTTGCTGTTTTGCGGATTTATTTAGTGAAATTTTACATGTTTTTTTTATGGTATATGAGCGTGCATTGTGTTCTGCGTCATGATTGGCTAAGGGACTGTAGACCATTGTCAATTCACATAAATGTTGGACTGCAGTGTGACTCTGAAGTGCTGTATGTTTGCAAGTTTTCTCCCCGACAAAACCCACAATGTCGATGAAACGTTCTGCACCGACAAAGGCGCCTACGAAGGTTTGAACTTTGAGAGTGTTTAAACAAGAGAGAAATGTGAGAAAATGTTAATGTCTGTGTGAGAAAAGTGTATAAAGTGTGTGATGAGGGGTTTTACAGCTGCAAAACATATAGAATAACTGTAAAAAATTAAGCTGGCTACTTCGCAGATTTCCCCTATAGCGGGTTATTTTTAGAACGTAAACCTAGAACTGCCACTGACATAATAACCCAAGAGCAGATTTACACCATGAAAACTTTTAAAAATTTACAATATTCAAAAAAAAATCATGCGCTGCAATAAATAAAGAGCTGAATGAAATGCTTTAGTCCTTAGTTTGCGTCTGTAATGAGTCATAGAAGTTATTCATTCAACCTTTTACGCCTTAAATCTTATCATATAGCCAAAAAATAACCACAAATTTCCCAGTAATGATGCAGTAATATTTCTTGTACAATGAAACACTATAATTAGATGCAGGCAGCACGTAGCGGACATATTTTGACCTCAAGTGCTGCTTATACAATATTTCTGTACTGGGTAAGGGAACTTTTGCCCAATGATAGAAAAAAAATGGGTTCAGGCTACTTAATCAATCATTAATCTGCTTCCACTCTTTTGCTCTTTTTAGTTTTTTCCCAGTGAACAACATATTTAAGTATTTATAAGGCAGGTCAGATGGGTAGAAAACTTTTGGTTGTAGGGGAGATTAATCTATTAATGCAGCGTGGTACATTTCCATTTGTTTTAACCTGCTCCATCTACTGCACGATCCCTAAAGTGACTCCTCGTACGTCCTTCCTTTACTATAGACTACCACGGAGTATTACTGTATTGAGGAAGTTTTGCAAATTGTGTCACGGAGGCAAGATTTATCGCAATAGAATCGAAATTGCAGTTTGAATGGACGCAATTAGCGAATGGCAACGGCTGCAGTTTTTGAAGTAGCATCATTTCCTGCGCAAACAACAAAATGTACTGTGTTATCCTGCATAAAAAACAAAACAAAACTGCTAACCCTTTAGTTTAGATGCGCACAAACATGTTCTGAACAAAATAAGGACATTTTTTGATGTAACTAAGAACACAAATAAAACCAGACTTTTAAAATATTTTAGCTCTCGAAATATTTTCACCAAAATCTGGATCAATAACCTTCCACGGAGACAAGCAGGTGACTCCGCTGTGCCAAGAGACAGGTCAGTGAGGTAAGCCCACTCACAGGAAGAATTCATCTTTTACTAGATGTAGTTTAACAATAAAAACACATGCAACTGAACTAATGCAATATGTTAATGCAATATTGTGGAACATTAACTCCAGTGGGGGTGCAGGGTCTTGCTCAAAGTCATTATAAATAGTGGATCTGTTGCCTTGGAGACGGAATACACACTTCTTCAATGTTTAACGGAGATGTGAGTCTGGTCACCGGTGCTTCTCCCTGTTTTGGTCACAGATGGGCGTGATTGACAGGTGGATTAGCCAATCAGAGACAAGCATGGTCCGTTATGAGGAAAAAAATATCTCAAGAGATTTAAAAACACCACAGATTTCAGTAGAAACAATAAGCAATGCACAAAACTCTTAATCTTTTATACGGGTTAATCCCTCTGAGATATCACGCTGGATTTAACAAGCGAGTGGATCTCTACTTTCTAAACGTGCTACACCTGTCTACTGTTGTGCCTTAAAATGATTGTAGATATATATAGTACACTGCTTTCTCCTGTTATGGGCAGTGAAGTCATCCTCAGTTCTTTTTATAGATATTAGGCACTTTATGTCTGCTCGGCTCCATTAGCTCTGTCATAAACGGCTCCCACAAATCTCTGATGTCTCTGAACCAGATGCTCACGGTAAAACACATCCAAATGACATTCTCTACAAGGGCTGTGCGATTTGGGAAAAATAAGTGTATTTATTTTTATTTTTTTTCCTGACAAGTATTTTTGATTTGACTGAACTGACAAACTAATACAAGAATCATATTTCAAAACATGTTTGTACAGATAGAAACTACAGGGTTAACAGTTTTTATGCAGAAAAAGGAAGAAGATTTTGTCAATTGTGGAGAAAATTATGGCACTTTGAAAACTACAGTCTTTGCAGTTTGCTAATTGTGTCCATTTAAATTGTGATTTCGATTTGATTGTGATTCATTTTGCAGCCCTACGTTTGCTGCACTGTACATATCCATACTCATATAGCCAGGAAATAGGGTTTATTCTTGTCTTAACAATAGGGGCTGGGCAATGAAATTCTGTTCCAAGTAGGAACTGACCGTTAAGGTCCAGTAAGCACTGGTACTGAAAAACCTTGGTTCGTTTGGTGCCAACTTGCGGGTCCTTGGCTTTAAGTGCCAGTGTCAATGAGCCAATAAATACACTGCAGTGATTTATCAGCAGTGCAGGAGCTCACAGCGAATGGCACAAACAGCACTTGCCTTTCAACGTAGTTCTACATGTTTCCAAACAAAGCACAGCGTTCGTCTCACCAGTGAAACAGAAAAAGATAATGAAACGGTGTTTAAAGTTGTAACTTGTATCCACCCGAAAATACATCAAGTCTCCAGTGCGGGGCCTTTACAGTGTCTCAAAGTCAAACTGCTGTGTCTAATAATAAATCCTCCTCTTCCTCCGGCCTGGTAAAAGCATAATTCCCATGTAAATGTGGTGTAGTAAATATATCCATTGTGGAGCATGTGGCGTAAAGATGAAGCTGAACGAGTCCTCGTAAAATTGGCCATAATCCTCCTCCTCTGCTCAGGTAATCACGTAGTAAAAGCGTAAACAAAAAACATGTGGTCTAAACTGCTGCCTTTGATATCAAGTGCCATATACAAAGAAAATAAAAGTGAAACTTAAGTGTGTGAGTGCACATGAGGACCAGCTGTGCGCTCTGGTTCATTTACACGCACATTTGTTTGAGTTATAAATGGACATCGTACAGCTTAGTAAAGGAGTTATAATGTTTTCTTAATAATATTGTCCAAAAAATACAAGCACCGAAAAAAGAAGTGTGCAGGAACCAATATTGTGAAGCAGGTATCTTTAAAAAAATCAAACGGTGTCCAGCCCCACGTGACAATCCATGAAAACTGGTCACTAAAAGAAATACAGTAAAATAAATATATATATACATACAATACATGAAAACTTAAATTGCACAAAATAAAAATGCACAAACCTCAACATCTTCGAGGGGCTAATTGCTCATCTAGGGTCTCAGTTTATATCATTTCTTATAACTTTACCAGAGATCTGCAAAACTTGGCTGTATCAGAGTACTTATGGCTGACTGGGCAACTAATTAGTGTCATGTGGAACTTTATTTACAGTTATTTGTTTCATAGGTGTTGCACCACTAGATGGCGTAAAAGTATATAAACAACACTAAATTAAAAGGTAAATATGAAGTACTGTTCCATAAATATTCTCTTATCTTTGCTCTCGTCACCCTAACCTCATGTTTAAGTGGAATCATACCGGATATAAAACATGAAATAGCTTTTATAGATGCACAATATTAAACACTGTACTAAATTCTCTGAAAGTCCTGGACCTGTAGTCGTTTAGTCAGTTAATCGGCCGATGGTGATGTAGTCGACCAACATTTGTATTTGTATTTGCCGACTAAATATTTTATCAGATTATAAGGATTTATATGGGACAACAACAGAAAGGAGGAGTTAGTGAGTGAGTTAGCTGAAAGATTTGGTATTTTTTGGTATTTATATGTAAAAATGCAGATTAAATTCTAAAGTCTTTATATAAATACAGTGTTTCCTAGTACTTTTTCTGCATAAATAGTTGTTTTTGTGTGAACTCCTGTGAAGGTGTCGTCTTGTGAGTGCAATTTGGGTCAGATACACAGAGATACCAAATAGTTTTGAGACATTTTGCCACGCCCCCTTTTTAATTGACTAATCGATCAGTCGGACATGTTTTTAGTTGAGCAAAAATGTCTTTATTCGGCTGCAGCCCTTAAAAGTACATTTCATTCAGTAAGACTTTATAAGGAAATAGAAAAGAGGTACACTGTGTCAGTCAGGGAGGATTTTTTGTAAATATGAAACATCCACTGCTTATATTTTATTGTTTGACCCATTGTTTAACTTTGTCTATTCAATCTACAAACTGACATATTTTTGTGGCACTTGAGAATCACAACTTCTCCACTTTGCATAAAACGTTTTGACCTTGGCCGTGTTGTGATCCCATTTTCTCTTTGCCCAAAACAAACATTTAAAACTGAACACCAATTGTGTTGTTATTTATCTCCATCATTTTACATAAACGCCTCTGTGTTTTCATTACAACTGTGTCACATGTCTCTGCCCTTTGGTTCTCATTAAAGTGCAGAGAATCACTGGTGCTTTGCTTTGCAGTGAACCCAAGCGAGATACTATGAGGGTAAATATGGATGGATGTACAATTCTGTAACACGGATTAACCCGGGGCAGCAGTAGCTCGTTTGGCAGTGTTTGTCCACTGATCCGAAGGTTGGCAGTTTGAATCCCGCTCTTGACATAAACATCACTGGTTGAGCGGACAGATCCACTGACCCACAGGTTGGCGGTGCGATTCCAGCTCCCACAGATGAATGCAGCTGTTGTGTCCTCGGGCAAGACACTTAATACCCCTCTACCCCAGTGCCTGTGTACAGTGGTGTATGAATAGTGTATGAATGTGTGTGGTTCTGTGATGTAAAGCGCTTTGAGTGCATTGAAGGTGGAAAAACGCTTTATAAAAATGTGATCATTTACCACTAACTGACCCTAATTAAACTTTAAAGAGACTCATTTCTTCAAGTAAAATTAAAATCCCCTTAAAGATGTTGTACCTTTTTACAGTTCTAAAAAGATGAAAAACTAAGTTCACTGTAAATAGACCTGTCACGATAACAAACTTTGATATAGTGCTGATATATTAATATATTGTAATTATAGATGATAGACGGGAATATTGAAACTGATTTATGTCACTGATAATAACTCAAGAGCAGATTTAAACCACAAAAACTATTCAAAATGTTCAATATTGGAAAAAAATAAAATAAAATTCCCAGTAGTGCACAGAAAATATACACACAATCCCCAAAAATATTGTTCCAGCTTTCATATATTGAACGATAAGTCGATACAATAATTATCATGACAGGCCTAATGTTAAAATGGTCCAAAATTATTCCTGACTTACCTTATGCATTCCAACTATCCAAACTCACCATGATGAGTTTTTAAGCACTTTCTGAGGCCAGACGTTAAAGCAACAACTAAAGCAACAAGTAGCCCGCACTTCCTGACAACAAATCACTGAGATGCAGACAGTACACAGCTGACTTATCTTGACCTAATTTCCCTATCCCTCCCTATCTCTCTATGGCCCCAATCTTTCTCTTCTCTCTACACCACTCTCTCTCCTCTTTCCCTCTCTCATTTCCACCTTTCTATGGTCACATCCCTTTCTCCTCTAATCCCCTCCTCTTTCTATACACTTCTCATGCCTTTCCCACTCTCGCCCTCTCTCTCATCTTGCTCCGTCTTTCTCTCTCCTCCCCTTATCTCTCTAAGCACTGTCTCCTTCTCTCCCTCTTGCCCCTCTCAGCCTCTCCTCCTCTCTCCATGCCTGTCTCTTCTATCTCTCTCTCTATTCCTCACTCTCATCTCTCTTTCTTGGTCCTCCCTTTCTCTCTTCCATCCCTCTCCCCCTCTCTTTCTTCTCTCTCTCCTATCTCCCTCTCTTCTCTCTGTCCCCTATCCCTTTCCTCCTCCCTCCCTCACTCCTTCCCTCCTCTCTCTCCTATCTCCCTCTCCTTCTCTCCTTCCTCTGTCTCCCTCTTCCTCCCTATCTCTCCCTGTCCCCATCTCTCTCTCTCTCACTCTCTCCCTCTTGTCCCTCAGCCTCTCCTCCTCTCTCCTCCCTTGTCTCATCTCTCTCTTTTCCTCACTCTCATCTCTCTCTCCTATCAACCTCTCTTCTCTCAGTGTCCCCCTATCCCCTTCCTCCTCCCTCACTCCTTCCCTCCTCTCTCTCTCTCTCCCTCTCTCTCCAATCTCCCTTTCCTTCTCATCCTTCTCTCCCTTCCTCCCTATCTCTCCTTGTCCCCCCATGTCTCTCTCTCTCTCTCTCTCTCCCTCTTGTCCCTCCCAGCCTCTCCTCTTCTCTCCTCGCCTGTGTCTTCTACCTCTCTCTATGTTCCTCACTCTCATCTCTCTCTCTCTCTTTTATCTCCTCTCTCTCTATCCCCTTATCCCTTTCCTCCTCCCTCCCTCACTCCTTCCCTCCTCTCTCTCCCCTATCTCTCTCATCCTTCTCCCCCTCCTCTGTCTCCCTCTTTCTCCCTCTCCCTCTCTCTTCTTTCTGGAGCTTAAGAGTACATGACAGTTTTGCTGGCGCTGCTCGTTTGTGCTGAACTTTGATTTGGGTCATTGGTGAATCCTGCGTCGAGGATCCGATTCTTTTAGACAGTCCCTCTCCTCGCTCACAGACGGTTTTATACAGCCTCCTGTAATGTCACGTATTATTGCTTTAATAGGGCCTTTATTTTGATGATGTCATTATTTCCGATGGAGAACAGGGCGCTGTATAACTCTGTGGAAAATAGGCTGCGTTCACGTGACATCACATTATTAGCGGATCCGTAGAGTTTAAACCGAGCTGGAGACAGGTCAGTTTAAACTATATGGTAGAATTTACAGTTTAATTATCAGATTGCAGATGCGTTGACCTGGTTTATGCTTCAGATCTTTGTAATTACTGGACCTATCAACACAAAACTGGCGCAAAGTTCAATGTGTTCTGTGTCACTAGAAATAAACTAAAGTCAAATGATGTTTTCACTGTAGATTCTGTTTTTTTTAGCAACATCTATTGAACTATGCTAAATGTGAACTGTGCCTGAGTCGTGTTTTGCATAATTGTTTACGCCCCTATGATCTCACACTTATTAGCATACTATTGTTCTCCTTGTTTTATTTGGGTCTGAGGATGAGTTAAAGCTTTAGTCCAGTTGACAGAATAGATTTTTTTTTCATTTCCTAAATCAAAAGCTATTTACTTATATTTAATTGAAAAAAAAGACAGAAAATTGTGATTATTCCATGTGAGCCTTGCATGGTGCCATTTATTTCAATATATTTTTAGTCCCCTTTTGTTCAGTTTACCCTCTACATCCATGTTCATTAAATTGCATCTTGGTTGTTTTTTGTTACTTCCTTGTCCCCACACGAGCCGGGTCGTAACAGCCATATTGTCGAGCCTTGTTTTCCCAAAATAGCAAAGCATTCAGTTGTTTGTTTTTGTTTTAACTGCAAAATCCATTCATACTGACTTTTTCCTGCTACTCTTTTCCACATAGACGCTCATTCTAAGGTGTAAGACGGTGTCCCATTTGGCTCATGTTGTTTCTCTGCATTACTGTCAAACTAATGTAAACAACTCCATCCCATCATCCCTCATCCTTCAGCTAAAGCCTAACGAAAAACACAGTTTCCCAGTGTTTTTCCTTGTCTTTTCAGTTCTTCAAATAATCCTTAATGCTTACGTAGCTCCAGATAAACACATAGATGGCCTTATTTTAGAATATAATTGTACTAGGGCTCAACTATTTTGGAAAAATATTTATCTAATTGTATTTTTTCTGACAAGCTTTTGTATTAGATTTGTGATTTGCCTTTTCATAATACAATTCTGCTTAAAGTTCACATTTTAAACGCCTCCAGGAGAATTGACAAAAAGACAGAAAAATTAACTTGCAAACGAATACAAAAGGCACATTTCAGAACATGTTTGTGCAGATCTAAACTACAGGGTTAGCAGCTTTTTATGCAGAATAAGACAGGAGAGTTTGTGTTTTGTGGAGGAAATTATGGTATTTAAATAAATGTAGCCTTTGTGATTTGTTTTTCAATTCACTTGTCTCCATGGAAATTATAATCCTTTCCCTGCAATGTTCCACGGTATGGGATAAAACATACCTTTAGCATTGCACTGCAGGGGTTTTTCATGCTCAAAAATAGCTTGAAAAACATTGATTCTTACTGTGAACTACTTTGGGATCGCCCTTCCACAGATATGACCTGAAGATGTCACCTGCTCCATGGAGATTGATAAATTCAGTGTCATAACATGGAACATTATTGACAAAACATTAAGATCTCCATGGAGACAAACAGGCGGTAGACCCTTCAAAGTAAAGTGAATTGGAGCCAGAGTCAATGGAGCCGGAAACGCGCCAATGATCATTTTCTATTTAGAACGCTGCGGCTAGCACGTTAGCTATGTCCATTTATATATACAGTCTATGGTTTAATCTCATACTGTTGTTGTGTCATTGGGCAAGACACTTCACACATTATGCACTGCTATGTAATTCATCTTTGAGTGAACGTGGTTATTCAAACACAGGGAAAGAGCCAAACAATGATTGAACTTCATAAACACTAGGTTGACAGTTGAAACGAAAATCCAATTTGAATGAACACAATTAGCAAATCACAAAGGCTGCAACTTTTAAATTACCATAATCCCTCTACAAACAAAGTATCCGGTCTTATTCTGCATAAAAACCCTGTAGATCTGCACAAACGTGTTATAAAATATGATTCTTGTATTAAAAAAAATCTGATATTTTCTTCAAATCAGGCAGCCCTAAACTCAACATTTCTATTTGGTGCTTTTAAAAGAAATGCTCGAAAACAGGCACCATTGGTCTGTGTCAGGTCTTATTTTGGTGTGTTGTTTGTGCCATCTTTGTAAATGGTATAAAATCACAGAGGCCAAACCATGAGTTAACCTAACATCAGTGAGGAGATGAGAGACCTGCTCCATGTAACCTGGGTTTTTCACTCTGATTTTCAAGTTGTTTTTGAAGTGGTCTCGAATGGAGCTTCTGAGTGAGAGTTGTACCTATCGGAGGGTGGTCAATACAAAAATAGCTTTGGTTTACTCTACGGCTTAAAAGATGAATGAAAAACAAATTAAGTGTGTAGTTTAGACTTTTACAAACATGTTCTGAAATGTGTGTAACATGGTAGAAAACTCTGAACTGCTAAACTCTCCAAGAATCACAAAGCTGTTCCTTCATCAAAAACATGCCCGAGGAGGTTTTAAATGTCATCCATGCATGTTTGAGCAATCTAGTGATCTCTCCCAGGCCCTGTTCGAACCCTCCTTACGGTTAGCAGTACGATTCTTTCCAATATACAAAAATACGATACAAAACAATGCGCTACAACTTCACAAACCTGATGCAATGTGATGTAGTTTCTTTAGCGGGATACGCACAGATTGTGTTGTGATAGTGCTCTGAAAGGGGAGCGACTTAGCACGGAGAGCAAAGGGAGGTCGGACTCAGAACGTGAAAAACTAAACTCAAACATTTCAATACTTTTTTTTCGGCAAATATAAAAACAAAACAAAATATAGAGGAAAGATACGACGGTGATCTAAATATGTAATGTGTTAGCTATAGCTCTCTGACATGTTTAAATGTGTACTTGGAATATATATATATTTTTGTTAAAATAATTACAATTCATATTTCATTTGCAATCAAAATGTACATTGTTCAGTCTTAGTTCACACACACAAAGCAGAGTCTGTACTGTTTTCCCCAAGAGTAAAATTTAAAATGAATTATGCTGAGTTAACCTTTAATTAAAAGCTTTCCCCTGGCCAATAATTCTTCTGCCCAGACAAACATGAAAAATCACTTACAGTCTTGTGTTATGACACTGTGAGCTGCTTCATTAACGCTCCTCCCAGAACTGAAGCGCATACATCACTTTAATGTCCCTCTGTTCAAACACAACAAGGATCATGGTCAATAGAATGAGAAAACAATGCAGCACAATAACACTGATGGACCATGTTTGTGCAGATAACAGACTGTACTTCAATACACTCCAGCAAGAAACAAGAACTACAGGAATCACATGTGAACCTGGGTGTTTTTATGTACAGTCGAAAGGTCAGAACTGGCAGAATTGCAGCTACGTTAGTCCTGACCAACACCAGCTCAAGATCTGGAGATGGGACAAAACTCCAAACTTGATTTCGATACCAAGGAATAGATTCAACACTCAATGCCAAATCTGATACATCAATCATAAAAAAATAATAATAATAATTAATTAAATAATGTAAAATATAATAATAATAACAATAATAATAATAATAATAATAATATTATTATTATTATTATTATTATTATTATTATTATTATTATTATTATTATTATTATTAATAATAATAATAATACTAATAATAATAATAATAATGAAAAACAAAACACTTTATTTAGACAATAGAATTTCATTTTCACAATTAAAACTTTCTTTTATATTCCCATGTGTCCTTATATCTGTGTAATCCCTCAATGTCCAGGTAGGTTTCATAGTGGTCCATGCGTCTTGTCTTGTGGTCTTATACTTGTTCTGATACAGCTCAAGATCATTCTAAAGCTACTCAGAGAAGGTTCATTCCTCTCCTGTGAATGTGAGTTTTGTAGTATTGATATCTGTTCAAATGAGTAATCTTACTAGTTTTGGTTTAGATTCAGTATGTGATTTTCAAATCTTTTTACAACCCTATTATGCACATGTGAAACTGCAGAACATCCAAAACTCACTCACTGAGGTTAAAAAAATAAAAAGTCCGTGCTCCACCATAATAAAGTTCCGTGGTTTGATTCCTGGGCCTTCTGCGCAGAGTTAAAATCCTCCAGCTAAGGTAGTCCTGACCAAGCCCAACTCAAGATCTGGAGATACGTTCCACTGTTCCTGGCATTGAAAGATGGGTCAAATGCAGAGGACAAATAAAGACAATAAAGTGTACCTTAACGTTAGGGAGTATTTTAGGTTTAAACCAACTGTATTTCAGCATAGCAACCCAAATAGCAGACACATGTGAGGCCCACTTATAGATTTGCTGTTGCGGACTTTCCATTACTGTAACCCTGCAAACATTTGTGCTGTCATGTAAATTCAAACAGCACCTCAAAGCAGAGGCATGGGGCTTTTTAAATATGTTACTGTCATTATGCTAATGTGATTATGCTGTCCCGTGAAGATGACCAATCAGAGCGAAGGTGCCGCCAGGATTCTCCCAGTCAGTTATTTGATGCATCAATGGAAAAATGGATGGATATGTAAAATAGAGGACGTTGTGTACAAAAAGGCAAAAGTACACGCTGATATTTACTAGGCTAAAAAAACAGCAAGTCTAGGTGAGCTATAATGATCTATAATGTGCTGGGTCCTTAAAAGGTTAAGAACCAAAACATAAAATGGAAACAATCTCCAATGTTTTGTTTATCATTCAGAATAAAACCAACCTCCAAATTGTTATCTATAAAAGCTGCATTTGATCAATACAAAACACGTCCTGGAAGAGTCTATCAACAATCTAAATTACGCTGCAATTTTTCAGAGTATTCTATATAGGCCTTCACATTGTCATAACATATTACCGTGTTTCCTTTCCACTCCTCACATACTGTTTTGTAATAGCAGTAATAGGGCCCCATAAGAGCCCCTTAAGAGCTCATACAAACCACTGCAGGGTAATTTCACACTCTTTCATTGTGGAGCGGCAGGAGATGTGATGTGTCGAGGATATGAGGGGTCAAAGGTCACTTCCTGTTTGTGAAAATGGACAGGTTGGTATAACTCTGCCGTAGCTCTGCCCCTGTCAATCAAGTTTGACCCACCGGGATATGAGGAAAAAACAAAGTCTATCATGAAAAGATAAAGCTGCATTGTTTTTTCATGTGTTGTTTTTTTTGGTAGGATGTAATTTACAGACAGAGACAGGGATTTATACAAATGCAAAACAGACAAGAAGGATAAAATAAATAAATTCATGTCTCTGATATGCAAAACGTGTTGTTGGATAATGTAATAATAAGAAAACAAAATAAAGATGGCAGTCGCTCAGTTGGTAAAGGCTTTGCACCCGATTTATTTCCATGTATTTGAGAAAATGTGTCCCCAGTACCAAGTATATTGTATAAGCAGCTTGTTTTATTTTTTTTATTTATTCAGGAGAACCCAATGAGAGCACTCTCTTTTTCATGGGCGACCTGCTTAAAATACAATACAAATGAATAAAAAAAAAAAAAAAAGAAAACCACACAAGCAAGTCCATATAAAACATTAAAAACAGGTGCAGGTGTGTGTATAAAAGTTTGTTATCAGATTATTAAATTGCGATTGTGTCACCAACGTGTCAAGTTTTGCTTTTCTTTGAAGTGTGTTTCATTTTTGTGAAGCAAAACAGCTAAAAGCCTCTTTCCTGTCTCAGTTCTGATGTGGCTCCTCCTTAGACTTATGCAGTCATGTGATCTGGTTAAATGTTCCGGTATTAAAGTTTAACAAACAGGTATTCTGGCAGTTTTAAAAGTAGTCCCTTATAGATAAACTCAATGCAGTGCTGTTCTCTTCTAACAGACAGTGATGGCCAACCCACTTTTTCATAGAGAAAACAATGATGAGTTTCAAATCTATCACCTGTAATAAAACAAAGAGCAGAGTGAAAGAGTCGATCCAACAGTTTCAAAGCAGAGGCTGAAGTCTGTATGTACCACATCCACATAATCCAGTACAGAGAGGAAGGCTGCTTGCACTATTTCTTTACTATAATTTATTGGAGTACAATACTTGTTTCTGTTTAAAAAAATAAAATAAAATAAAATAAAAAACGTATCTCAGAATTTTACACATTTTATTAAAGGATAAGTTTTCATCAAGCCAAAATCCAAGATATTTATAAGTGTCGACTCTTTTAGTGGATGCACCATTTAGCGTGTAAAGATTTGTAGCTTGCGCATTACTTAAACGTTTTTAGAAAAAATCATATATTTAGTTTTATTTGCATTCGAAGACAGTTTAAGATTTATGAGGGAGTTTGGGGTTTCATTAAAATCTTGTTGCAGTTTTAAAAGTGCCTGATCAACAGAGGGAGCACTTACATACAAAACAGCGTCATCCACATATAAGCTTTGTTAGATTTACACCACGGTAAGACTCCGCCCATCTCTCTGAACGTATGAAAAATGTGTGTAAACTCATAACTCATGGTCATGAATTATTGGGTGAGGAATAACTTTGGACCACTACAAACCATTTAAAACTAGTTCTGGTTTTCAAGTTTCCTTAAAAGCGTTTGCCCTTTTCCCAGACCTAGATGTCTGTAATTCAATCCCCGATGCATAGTACATACTATTATTGTGTCCTTGGGCAAGATGCTTGATACACCTTGTTAAAAAGTGCCTGTTACTGGAAAAAGTAGTTTTTAAAAATTAGTTAGTTTTTACTACTCTCGGTAATTCTAGTACACAGCAAAGGTACTATACATTTTTTTCCAAGTATGATTATCCTAAACCAAGTATCATTTAAGTACCGAGCATCCTAATCCTAATTATTCACAATGATGAGTTTATAAGCATGTTTCACAGCTTTCAGAGACCAGAGTGAACAACTAGCATGCTAACGTGACCTTCCTGATTATCAGACAATAAAATGTTTTTAATTAGTCTTTTCTGGGACAAAGTTAGCTCAAATACTAGGTAAAATTAGGTTTAGGAACTGGTATTTTGGTAAAGTTTAGGAGTTCAGGAGAAGTATGCTAACGGGGTCCTGAGAGAAAAATAGATATGCTAACCTAATAAGAGACCTAAAACTGTAAAGCGTATATGAAATGTAAGGCCTTCTTTGGATGTACTTGCTTCTTGCGGCGATGCTCATACTTCTAAAAATGATTTCAGCCGAGAGGCCGGACACTTAATCCAGCCCATAACTCAACATAAACATAAAATATGTAAACAGCTTCAATGAATGTTGTCATGGCAGCGTGGGCTGGATAATTGGATTGCCTCATATGTGTTGTCCTGGTGGTATAAATGAACTTAATGACCAATGACCTCATGTAATCAAACCATAAATATTTTCCCGTTCAAACCATAACTGTATAACTGTACAATTACTGTTACATTACTGCATTAGCACAATTCATTTTTACGTATCTGAACTTTGCTTCAGTACATTTTACTGTGGATACTCTTTTTACTTTCACTTCACTACATTTGAGAGCAGGTATCTGTACTTTTTACTCCACTATATTTTTGAACTGGACTGGAAAGTAAAAAGTACTTTTCATATGATTTGAGGGACTACTTTTACCATGTTTGTGGTAACATTGTGATTAGAGATTTCAAGTTCAAGCTTCGACTTTGAGCAAAAAAATAAAAAAAAATAAAAAAATACACACAAAATTCATATGAAAAATTGAGAAATTGATTACTACATTTAACACTTTAACAAATTAACCCTTTAAGGACTGAGTACACTATAGACCAGTATAGCTCACTAGACTTTTCATATTTTTTTAGCCATAAAAATGATGTTAAAGGAAGTATCAGAATTTACTGCATTTTTTTCCACACAACTACCTCTATTTTACATATCCATCCGTATTTTTATGTTTGACGCATCGAATAAGTGACAAGTGAAAATCCCTGCGGCACCTGAGGGACAATGGAAGCAGATTACCGTAATGACAGTAAAATATTTAAAGAGCCCCATGCCTCTGGTTTGAGATGCCGTTTGAATTTACCTGAGAGGACAATTGGTTGCGGAGTTACGGTAACGGAAAGTCTGCAACCGCGCTCTATCGCCGACGACAGCATCCGCCACTATAGGGTTAACAACACATTATTAAAATCTGTATGAAATATACTTTGACTTTTTACCTCTATAGTCCATTTTTAAACAGGTACTCTAATACTCTTAAATAGATTTTCTAGGTGATACTTTTACTGTATCTGTTCTTTTAAGTAACAACATTGAGTGCTTCATCCAGTCTATAATACTATGACTGCTTTTACTACTATCCTGTTCCACTTCTACTTTACTTACACAAGGTGTGCTCACACTCGCCCAACTGAACTGTGCCCAAACACAAAAAGCCTCTAAAGTCCAGTGCGCGTGCCAACGATCCGTGCCCAATCACAGCACATTTCAGACTTTGGCACAGAGGAGGCGGAGCCAAAGTACTGCACAGAGCTCATAGATCGGTACACGCACCACTTAAGTATATGAGACCTGTGTCAGCTGCACTCATGTTACTTATAAGAGAAAAACAGAATAAACTCCACTCCACAGAGACAAACGCTTTACATCCTCTGCCCTCGCTGCTCCACACTGTTGTTAAATCCATCAATTCACAGAGGAACGTATCAGGGCAAGACTCACTGTGTAAGATATTTCATACTGCTGGACTTATTTTCTTCTGTGAAGTGTTAGAATCAGGGGAGCTTGAGGTGGCACTAGCCTCCTGTAGAATAGTCACCCATAGCTCCCCCAAAGATTTTTGCCCCACTTTCCTAGCACTTCCAATCTTGACTAAAAAGTTGTTCAAAATAAGTAAAAAAAAAAAAAAGAAAAAAAGATTCCATATTAGCTTCTATAAATCTCTACAGAGGCTGACTACATTTAAACTTAACTAAACTAACTAAAAACAGCAAAGCAAACACGGTAGGGTGTGTGGGTGTTTGCTCCATTGTTAAAAGGCTCTAAATGAACATATTAAGTGAGCACCCTCATTTAAGACCTTTGCGCCCCCTTAGCCCCCTTAGCTCCCCAACCAAAAATGTCTGGTGTCCACTCCTGATTGGAACTTCAGCCTGACATGTAAACAGACAGCTCTCTGTGATGACGTCTGGTTGTTCAACGTGATTGTGCGTGTGGACCACAAAACACTCCACAATTGTCATTTCAAAAAACCCAGTGTGAACGTGGCCTTAGATTTACAGCTTCAGATTTACAGGAGGAGAGACAGGAGGAGAGACAGGAGCGGAGACAGGAGCAGAGACAGGAGCAGAGACAGGAGCAGAGACAGGAGCACGGACAGGAGCACAGACAGGAGCAGGGACAGGAGCACGGACAGGAGCAGGGACAGGAGCAGGGACAGGAGCAGAGACAGGAGCACAGACAGGAGCACAGACAGGAGCACAGACAGGAGCAGGGACAGGAGCAGGGACAGGAGCACAGACAGGAGCAGAGACAGGAGCAGAGGCAGGAGCACAGACAGGAGCACAGACAGGAGCACAGACAGGAGCAGAGGAGGGCAGACTGGAGGTACGTGTATAAAGGTCAGATCCTGAGGAGCTGTGTAAACCTGACACATACGTCTTACAAAGAATGTACTGCAACACAAAAAAAATCAATACTGCGAGAGGACGCTGCTCAAATCATATAAGACAACTGGAATATTACACCTCAAAATGTTTCTCTTTAACTCATTTTATAACAGTTTTAATAATAAAAATGCCTTATATTTAAACTGGGCTTTACAAGGTTAACAGCCCTCTCAAAGCGCTGCTCTGTAGACCTTATTCATTCACTAAAACTGTCGGTGGTAAGCCACAGCTGCCCTGGTATAGTTAGGCTGCCAGTCTGCACCATCTGCCCCACCAACCTTCACCGATCACTCAGACGCCACAGTCAGACTTGGCAGGATAGTGAAAGTCTGGATAACAATTTCAGTTTGGTTGATTAACTAGAGAGAAGCCAATATTTATTTAGTTTAAGGTGCTGTACCTAGGTAAAGTAAACTAGTTTATTTTAAACAGTTTGCAGTTGTCCAAAGTTATTCCTCACTTACCCAGTGCATTCTGAGCATTCTGTTTATTCACTGTGATGAGTTTATAAGCTCTTATCACAAATCTCAGAGACCAGAGTAGAGTTTTCCTGTGACAATGAACTGTAAATCAGCCGTGTTCATTTTCTTGCAAGTCACTATATTTATTTTCCTAAAAATTGTTCTAAATAAATAATATATATATAGCTGCTCTTAACCTTGATTCTGTCGATACATTCTATTTTATATCTTCTCACATTATTCCTAACCCAGTCTCATACAGCAGCCCGGCGTTCGAGGCGTCATGGTGATGAGACAGATGTTCAGGGCACGTGGAACAAATCACATCATATATCGATTAAGCCATGCATTTTTCATAAGCTTCTGTGAAGGAGTCAAGATGACATTTCTCATTTTTCTGCGTTTCACGTAAATACAATTTAGTCCAAACCAGTGAGTCCCAGTTGGTGGGACCTGGCTTTTCAGTTTTATATGCAGTATATGTATACAGTATGTGTTCATATGTGAACACATCATCTGAAGTCTATTGTTTCAATAGTAAGGTATGAACATATGGGGAAAACTACTAACTACCACTACTACTAACTACTCATACTACTAGTAGTACTAACTACTAAGATTACTAACTAATAGTACTACTAACTACTAGTACTACTACTATTGCTAGCATTAGTAACTACTAGTACTATTACCACTACTAACTACTTACTGCTAATACCACTATTACTACTATCACTGCTACCACTGCCACTACTGCAACTATTCTACAATAACTAGGGCTACTACTATAATACTCTGGGATGGATCAAAATGATTCTGTAGAATAATGTGGACGCTCTGAGGTTCAAGGGGCAGCTCCAGCCTGTGGTGACAAGACTTAAAACCAGTGGGACAGGATCTTCTCTGTGACCAGCCCTAAGCTCTGGAACTCTGCCCCCCACGTCCCAACAGTCTCCTCCCTCTCCCACACACACACACACACACACACAAACACACCCCCACGCACGCACACACCCACACGCACACACACACCCCTACACACGCAGATGGACGCACACGCATATGCACACACACACGCACACCCCCCTCCCACCCCCACACACACTCACACACACATGCAGATGCACACACACGCACATGCATACACACGTACACACACCAGTGATGGGAAGAATACTTTACTGAATACCTACATTACTAGTTGCATTTAAATTGTAGTGTAAAGACACAACATAGTATTAAGACTAGATTTATATTAGTTTCACTGTTTTTAAAGCATTTCCTATCACTAATTGGAGATGGAAAAATCACAAATCACAAACCACAAGAGCAGAGTTGTCTTTTTTTTCTCCCTGATTATATGAAGCTTAAATCACCTGATCAAATTCCATAATGTATTCCTTTGATTTATGAATAGCACTGAATGAAAAAAGTAACTGCACCAGAATATACTTACTCAAAATTTGCACTCAGAATATGTTTCCTTGGTACATGTATTCAATTACAACACTGACACACACACACACACACACACACACACACACACACACACACACACGTCCCAACAGCCCCCACAGAGGTGTGTGGTCTCAAGACCCACTTTCATTCTCTGCCCTTTAACACCGTGTGAGTTTTGTGGTCCTCTGTGTCTTTTCTTCATTTAATTTGATCTATTTTATATTTTAGCACTGCTTCTATTTATTGATTTGATTATTTTGATCTATTGTTTTCATTAGTTCCAGTTTTCCCTAATGTAATTCTGCTGACTTTTAGAGTTAAATGTTTGTTGTGCTGCACTTTGGAAACTGTCTTGTTTATAAAATGTGCTATACAAATACACTTGGATTGGATTGGAAGATATCAATAAGAAAAATGAATAAAACAACAGCAACAACTGCTACTACTACTACTACTACTACTACTACTACTACTATAATATATTAGGATGGTTCAAAATTTGATAGAAGATCACAAGAACACTATTACCATAAGATTACTACTACTACCAGTACTATTAATACTGCTGCTTTTCCTTCAGTTTCACATTAATACTGAGGACCCTCCACCTAAATAATATACATCAGCAGTATAAACCATTAGCCAAAGTATCCTGACTGAAATTCATATTAGTGCTGAAAAGTGTAGGGTCAACATTCATGGTAATATATTGTACACAGAGGCCTTGGCATTATAAAAAAGCTGTTTTCATAGTCAGCACAACCCAGTGCTAGTGAATCCCTCAGGACTACTTTGTACCAGGGCCATTCTGAGTTCTGTCCCGCGACATTGAACCCTCGCCAGGTTCATTTAGTATAGATTTGTATGGAAGGGCTTCTACCTCGTGTTATATGCTTTGGTTGTTCTATTGGCCGGACCCTGGTTAAACCTTAGTTCACATTTTTAGAATATAATAGTGTCATAATTTCAGGATCAGGGACCTTTAGAACTTGATTCACTGTTTTTGGAAGAAATATTCAAAGTTATGATCTGTTGTTTTTGACCCGTATTATGAGCGAATAATAACCAAACATGCGCTAATATGAGCTCTATAAACCGGCATGAAGATTGAAGAGTATATCTAACCTCTACTGTAATACAGGAAGTGCTCCACTGTGTTTTTAAACTCAATACACCTTCACGAGAATCATTTAGATGATTTCAGACCTGGAACTGTCAATCTGTACAGAACAAAAGGTACAAAAGATTCATAACATCACAAGGTAGAACAGAGGATTTTGAGCTTTGGAGATGTAGACAGACTAATAATACAGGATTACTCAAACATGTGTGAATGGAACAAAGCACACTGCTCCAGGTGTGCGTTTGATGAGGTAACAGTATTGTAATATGGCTCTTTGCGTAATATAGGAGCTTTTAAACGAACAGGCTCACTACCGTTGAGTCTACGGAGCTGCACAGGACAGCGGGTGACTCCTACACCAGCGACACCCTGTTGGCCTTGGACCGGGGGACGTGCGGCCAAGGTGAAATCAGACCAGAGCGTCGCAAAAGACAGCTGAATAATGACATGTTCAAACCGTGGCATGTCGCTAGTTGACCAGCTTTGCATTTGAGAGCAGACGCCTGACATGTCACATCAAACTCTTGAAACGCATCGTGGAAATGTTGGGGCCAGCTTAGATTAGGCCTGTCACGATAGATACAATCGACTTATCGTTCAATACATGAGAGATGGAACAATTATTTTTGGAGGTCAGTATTTATTGTGGGTACTTTTTTGTACTAGTGGAAAAACTTTAGTTATTTTTGTGTACTATGATGAGATAATGAAAAGATGAGAGGGTTGATTTGTGAACTTAAAGATATAAACTAACTACTTAATTGTCACAATCTGTTATTAATTAATTGCAGCTCATGACTTTCATTTGTGTTTACAGGATTGTACATTTCGAAAACATTTTGGGGATAAATCTGCTTTCTGGTTTGGTTTCCATCTTATCGTTTATCATCTATATTTTCTTTAGCAATAAATCACACTTGAAAAATTGTTATATCGCTTCATAGCCATGTCTATGAAATGTATACGGAATACAATAGCTGCGAGCTTTATGTAACATTTCACATTCATTAAAAAGAAAGAACCACCTTTGATGCAGAGTTGCGCATGCATGTCTCAGGGCTTGTTTTTTTTTTCTTTTTTTGTAAATTATTATTATTATTATTATTATTATTATTATTATTATTATTATTATTATTATTGTTATTATTATTATTATTATTAGTAGTATATTTTATTTTGTGTTATTATTATCATTATTATCATCATTCTTGTTATTATTTATTTAAAGCCAGACATACATACAAGTTAAGCATTTTTAAATACAAGATTGTAGGTCCAAGACATATTAATAACAAGACGGGGCAGTTTGTAGACAAGACAAAAATAAATACAATAACAAACCGCGAGTGAGTGTTTATGTGTAGCGTGTGTCTGTGTGTGCGTGTGTAGCTAAAACAAGCTGAAGCTTAAAGGAAGAGAGAAACGCGAGTAAAAGGGTTGAGTTCAAGTGAGAAAATGAATAAGAAGTCAGATATAAAGATAAAATTAAAAATGATAGTGATTAAAGAGGAAAAAAAGCAGACCTGGTAGAGCGCGGTGTTCCTTGGTGTTGTTGGATCCACAGTCATTCAACTTGTTTTATCTATTTCTTCTGTTTTTTATTGCATATTGACGAGGCTATAGACTGCTTTGGTTTACAAATGATGATATGTTAGCAATAAATACCTGTAATAGATTTAATGCAAGATAGTTACGTTTAATGCTATACTGTCATAGTAGCCCGCAGCCACAAAAAAGTTACGCAATGTACCTTTAAAAACTATAGTATCAGATGGGAGTCGACTTTGACCCTGTGCGGTTGTTTGCTGTGCGTTCCAGTGCTTGTTGTGGACTAAAGGGTAATGAAAAGGACAGTAATTTCAAAGCGGTAAATCAAACCGCATTGGAGCCGGTGAAGCGTGGACACTTAGGTTAAAGCAGCTGGATTTGAATCGTGGCAGTGAGCGTAGGGTCGTGTGCAGACGTCAAAGGAATGCTAATTCTAACGCACGGTGCTGTGTACGGGCACGCGGTTTGTAGGGATGTGTCTGTGAGCGGGAATTAGGATAAATGCAAATGGGGTTTAGAATTGGGTACTTTAGGGCAGGTTTAATGCTCGTCTAGTCTGGTGTAAGATTGTCAGAATATTACTCAGTCATTGATACTATATACAAGTAATGACACTGGACAAATATATAAAGTGGACAAAACTGGACCTTTTCTGAATAGGTAAGATTAAAGAACATTTCTGATCATTGAGTATCAAGCCTTTTCCATAAAGAGATATTGTGCTTGTGGTTGTAATATAGTTATAATCCATGGCACTCGTGGATCATTCTGCTTTAATTTGTACATTCTAAATTGCAATATTGATCCCAAACAACTTCATAAAAGAAACAAGTCTGCTGTGCCCAATGGGAGCTGAAGTTGCCGTTAAAATGTCATCACAACAAAGAGCCACATGCTGTCCTCCACTCACATAGACAGCTGCAGACCACACTAGCGAGTTGCAGATCTAAACATTTTTCATTTGTACTGAAATGACTACATGGCACTGCCGAATCCCACGTGTATCACAGACGAGATAAAATTGGAGTATAACGAAGTATGTATAGAGCATTGGTTGTGTACCAGTGACAGTGAAAATGGGGGTAGACTGGAGCAATGAGTATAAAAATGACTCAAACATGCATGAATCACACTAAATACAACTCTGAGATGGTAAATATGAAGGGGAAACAACTATAACATGGGTAAAAGCTGTAAAAATGCTAGGTCTGCTTTAATGTCGAAAGTTTGACATTTTATTATTGTGGCAACCCTACTATTGTTTCAAGTGCTGTTGGATAGATGTTTGACTGGCCTAACCCTCAACCATAGATTGTATATATATAAATGGACATAGTTAACCTGCTGTCCGCCGCGTTCCACATAGGAAGTGGTCTGTTGACTCTGACTCGAATTCACTTTACACTAGAAAACTGTCTCCCCTCTCTCCATAAATGCTGTTGCCAGGCTTGTCATTTTGGTGATCCTGGTATTTTTATTTTGCTATTGTGTCCGTAACTCAAGATATGAACTTTAATAAGAGACAAATCAGCTATTTTCTTTCCCTGAGGTTGCTCCTTCTACCGTTAACAACAGGTTTGCTTAACAGAGTTTCTAAGTGCCCCTATAATTGCTAGCCTCGGCGAGCTTCATTTGACTGGAGCTTCATTTGACTATAACACTACGGGTGACGTCACACTCACTTTGTCCACTTCTTCCTCACGCAGTGGCCACACAGCAGCTGACTCCGTGCACATCAAGAAGGTTCTAGGTTTGATTTCCTGGTTTCTCTGTGTGAAGTTTGCATGTTCTCTGATTTCCCCCGTTAACCCAAAACATGCACCATAGGTCAGGTCCTCCAGCTAAGGGAGTCTTGACCAATAGGTGAAGATGTGGAGATGGGTCTCTGGACACCATACGGCAGCCGCCCACTGCTCCTGACAGGTTCAGTCGCAGTGACATTTAAGATTGGGCAGAATCATTTCTCAACAGGGATCAATAAAATACAACCCTTACCGTATTTATAATGTTCCACTGTTCAGAATAATGGCCTTTTTGGAAATGGAAAGTATCAAGGTTGTTTAGGGCCTTTTTGGGCTCCAGTGATTACATAATAAATAGTGACAGAGGGTGTTTGAGGGCATATGATACACAGGGATTGACTAGTTAAAATGCAAATGGCAAAGTAGGCTGCTCAATTCTCTAAAACATATGAGATTTAGTCTTTTCTAGTCTTGTCATTTTTGTGAAGGTTATAATTATTATTATTGTCATTTCCTGGTTGGATTTTTATTTATTTTCCCCAAATTGTGTATTTTTTATTTATTTATTTATTTATTTATTTATTTCCATAAGAGAGCTGTGTAAATTGTCAGAAAAATGCCTTCCTTGTGCGTAACTTGCTCCTGCATTTTGGATGGACTTGATGACAGTTTGTCACTGCTACTTCCTGCATTTTACAACTTTTTGTTTTCTAAATTTCTTCACAAAGTCCCACTTAACTGATATAAAATCATGATCGATATTTATCACTGGTACTATCCCACCAAACCATGTAGTTATTAGAAAAATATATGAATTTGTCAAACTCTTTTTAAATATAAAATGTCCCAATGCAGTGTGGGATATGCCTGTGTCTCTGCTGAACACTGAAAAACATCATTTATGGTGCAGGCATTTTCTGTCTCTGTTGTTTGTAAATGCACCATAGCAGTCCATTTTCAACAGTTATTTTACAAGTGAAGGTCCACCCAAATTCAGAACCTCATTCTGTCCCTGTCCCTTCAGTTCCGCTATTAGGAACTAACTAAATCTACCGAAAATGCATAATCCAAATACTGCTTCTGTGTGACTGTATGCTTATTCCCGTTATGATCGCAAATGTTGAAGTACGATATTTTCCTACAGAGAAATTACTTGATAAATGATAATATTGAAACTACTTTATGCCACTGACACAAAACAGGATAATCCCAGTAAACTAATCTTAAAGTATACAGTATCATTAGAAGCAATTATTTACCATAAAAGTCACTTATTCAACCCTCTACAGCTAAAATCTTACCATATTACAACACAAATAACAACAATATCCCTATTATTGCAAACAAAAAGTCCCCATGATAAATATTGAGCCTAAAAGTATATTGTTCCATCTGTCATGTATTGAACGATAAGTCGATATAGTAATTATTTGTATTACTTTATTATTATTATCATTATTTTTGGGCAAATATGATCTGAATTTACTACAAACTTATCCATAACCCTATACTGCAAAATGGATTCAAGAGCTGTGCATGTTTTGTGCAGTGTCCTGTCCGCACTTAAAGAGGAGGTATGTTACTTCTATGGGGTATTAAGTGCGAATACATATTTACAATTTTTGATCACCGTATTAAGTTTTATTGTTTTGAAAATGCTATATTGGTCAAAAACAACGTATTAACATATTTTACAAGTTTCCCTTTTGTCTCTGACTCTTTAAGTCCTTCCTCACTGTGCTCTCCACGTTAAGTCACTCACCCTTCAGAGCGCTATCACAAAACAACCAGCGTGCGTCCAACTAATGAATCTGCTGCACTTCTAATCGGGTTTGTGAAGCTGTTGTGTACAGTTTTGTGCCCTGATTTTGTATATTTGTGGAGAATTGTTGTGCGGGAGCATGGATGGCGTAGGCTTTTGGGCTGCATGGACAGAATCTTACAGCTAACCATAAGGAGGGTTCAAACAGGGCCCAGGAGAGATCGCTAAATTACTGAAACATGCATGGATGACCTCTAAAACCTTCAGGCATGTTTTTGATGGGGAAAGAACATAATAACGTGGTAGATTTTGAATAATGCCCCCTCTTTAAGTGTTCAAAAAGCGTAAAAAGCTGTACGCATCAGACAGGCAGACTAAAAATGCATATATCAGCTCAATACATCGATCTCTCTCTAGTATTCATATATTAAAAATACAAAGTACATTTTAATGCAGGTACTCAGTATTCTGTAAGAACATGCAAACTCTACAGGTGAAGTTAATGTCTGTGCAATAACAAGCTGAGAGTAAAAGCCCATTGAATAGACCTGATTTGCTGTCTTTGTGTAATGGGTTTGTAGTTTAATGAATGCACCGCCCCCTGCTGCCCACGATCAGCGCTTTGTTCCCTATGTTTGGGTAAATGTCGCAGAGTCCATCCTCCCCGGGGATACTAGAGCCACTCTCACATCTGCAATGGTAATGACCGGGAGGACGCCACAAAAGGCCTCTCGTGATGGAGAAATGAAATCTATACTGAGGATAATTATTCTAAACAATACAGTTAGCCAGAGCATAATTAGTGTGGAGGAGAGTTTTCATTAAGAAATGCCACGGGGAGATTGGGTTTTGAAGTCGACTTTTCAAACACTAGCTGCTTGTGGTAAATGAGTAGTCAATCAAAATCAACAGTAGTGGTCACAAGCAGCAAATATATTATAAAGGCTGCAATTATTTGGGTCTCCATGGGGTCTTATTCTGTATACGAGTTGCTAACAATGTAATTTAGACTAGGGCTGCAACAATTACTCTGAATAACTGTGACAGAAGTCGAACAGAAAGGAGCAGATCCACTTTTTGGGAAATCAATGAAATAATACAAATAAAGTGTATATATTGGATAATGAGTACATTGTACCAATTGGAAGTGATGCATCTAGGATTTATACTGCAGTATTGGCTTTGTGCACAGCAGCACCATAGCTAGCTCACTGTGTTTCAAAGCTAATGTTGAATTGTAATAAAATAAACTACCATCAAAATGTAAAGTAAAAATGTTTCTATGTGCTGATTATTTCACTTAATAATATTTTTTGTTTTACTAAGTATTATGATAAGCACTGAGGCACAAAGACCTACCTCTCTGTGTCCTCACCAAAGTGTTGTCAGTGACATCCACCCATAACTCATATTCTCACATTTAAACACCAAACTGTTTTGTATTGCTTACATATCCATTGTTGATTGGATGAATTATGTTTTAAAACTATACAAAAGTTGACAAGAATGACGATGCTTTGCATAGCAATAACAAGCCGTGGCTGCAGTGCTCGCATTAATCAGTCTACTTAACATTTAAGTTTCTTTGTCTGTGCCTTTTCCTTCATAAGCTGTCCCTGTAAAGTTGCTGTTTAATGTGTGTTATATTTATTCCCCACTACTATAAACTTTTGGTTTATCACGAGTCATTGGTCGAGCTCCTGGATGTGCGGTGAATGTTGTTTACATGAATGTAGTGGTTTTAGAGACTTATTTTGAAAGGACACCGGAAGTTTATCATTATATTCTTTGATCCCACATGGTTATTTCTTGTCTTTCCCTGCTAAAAAGCCTGCAGATGCTCTGTTGACACTGAAAAATTGTCTGTTTCTGCTTTGATGTAAATTGGGGTAACAGTTTAATGATGAAAGTCAAAGTTACTAAAATGAGATCCTTTTATTTTTTAATTTCCCCTCAACACATGAAAATACATTCACAACACAATATATATATATAAAAATTTAAAAAATTGTTGTAAATGATATCAAAATGGCGTCTCTTTCTTTTGGACCCCATGCTGTGTCTCATCTAGTCTCGTAAGAATTCTGTCGACCCATCGCTAATTATAAATAGTGGTTGCAGGAGCCTAAATTGGTGGCAGCGATGCAACAAAGAAGAGCAGACAGCCATTTACTTAGGGCCAATTTACAGAGACTAGTTCCTCCGCTGAACAGGTGCACTAACTACTCCACTGCTGCCACTGTGTAGAGGGAGCAGGTAAGAGAACTAGAGAAGCCAAATAAATGATTAGGTTAAACATTTGTGGATTTTCCTTTTTAATATTTCTTATTTGACTCCCATATAATCAATATAGGAACACTGGTCTCATGTTCTGCTGTTTGGAAACAGCAAATACGTTTAACTTGTGGCAGTGATGCTAAATATTGTTAAGAATGAAGAGGGGGTAATTTAAAGAGACACAGGGAGGACATGCCCCGTCCACTCAGAGAGATCAAGAGTCATACAACTTTTGAGTAATACATACATCCACTCAGTTCTTTTGTATATCCATTTGTTTTGATTACATTTTTATTTGATTTCCTGGTCTGAAATGTCAGTATGTAAATAACTCAAATCACCCAAATAAATAAATAAACATTTGTGTGACATTATCTAAATTGAACCATGCTGCTCAGAATGTCTGTGTAATCCCTCGTCCAGGTCTGATCCATAGTAAAAGCTGAAGTTAAATGTGTCAACTGGACAAAAAGTTGTAGGAGTGAAGACGTTTCGCTGCTCATCCAAGCCGCTTCTTCAGTTCTGGTCAGATTGCTGGTGGACACTGCCTTATATCTATCTGAAGGGAGGAGCTAACTATACTGAAACTGTAAAAAGCGAAGTTTACAGTTTCTGTATGTAGATTAGGTCTATTGAGCACTAAGTATGAACTGAGCCTGAGACCTACTTAACATACTTCAGAGAATTTTCAGACAGTTTAAGATTTCGGTCTACCCCAAGCTATAAACAAAGTAATGTAGTCTACTCCATCCATTGTAGTGAAGAGTGCACTGAGCGGTACATTGGAGAAACTAAACAGCTACTCCATAAGAGAATGTACCAACACCGGCGTGAGAGCTCCTCTGGACCCCAGTCTGCTGTGCATCTACATCTCAAAGCCTCTAACCACTACTTTGAAAATAGTGACATACAGATCTTAGCCAGAGAAAAAAAAAAATGGTTTGAGAGGAGAGTTAAAGCATTTTTTGTTAAGAAAGACAATCCTTCCTTGAACAAGAACAGGGGCCTTAGACATATTCCCTGTCCTATTTATAACTCTATCCTCAGACCCAAAGCAAATAAAGGAAACAAAGAAAACAAAAAAGCTAGTTGGCTTGTTTAGGCTGAATGATTATGCTAAGTAGGTCTCAGACTCAGTTCATACTTAATGTAGCTTAATAGACCCAGTCTACATACAGAAACTGTAAACATTCACTTTTTACAGTTTCAGTGTAGTTAGCTCCTCCCTTCAGATAGATACAAGGCAGTGTCCACCAGTAATCTGACCAGAACTGAAGAAGTGGCTTTGATGAGCAACGAAACGTCTTCACTCCTACAACTTTTTGTCCAGTTGACAGATTTAACTTCGGCTTTTACTTTGCTGCTCAGTATGACACCTATCACCTTTTCCGACATAAAATTAGCGCCTTAGCATTAGCCTGAGGAGTGATAAAGATTATTGGGGTGTTTCTGACAGTGGCTAAAGAGAAATGACTATATTTTATTATGAAATGGTTCAGAAATACATTCACTGAGACATAAGAGGTGACCCCACTCATAGTAAGACGTGACAAGCATGATATTATAGGTAGTTTTGAACATTAAAAACACTGTAATTAAATAATTGCAAGATTCAACACTTTAATGCCATAGTGTGGAACATTCCAGACAAACCATTGACATCTATTTTTTGACTTACAATATTCACTCAGTTCTTTCTCCTCATTTCACACCTGATATTTAGTCCCTCTTGTGTCCTATGGCTTCTTCTTCCTCCTGAGGTAATTAACGCTGCTCCGAGTCCTCATCAAGCACAAGTCAATTAGCCCCTGTAATCCAATTATACCAGGCACCATTTTTCATCTGCTGCAGTTTCATTACTGATTTAAGGAGACGACAAAGGCTTCACATTAGATCAACATTACCTCTCCTCTACAATGCAATGTCCAAATTAGTTCAAATCATGTTTTACCTTGTTTTGAACCTACCTGCCTATAAGATTGGCACAAATAAATAAACATGTTTTATTTGGATTGTCTCCTATACAACAAGATAATAGTTTTGCAGTCTGGTTTACGAGGTAATCTTGCTCTTGGCACTCAGAAATCGCTCCATTTCAATTTCCCCCCGTATCAGGTAGAATCCTGGAGTCTCCATTCTGAGCATTTCTGAGGTCAAATCGTGTTCACAACAAACACATGGCACTGTAATGACTTTATTTCAGCACCTAAAACATTGCGCTGGAAATTGCTTTGAGGTTTTAGAAGTGCGTTTTGTAAATCTGACATTATTTCAAGTTATAAAATGTGAAATGGTAATGCCAATGTCGCCAAAAGCACATTTAAAAGGAAAGGGCCACAATAATGTTTCTGGCGAGTTTAGAATAATTTTTACACCGACAAATAAGTCTGGTCCCCACTCCCTCTGTCACATCTCCAGCCAAGCTCAAACACGGCCAACCAATCAGATTTTTCCCATTTCAATAACACATTCTGCAAAGGCTGGAGCTCATTGGTCATCTATCATTTAGAACTAAATGACATTTCTCTAATCTCAGATGAACAGTGTTTAGTGCTTTGCTTGTTGATTCTGCAGAAATCCGTGATGTTTTTCAGTCCTCTGTGATGTTTCCTTCTTTTTTTCCCATAAGCAGCTATATTTGTTTTGATACGGATGGACCAGGCGTGTCACTGATTGGCTAATCCACCTGTCAATCACGGCCATCTGGACTCGAGGATATTTACCGGTGACCAGACTCACATCTCCGTAAAGTATTGGAGAAGTGTGGATTCTGGACCCCAGGCACCACCAAAAAGTTACTTGATGCTCCTTTAACAGATACTTTTTGCTTGATACAAAAAATCACATAGGTAGAAAACTGGAAATGCAAAGAGTCATGTAATCGACGCTGAAAGATAAACATGTCAAAACCCAATCACTCATGTAGTCTAGATACATGAGTGATTTAGGCTAGACATCGTTTTTTAGGGGACCACATGCTGTCAAATCCACTTCCTGCTCTTTGTTTTTCGCACTTTTCTTCTCTCGTTCTGTCTCTCAGCGGTGTCTTTGCTCAGCCCAGGCTCCCGCTGGGCGCCCCCTGCAGTCTGCTCTGAGCACTCACGCCTTACACTCCTCCAGTCTGTAATACACTGACCTCCTCTGACCTCCTGAATCTGACCAATTACAACACTACACATCCCCCGTTAAACTTTAATGAGACCGTAGGGGAGGATGTTTATTCAGAAAAAGCCTAGTCCTCCCAGGGATTCTTTGAGAGTTTGGAAATATTTTACATAATTTTAATGTTTCTTCTACTCTTCGTTATGCAAGCACAGCAGGCACTTGACCGCCAAAAGAAAGAGGTTAAGAGAGGCCTTGAGAGCCTAAAAATGTGAAAACACAGTAGTCTAGTAGCTGCTATGCATTATAATAACTACACTTTAATTAGCCTTAATAAAGCCTGAACAAAGACTTAAGTCATAATGAACAAACTGTTTATCATGAATTAAGAGATTAGGGTATTAATTACAGCCACAGTAGAAAAACATGCATACTTTTTGTGAGCAGGCTTGCATCTCCACACACCTGACTCCTGCTTATTCCCGTGGAAATATTATTACTTTGGCTATAATTTTCCACAGTTTGGCCTAAAAATGATCTATCTCCATCCTCAAAATGTCACCTAGTAAACTGGAATCTGAACCTCATAGACAAGACAGGGTCAGGGTGCCCTTTGACCAGATGGTTGCTGGTTCAAAGCTTGTCCGATGACCGTATTCTTGTTGTGTTTCATGGAGATACTTCTTCTACATTGTCCAGTCATTAGAATATTCCCCTGCATGGCCTTAAAGTTGTTTATCTCCACAGAAACAAGCTTTTGATACAGGTTTTATTGGTCACATTTTAATATTGCTCTTTTCCACTTTAAGGCACTCAAAGCACTTTACATAAAACAACCACTCACCCATTCACACACACACACATTCATACACCAATGTACACAGACACTGAGGGTAAGGTGGGTTAAGTGTCTTGCCCAAGGACACAACAACAGCATTCATTTGTGAGAGCTAGAATCGCACCGTCAACCTGTGGGGCAGTGGATCTGACCTCTCAACCAGTGATGTTTATATCAAGAGCAGGATTCAAACTGCCAACCTTCTGATCAGTGGACAAAACTCTACCAACTGAGCTACTGTAACTATTTTACCAATGAAAATGTCTGTAATTGTATAAACGCAGGATATGTACAGGCACAACAATAACATCGCCATGGAAACCCCGCACTAGGAATCCTTGTTTCTAAGATCTCTATTAGTTTCATACTTTATTTATAGCCAACATTTTACATTAATTGAAGCCCAAATTACCCGCGTGGAGCTTTCTCATTTGCATGCAAAACATTTATTTTTGCCTCTACCAAAATTATAATAACACAATTCAATCGCAGGAGTAAACTGTTAAATTGTTACATTGATTGACAAAGCAGGTCTCTTAAATAGTGTGTAATTGCTCTAACACAGCTGGATAATGGAGCATTGTCTGACTGTTGCTTCATTTGCACTAATTTAGAGGTTTAATTTTGTCACTTTGATTTTCATTCATGTTATTTGTTCAAAAGCAGCCTTGACAAGTCTCACTGTTGGTTCACTTTTATTAGTACAACGTTTCAGCCCCTCTGACCTTCCACAGGTATGAGGACAGCCTTTTCCGCTCCCTTTACGTAAGTTAAAGGACTGCCCTCTTAGGAGTAATCAACCAGTCGCAACAGTGAAAAAATACATTCACAATTAGACCTCAATGTAACTGCAATATTGTGCATAATTGACTTTGCACCAGTCTTTTGTCACTTAAAATGCACAGATAATGATCAGAAAGATATAAACATTATCATCACACTATAAAGGTAACAATTGTGTTTCATCATAGTGACATTTATTTTAGCAAAATAAGGGGCGCATCGAAGAGTTTACATGAACCTCCCACATAGCTCAGTGGGAGAGCAAACAAATCTGCTCGCTCTTCATTACAACACCTTTTTGCCTTCCGAGCATTACATTAAACAACAATTCGTCATTTAACGCTTTTGGGCTGAGAGTTTGTAAAGTAAAAATCCAATAGGCTTCACGACCGTGCGTTAAAAAGACATGGCGGGGCAGGCACCTGTTTGATACCACTGAAACAAAGTCACATCAAGTTGAAGTTAATTAAAATAAACCGTAACAGGAGAGTCAGGGTCTTGGAGTCTTGGAGTCAGCGCAACAGGTAAACATAGGTTGATGCATATGTAATCATTCTCCTGGGGGAACTTCTCTCCGGTAGAAAGGTGACAGAAATGGCAAGTCTTGATGGTGTTATAGCACTGAGCGCAACTGCTGCATCTATAATTGGTTCCCTGGTAGGTTCCATAGTGGTCCATGGGTGTAAACTAGTCTATGTGTCTTATACTTGTTCTGATACAGCTCAACATCATTCTAAAGATATTCAGGAAAGGTTTATGTCTGTCCTGTTCTGCAATACCAGTTTAAGCATCCATTAGTATCTGATTTTTGGTACTTGTGACAACCCTACTTTAAATATGCATGTTTACCTGTAGGGGGCAGCGGTCTGGCCCATGTTTACATATTTCTCTTATGTCATTTCAAAGTCAGATTTCCTATTTTGCATAAACAGCATTGAATTCTGTTGTTTTTCTTTTGTTTTGTCTTGCAGTTTTCGGCCCCATGCTGTGAACGGACTGCAACAAAAAAAAAAAAAAACAAAGAAAAAAGGGAAAAAAAACAATTGGACGTTGTTTTTTTATTTTAAATCTTGAAACAATGTCCTCAAAAGCCCATCTTACTCAATTCTAAAAAGTATAAAGCTTATTTTATTTGTCCTTTTCTGCCACTTTATTTTCTTAAGTCCCTGTACTTGATTTTTTTTCCAAGCATTTGAGCAAAATGTGTTTTTCCCCAGTACAGATATTTTGTATAAGCAGCTCTTGCGGTCAAACTAAGTGCATGCTAGTTGTTGTTGTTGTAGTTTATCTTTACTGTGATGGCAAAACTTCGCTCTGGTCTCTGAAAATTGTGAAAAAAACAAAACAAAATGGATATACCTTGTTGTTGTGTCCTTGGGCAAGACACTCACACCTCCTTGCCCCAGTGTAAGTAAACTGGTTCATGATAATGTGTGTAAACGGGGAAGAGGTTCCTTGATGTACCTTTTGAGAGTCTTGAAAATAGAAAAGCACTATACTTTAGTCGATTAGTCGGCCAACGGAGTCTTGATCAACTGATCATTTTGTTTAGATTATAAGGATTTATGAAACAACAGCAGAAAGTGTGAGTGAATCAGCTGAAAATGTGGTATTTTTTGGTATTTATATGTAAAAAGGCATCTTAAAATAATGATTCACAAGTTTAATCTGTCTTTATATAAACACATTGTTTCCTAGTATTATTTCTGCATAAATAGTTTTGTTTTTGTCTTGTGAGGTTTTGTTTGGGTCAGATACATAGAGATGCATAATAATATAATTTTTTGCCACGCCGCCTTTTTTCATCAAATAATCGATCGGCTTTGGCCAAGAATTACTTTAGTCAAATACAGCTATTACCATTTACCGTTTTACGTCTACTTGATACAGAATATAAAATGTATTTCCCCCCAGTCCAGTGTAATGTAAAAGCATGTAAAGTTGTGAAATAATTACTCATATAGCCTTACTAACTTACTTTCTATAAATCACATGTTTAAAGTTCGGATGTAATTTGACAGAACATAAATTATGCAACATTGTTTTTGTATTATTGTGAACCATATTCCTGTTAATCAGCTTGGTTCTCATGTGGTTAAAATGCTCAGACATTAGTACATGAACATATGCTGCACTAGAACCCGTCTAAAATGTCTTAAACTTGGAGCGGCGGAGTGAAGGAGTGAAGTGATCGCTAAGCTGCAGGGAAGAAATAAATCACGACCTTTACCCAAATGGCACATTCTGCAGAGAGAAGGTTATACTGAGGGCCAGACGTCAGCTTTAAACCACACACATGCAGCGCTCTACGATACCTGACATTTTACTGATCTATGCCGGGACCTAATATCACTATATTGATACACCAGTTAAGATGGTAAAGCTTAAAAACGTGCCTATGACCTTAGTGCATCCCTTTAGGCATGGAGAGCAACAAATAGCACCATTAGGGCGTACCAACTTTCACACCTTGGATGCAGCTCTGACAAACTTATAATCCACAAATGTTGAATCTTACCATTATTTGTTTGGTACGAGCTCCACAAACTTGTCATAATGATCTTATTGTATGAATTACTTTCAACTGACAACAATCACACCTTTAGGGTTGAATAATGGAAGGATAATCTGAAGATACTGTGAAAGAAATGCCAACTAAAAGCACGGTTCCAAGTGTTGAAGAAACTGAGATGACTAAAATATTCTCAGGCCAGAGTCAAGACTTGAGAGACCTGGTGCAACAGAGCAGAAATCAGAGATCCCGATAATTGTTGTTAACACCCCCAAATTATCTCCAAGATTTCAGAAGATAATGGATAAAAAGGGGGATAAAGGTGAAAGAGCCACCAAAAAGTAAGAGCCCTACACGACAAGAAGAGACTCGGAGAAATTAGGTTTGTCTCCCAAAACACTGGAGAAGTCAAAACCTAAGCCATCCAAAAGTCAGAGTCCAAAACTTGAGAGCCCTACTTGAACAGAGGACAAGTTGGAGATTCCGATAATTGTTGTTAACAAACCCAAAATTATCCTCAAAATTCCAAAAGACAGTGGAAGAAAAGGAGTGAAGATGACTCCGACACCTAAATGCCCCACACAACAAGAAGAGACTGGAACTTTATCAAATACAGAAAAGGAGAAATTAGGTTTGTCTCCCAAAACACTGGAGAAGTCAAAACCTAAGCCATCTAAAAGCCAGAGTTCAAAACCGGAGAGCCCCAATGGAACAAAGGAGAAATTGGAGATCTTGATAGTTGTTAACAAACCAAAATTATCCTCAAGATCCCAGAAGAAGATGGACAAAAATGGGATGCAGGTGAAGGTGCCCTAGACAAGAAGAAAAGTCTTGAGGAAATGAGTTTCTGTGTGGAGACACTCAAGAACTTGGTCTCATGAGCCTCCCTCTTCAAAATGAAACAGCTCCAATCTGGGCAGCATAGTTGGTAGAGCGAACGCCTTTTGACTGAAAGGTGCCAGGTCCTTCTAGGGTTTGTTTGTCTGCAGTCGTTATGGCTGGCAAATAAGATGTACTCTCAGCTGGTTTAAGAACTGTGAGGACATCTAAAGCTAATCCACAACTATTCATACATGTACACTTAGGACTCGTTAATTATTTAAATAAAAATAAAATTGTTTCAATAAATACAAGCTATGATCAGTCTAGTTCTTAATGTCATTACAAACATGGGAACTGTGAGCTGCACTATAAAGAAAACGTCTAACACTTGTAATATTATTGTGTAATTTAGAGTAAAGTTTTGTCCCTTGTTAACATTATGGTTGCCAGGTAACATGCCTCTACATATGTCATTTCTGTTGCCCATGTCCAACCGGGAAGAAAAATTATAACCTTTACCAAGATAACAAAACTAGAAGAAACTCGGCAAGATTGTTGGTAAAATCTTAAATATTATGATGTTAACTGTGTATTAGTAAAATGAGTAGTCCAAGCTGTCACATATATACACTTTAAGTACATTGCTGATATGAGACGAGCTGCTGATTCACCAAATGAGCCAAAACTGTCACTAAATGTAAAAAAAACGTTTCAGTCTGAAAACTTGAGCATCGATACAATACCAATACTCATTCTGGTATCGCTATATCAATACTCAGGATCACAGCACGGCCCTCGTATCTGACCAAGGAGCAGTGAAAATGATGCTGATAATTATAATGTGATGTGATTAGAAAAGGCAGGGCGGTAATGCACGATCACAGCTAATGGATCTTAATGTGCAGTGATGTATTGGGAAATCACTTTATGGGTTGAGTAATTGCCAGTGGCACAGGTCAAAAACTGGGTCAAATGCAGAGAACAGGTTTTCCTATGGGGGAAGAATCTCTGCCATGTGCCAATGTAATACTTCACGTTATAATCAGCAGAGGGCGCAAGTGCTACCTTCCGCTGCCATGTCATTTGGGTTGACAGCAAAATAAGTTATCTATGTGAAATGTTCATGTTCATATATATAGTATCACAGCCTAATGACATCACAAGGTGGGACAGAGTATTTGAGCTCAGGATGAGGAGACGGTCAGAATACTATACAGGATTACTCAAACATGAATGAATTACTTTGTTGAGACGCAACCCCACCCACGGTAAGAATCTAGTCTATGTTTTTCAAGGGATTATTGCGCATTAAAACCCCCCGTTACTGAATGCCAAATAAGTATAATGCCACTGTGCAACATCTCCATGGAGACAAGCAGTCGTCGTACCCTGCAGCAGAAAAGTTACATGCATCTTTAAACAATACAGGATGTTGCCTTATAATCTAAAAGGTTAGTGCTAGATAGTTGGGTCCGGAGATTGGAAGTTATTGTGTAGCTTTGGTTGCCACGGTAACATGTTAGGTTCTGGTGAAATGTTGTGTTTTAACTGTTTTATGTTTTAAGAGATAAGACCTTAAGGTGATAAATTTGTTTTTAAAGTTACTTCTGTTGTTAACTACCACAAAACGTCTTCCTAACTCTAACCTTAACTGTTTGCCTGATCATAACCATAACCAGAGGAGGAGTAGCCAAAGATTTTACTCAATTAAGAGCACCGTTACCTCAAAGTAATATTACTCAAGTAGAAGTACAACGTCGTGAGAGTAAAAGAGTAAAAGAGTACTTGAGAAATGTACTACTCAAGTAAGAGTAACTGCCAGGATGTAACATCAGTTTTATAATTTGAAGTTACTATAATTTGAAGGACAAAACATCAAATAATGCACAAAATCTGACACAAATATGAGAAAAACTGAATCATAGCTGAAGGAGCGGTGCCAGAAGCACAAATGTTTAAATCATTTCATATTGTCAACATGAATCTTTTGTCAATTGTAGACTGACTCACAGTGGGAAGAGTCAGTCTACGAGTCAACTTTTACTCAATTAAATTCACTTTTTACTTTTACTCAATTGTGTTGCAGTAGGAGTAAAAGTATGCTGCTAGAAAAATACTCAGAAAAAAATACTTTAAAACATTCCTCAAATAAATTAAACAAAACAAAAAAAAAACAAAAACATTGTTCCTAAATGTCATCACTTCAAATTACTGATCACAGCAGACCGTCCCTACTGATGCGACACTCAAGAATAAACCAATCTCAAACTCTTTATATCAGTCCTGATTCAAGGCTTTACGGTTTCTTTCTTTCATTCTTTGACATAATCTTTTGTTTGTCGTCTGAGTCGCTGCCGTCTCGTGATGAATGCAGCATAGAACCAAAAATTGTTTGTCTATTTTTTATGCACAACGCATCACCTGAGCAGAGATTAGACAGACAGGGGCAGAGACTCCATAGACGCCGTATACAAGCTGAATATTCATGATATACAAAGGAGGGCCAAATGTAAAACATGTACAAGATTTCAAAGCAATATGGAGAGAACAGACTGGCCATATACTGTAATGTCTACAGATAATGTTGTAATTGTTGTTTTGAGGATATGTGAAGCCAGAAGAACGAGTCTACTGTTTGTAAGAAGAAAACTGTCAAAAAAATGCAAAGTGAATTTACGATAATTGAAGGTTTTATTGATAAAAATACTTGGAACATGCATGTTTCTGTGAACGGGTTTGCCTCTCCACAGATCTGACCTGTAACTTGGACTGTTAGCGTGGCATGCTTGTTTTCATGGAGATAGAAAAGTGGCAAATGGTATGTTTTAAATCCAAAATGGAGTGAGAAAAAGTGTTGTTGGCTTGTTTCCTGCTCATAGTGCGTGCTGCCGGTGTGTCCTTGGGCAAGACACTAAATCCCTTCTCCTTGAGCGACTGCACATTTTATAAAACTCATGTGTGGGATGCGGAACGAAAGGGAAATTAATTTAGTGATGAAGTGATTGCGTTTTTATGGATGGCTGTATGTTAACTCATGATTATTTTGCTTGAATGATAAGACAACATGAGATAAAATAAAAACATGATATTTATTAACCATGTTCAATATATAGCATTAAAGTAAAACTAGACTTTAGACTTTACTTTATTGTCCCCGGGGGAAGATTCCTTTCCACATACACAGAGCACCTCTGACAAATACACAGATAAACACCAAACATCATAGTCACATAAACACATTACAAAACAGACATTATGCCTCAGCGGGGCCTGTTGTTTAAGAAAGTAATGGCTGCTGGGAACAGGCTTCTACCAAACCGTTCCCTCCTGCACCTGATCGCCCTGTACCTCCACCCTGAAGGCAGAGGGATTAAATGGTCCTGGAGGGGGTGAGTGGAGTCCTGTATTATGGAGAGTGTGAAGCATCCAATAGCCCGATTATTTAGATCTGTGAGATTGTGTGTGGGGAGTTCTGTGATTTTAGCAGCTATGTGTGTTACTTTTATGAGTTTGGTCCGGTTTTTAACAGTAAGTATGTTATAGAAGCAGGTGGAACAGTACAGTAGGATGGGCTGAATGATAGATTTATACAGCAGTAATAACAGATGTGGAGAAGCAGAGTCCTTTGAGTTTTCTTATTACTGATAGTCTTTGTTGACTTCTTTTATGAATGTCCGTGATGTGATGTTCAAATGTAAGTGAGTTGTCAATTGTAACCCCAAGGTACTTAAAACTGTCCACTGTCTCTACTCTAACTAACGGCAACTAGCATGCTAATATGAACCTCCTAATTGTCGGACAATAAAACACTTATGATTAGATGCAGACAGTACACAGATGACTGTTTTTGACCCCAAGAGCTGCTTATACAACTAGGTCAGTCATGATAATTTCTGTATCGGTCAATATATGAAAGTTAGAACAATATTTTTGGGAGTCAACATTTATCCTGTGAACATTTTCTTTGCACTACTGGGAAATTTTTGTTTATTTTTTGGCTCTATGATAAGATTTGAGCAATAGAAGGTTGAATTGATCATTTCTATGGCTTATGTGTCAGTTGTTTTTTATGTATAGTACATAATGAATATGTATAATGCAATTTCCGCTGATGTCTTTTGATGGAGGAAATTTGCAATTACTGTATGGAAGGATTCAAACCTGGATGGGATTACTTTCCTGTTTATAATGGATATATATTTATTTTTATTCACCATTATTATTATTATTATTATTAGTAGTAGTAGTAGATTGTATTATTCCTAAATATTTATTTTGTCTTTATTTTTTCTACAGTTTATTTAGAGCAGCTGATAATTTTTTAACAATATTGTAGTTTTGAAGTAGTTTTTGTGGTTTAAACTGCTCTTATTGTGTTATTGTGTCAGTGGCAATAACTACTTTCAATATTATCGTTTATCATCTATATTTACTTATCGAACTTCAAAATACATTATCGTGACAGGCCGACATACAATATATCTGTACTGGGTCAAGACAAATGTAGCTCAAGTACAGACCCTTGTGTTGTTTTTATCTTCATTTATCTTTTCAGCAAATAGTTTCACTTTTCTAAACGCTCCAAACCTTTTAGCAGATTTAAATTCTAGCTCTTGTCCCACGCGCATCTGAATAAAATGGGTGAACGTTCGAGATGATAGCGTTTTAAATCTGTTCGCAATAATGATCCCCGCAACTATACTAGCCATGTTTCTCTGAGCAGATTTTTCCTGGTGATTTGTGCTTGTGTTTAGTGCGTCCAGTCTCATTCACTTTGAGCGATTGGATCACCCAGCTGTTTATATGGGCCGCCATTTTGTAATCCTGACTTTGACACGGGTCTTTAAATCAAACCCGACTCTGCAGCTTTGAGTCTGTGATGAAGAAGCCCGTTCAGTTTCACAAATGAAAACAGATGAGGTAGAAGTGCTGTGTTTATGAGAAAGGGTGGAGAAAAGAAGCTCCTCCATCACTGGGTATCACTGCACCTCTGGGTCAGTAGAAATCAGCGGGGCCGTCGACAAATATGTGGGGGCCCGAGACAAAAAGCCACACATGAGCCCCCTTTTGATATAAATTAATAGGAAGAGGGTCCAATTCTGGGGTCTGGAGACTCTGGAGCCCGGGACAACAGACACGCTTTGCTAGCTCCTAATTAGATGTGATTTTTGGTGTGTTTACAGTCCAAGAAATCTGATTATCAAAACTGTTCCCTTTAAGCAATTTTGAGCCATTTTTGAGCAATTTTTATCTTATCTTGCCCCAGTACAGATACACTGCCTGGACAAAAAAAAAAAAAAAGTTGCCACCTGGATTTAACTAAACAAATAGGTACGAGCCTCCTGCAGTTGGTCAGGTCTAGGTTCAGTAACAGTCTGTGCTCAGCTGACACATGAATATACTGAATGACCAGGTTATTCCATCAATGGATTTTTTCTTCCCTGATGGCACGGGCATATTCCAAGATGACTATGCCAGGATTCATCGGGCTCAAATTGTGAAAGAGTGATTCAGGAGCATGAGACATCATTTTCACACATGGATTGTCCACCACACAGTCCAGACCTTAACCCCATTGAGAATCTTTGGGATGTGCTGGAGAAGACTTTGTGCAGCGGTCAGACTCTAACATCATCAGTGCAAGATCTTGGTGCAAAATTAATGTAACACTGGATGGAAATAAATCTTATGACATTGCAGAAGCGAAATCGAAACAATGCCACAGCGAATGCTCGGCGTAATCAAAGCTAAAGGCCGAACAATGGAAGTTTATTAGAGTGTGTGACCTTTCTTTTTTGGTGGCGACTTTTTTTTTTTGGCCAGGCATTGTATATTGTAAAAGCAGCTCTTATCCTGTCACAATAACACATTTTGAAGTGTGATAAATGATAATATTGAAACAACTTGATGCCACTGATACAGAAACAATAGATAATCCTGGTAAAGCACTTTGAATAGACAGTATCATTCCATGGTATGAGCTACAACAACCTTCTACAGCTCAAATCTTCTTGTATTACAACAAAAATATCCCAAATCTCCCGTAATTGTACTCACGATACATTTTGTGCCCCAAATATATCATTCCAGCTTTCATATATTGAATGATAAGTCGATATAGTAATCATCACGATAAGCCTAATCTGCGTCTAATTATAAAGTGTTTTCTTGTCCGATAATGAGGAAGTGCACATTAGCATGCTAGTCGTTGCCATGACAAAACTGTGCTCTGTCCTCAGCTTTCACGGTTTGATCGAGCTAGTTTAAGCACACCCCAAGTTATTATAAAAAAATCCCAAACGCTGACTGCTAATGTCTGTACTTATAAGACTATCATACAGTGTGAAGTGATGACATTTTTATCTTTTAATATGGGGAAATTAAAGTATAATGTTTTGAATCAGACTCAAAGCTATTAAACTTGTATTACATCTAAGCTCTGCCAAAATCCTGTCTATTCCTCTGTGTCATTAATGTGTTATTGAAAAGTATGTGAATTAAATCCGTGTTTGCTTTGCTAATATACCGCTTCCCTATAGCCGCTGTATTGTGTTGGGAACAAATCAAAGGCTAATTAAGCTTGCTAAAACAAACTGCAATTTACATAATGAGAACAGTGCCACGAGCTGCGGGTCTAAACATAAGCATTCAGTGTGTGAGGGGGGCAAAATAAACAGTTAAAATAATTACACTATAATTACTTTAGTATTTTACTCCATATGGCTGCGTCTCATCATTTCACAATAGAGAATATATGGAGCTGCCATTGCATCTGCGGATGAATTCAACCAGATTCATGCGTTTAAATTATTTGAAACTAACGTGGGACTAAACTTCGAGGAATTCGCCGAGATTTGCGATATATATGTATTTGTTAAGACCCAAGGGTGGATCTAAACATATTTAAGAAGGAAACAAGAAAACAAAGGTAAGAGTTCGATGCTGGTTTATTATTTTTGTAACTTCTGTTTTTTCTTAGGTTTTTAAAGCTGTTGGGGGGGGGGAAAGAAAAAAAACTTACCAAACCCTGTGCCCCCAAAAAATACAAAAAACAAAGTATCAAAGGAAAAAGACCATGGTGAGCCGACCAATGTAAAATAAGTCGTCCCTACCCTAACGAAAAAAAACAACAACCCATACATTTCTACACAAAATAAAGAACAAAAACAGGACGTCCAGACTCAACAGGCCAAATAAAAGAAGGTAAGCTAACTAAAGCTACGGACCTGGTATGGAGACGCCAGCAGAGAGCAGCGTCGGAGAGAGCGGTCAGCAGAGAGAGTGCAAAACTAAAATGACCAGGAGCAACCTAGCGAAGAGATACTTACAATAAAGAGGCAACAACTCTCAACTAACTACTAACTAACTTGAACTAACAAAAATATACAGGTAAAATAGGAATAACCTCTGTGAATTAAAACTGAGAAAAAAACACTACAAAAACATAAAAAGGTGCCCAAACCTAACAGTTTTAATATTAGCATTCGGTTCAAAGTTCACATTTTAAACACATCCAGAAGAATTGACACAAACACTGAACTATGAGCTGACGAACTAATACAAGAATCAAAAATGACAAGAAACAGGGTAAGAAGAGTCAATAAATGAGTTTGATCCAGGTGTAGACCTGTGCATACTGCCATTGTGTCCTTGAGCAACAACCTTCACCCACCTTATCCATGTTAATGTGGTGTGTGAGTCAGTGGGTCGTGATGGTTTTAGGGGCTGACGATACAAATTGGCAGCCTCACTTCCATCAGTGTACCCCAGGGCAGCTGTGGCTACAGAAGTATCACAGGTGTAGAGTGAACAATGTAATATAATGTGTCCAAAAAGCTCTAAAATTGTATTATTACTTAGAGCAGGGCAAAAGTAACCCTAAACCAGAAATGAACTATGCAAAACTGTCAAAGTCCCACAGTTTAGAACGATCTGTAAAACTTACTCAATCTTATCTTTTGGTTCTGGGGTAGATGCTGTTTAACCATTGTACCAAAGTATAGCTTTGCAACACAGATGAAAAAAATAAAAAAATAAATTAAAAAAGCTACCTGTTGCTCAGACGTGAGAGTTAATGCCATTTGTCATATAGCTGGAAGGTTGCCAGTACAATTCCATCTCCAACCATTACATTATATTGTTGTGTTGGGCTAAACACATGCACACTGTTAGAGAATATACAGTGGTTCTCAAGCTTCTAGGTACCACCAGATCTAAATCCAGATTTTAAACAAACTCAGGAAGAGGTCTTTCTAAATATAACTGACCGACAAAAAGACAAAAGCATGAAAAAAAAAACAAACAAAAAAAAACAGAACAGTTTGAGAAACACTGTAATATTATTAATTCACATCATTAAGTACACTATGTAACTTCTAAAGTGGAGGGTCTGCTACTTGCTTGTCTCCATGGATTTCTTTGCATGGAATGTTCCACAGTATGGAATTAAACATATCTACCTTGCATTTATTCAGTTATAAATGTTTTAAAGCTCAGACACTCTTAGAAAAACATTATTCTTACTATGTGTAAGCTGACTTCTCCATAGATCTGACCATTCACTTGTCTCCACTGTGATAACCAAGTTTATTTCCATACTGTGGAATAATCAAGGTAAAGCTGCAACATCTCCTTAGAAACAAGCAAGTGGCAGACCTCCACCAGAAAAGTTACACAGTGCACCTTTAGGCAAGGCAAGGCAAAGCAAGTTTATTTATATAGCACAATTCACACACAAGGTAATTCAAAGTGCTTCACAGAATAAAAAATACATTAAAATCACAATACAACAAATCGAAACATTAAAAAATCACAAATAATCATCATAAAATTAACATTAAAGGAGAAAAGTGCAGAATAAAAACCTTTCAGTTGTATGCACAGCTAAACAAAACTGTTTTGAGCCTGGATTTAAACATTGTCAAAGTAGAGGCCTGTCTCACATCTTCAGGAAGACTGTTCCAGGTTTTAGCTGCATAAAACTGAAACCCTGATTCTCCATGTTTAGTCCTGACTCTGGGCACCAGCAGGAGGTCGGTCCCTGAAGTCCTCAGAGTGTGAGATGGTTCATATGGCACTAAGTCAACTTTAAGTCAAGTTTTAAAGTTTACAGTAAAGTTTACTTTATGTGCTAATAATCTAAATTACAGTTCCATTCCCAAGCTTAATTAGACTTTGATTTGCCTCCAGATAGTTCACAGAATATGAGCTGTACTGACAGAACGTGCAAAAACATATAAAGCACAATACTGCAGCATGTTTCACTAATGTACTTTTAATTTGCATACTTTTCAATAACAGTTTTGTTACTTAATCAAAGCCTGGGAGATCTTACACACAAAATCAATACAAGCTTCATTTGTGGCTGCCAGATCAAATGACATTAATCTGAAATATAATAAGATAACGTTTCTTTTCATTGCTTTTTTTTAATACGATATAAAGACGTGGAGTTTAGCAGTTCGTTTCTTTGCAGTTGGAAATTGCTGTCACATTTTGCACCACAGAGTGTCAAGGTGATGTGCTAATTACAATATGAAGCGCAGCACGGAGCAGAGAGCTGTATTAAGTTATATAAGGAGCAGAGACAAGCGCAGACTGTTCAAGGCTCTGCAGAGTCTGGGGCTAATTCAGAAGACTCAATTAGATCAAAAGGAAGTTTAAAGGGGCAGAATATGAGATGGGTTAAGATACAGTAGAACAATGATAGCATAACTCATGAAAATACATAAAGTGTCCATAAAGCCTTTTTACAGTTCAAAACATTTACATTAAAAAGGCAATTGATAATATACCTTAATCAGATTTGTTTTATTGTACTCCAGTGGTTTCCAGAGTTTTATTTTTATTTTTTACCTCATTTAATACACCTCTATATAAGCACCATTTGTCGCATGAAGCACATCAAGACAGTACCTGATTTCTTGCCATGTTCGCTGCAGCGTAGCCTCATTAATGGTTGCAGTCGTCTCTGTTATCTTTCGCTTTAGTTCAGTAATGTCCTGTATCTTTGTTCGATGCACGATATCTTTAACATAGCTCCATAGAATCCAGCCATTTCTTATGTTCATTCAATCAGATGCCTCTTTAATCAACATGGATGCCTGACATACAAGAATGCAACGTGATTAAAAACTTTTATAACCAATGAGTATAATAGAGCACGTCTAATTAATATATCTTTTCATTTGCCTTTGTAATTCAATTTTAAAATTCTGAACAGACTTTATGGACACCCTGTAGAGTTTAAAGTGCATATAACCAGCTTTCATGTTTTTATAATTCTGACTTGGTGTGGTGGGATCGTACTTGTAGTGAATGTTTGTCATAGTTTTACATCACCTAAGTGGGAGTTTGTGAAAAAAGTAAAAAAGAAAGTTCAGAAGATAAGCACAAAAATACAGGAAGTTGCACGAGTTCAAAAACAGAATACTTTTACCTATGTGTTCATCACTGAAAATTCCATACAAACACAATAAAGGTGTTTTTATTTATTTTTATTTTTTTGTCAAATCTTAACTATTGTGTAATTTAGACACGTTTAGGCCTCTACATTATGGTTGCTATAGGTGACAGAACTGGAATTACCTCTGTGTATGTCACATCTGCTGCTCCTGTCCAACCAGGAAGTAAAAGTATAAACTTCAGCAGAATTTAAAAACAAAACAAACACAAAACTATGTAAAAGGTCTTTAGGCTTATGTTTTAGAGCAGGCATGTCCAAACTGTGGCCCAGGGACCAAGTACGGCCCGCAGATCACATTTTCTTGGCCCTCAAGCTTCCAGGTAAATTGGCCCACATTATCTTAAATGGTACTTTTTACTGTACATTTCTGAAAATCTACTTACTGCCCATCTCAAATATTGAATGTGTCCCATTGAGGATGTGAGCATGAACAAAGATCTAGTGGTTCAGTCTAACTAGTAATAAACACACAGATTTGAAGTATTCACTGTATTGATGACCAGTCTACGGCCCTCAATCTATGTTTTTATATGTGGCTCTTAATGAGAAAAGTTTGGACACCCCTGTTTTAGAGTCTGTAGATTCCAGATAACGTTTACCATTATCAAAATACGATATGATTAGTATGATTAGTTTTTATAGCTGACTACTTGCAATTAGTCGATTAATTGTTACATGCCTAGACGATCACAATTAACCATTCATAAAAGCTGCTTTTGGTTTCATAATGTCCTCTAAATATTTTGTCTCTATGGGGTCATACTCCTCCATACATCCTGTTAACCCTGTAGTTTAGACCTATACAAACATGCTCTGAAACGCATGTGATTCTGGGATTAGTTTCTCAGATCATTTTTCAGTCTTTTCTCAAATGGAAGGCCCGGAAATGCTATTACTGACCTCTTTTTGTGTCTCCACTGTGTTTAATGTGAAATGATTTGACAATAGGCTGTGTTTCTTTGTGGTAAATGGTCACGATTATAGTGCTTTTCTACCTTCAAGGCACTCAGAGCTCTTAACATCAAGGAACCACTCATCAAGTCGCACACGCATTCATACACCAGTGTACGCAGACAGGGTTAAGTGTCATACCTAAGGACACAAGCGCACAACAACCTGTGGGTCAGTGGATCTGACTGCGCAACTAGTTATGTTTATGTTCAGAGCAGGATTTGAACCGCCAACCTTCAGATCAGTGGACAAACACAGTCCTCACCTTATATTTCCAAAGCTTTGTGTCTAAAAAGCTCTACATTATTATTATTAATCTGGCAAAGGGCCTGGTATCGTAAAGTGAAGGGTCACCTGCTTGTCTCTATGGAGTTATTGCTTTGCCTATATTAGAGTTCTCCACAGTATGGCATTAAACTTATATATCTCCATGGAGATAAGCAGCTGGCTCAATCGCAGCTCAACAAAACACCTGTAATTAAATGAATGGTTGATATGTTTAATGCCATACTGTGAAACACTCCAGTCAAAGCACAAACATCTTTATAGTGACATACAGCTGGCGTCAGTGGGCAAAGTGACTGTTCAGATCTGTGGAGAGGCAGCATCATTCATAGTAGTATTATTTTTGAGTAATAAAAACACCTGGATGAATAATGAAATAAATGCTGTGTAGATATGTTTAATGCCATACCGTGAAGCATTCCAGGCAAATAGCATCTTTAGGGAGACAAGCGCGTGACGTGACTAGAAAAGTTACGCGGTGCCTCTTTAATACAGCATGTTTTGGCTCACCTCTGCACCCCTGCTCGCCATATAGCTGCTTGTAATTAGAAATCTGCTGTTTTTCCTCTGGTTTGGATATGAGCATATGGTTTAGTGTTATGCACCTTCCCCCAGGGCCCACCCCCTCTCTCTCCATCCCCCAAACGACGCACACTTTTGGGGCAGTGACATCTCTGAACAGCTGCGAATGTGGAGGGGTGAGGGCCAAGGAACCAATAAATGAGCTTTAAATAATGAGGCTACGGTATGTCCCCGCATACAGCAGAAAAATATAAAAACATTCGAAACAAATTAAAATGACTGGAGCTTTGATGTCGTATTTTCTGCACATAAAAACAGTGAAAAACAGTTAAAATAAGAATAAAAATAACTGATTGGTTAAAGGTAACTTTCTTTCCAGCTTTTTGTCTCTTGAGGCATGAGATTGTCTATGTTTCACACAGTATGACATTAAACGTATCTATCACAAAGTTTTTGAATTATAGATGTTTTATAGGTGAAAAATACCAAAAAAAAAACAAAAAAAACATGCATTCTTACTGGGCGTGGGGTCACCTCTCCACATATCTAATCTGTAGCTTGGCCTTGCTGCTTGTCTCCATGGAGATATGTTTAATGCCATACTGTGAAGTATTAATGGCCAGTCTGCTGTGTGTCGTGTTGTTCTAGACACCAAAACAGTGTAATGCAAAGCTCCTAGTTGTGTAATCCTTAGGTAGTAACATTTCCATGGAAAACAAGCAGGTGGCTGACCCATCACCAGAAAATGTACATAGACTGACACTAACATGTTAAAGATGCACTATTCATGACTGCTTTCGTAAAATAGATAGAAATGTATTGAAAGGTGACATAGTTATAAGAAAAACAAACTAAACCAATATCCCAGACAAAAGTTCTGCAGTCTACACTGAATTAATCCTTTAGCCGTGGATTAATCAGTTGATGGTGTCTTCATCAACTAATTGATTGATTGACTGAATTGATTGACCATTTGATTTAGATTATAAAGAATTCTATGGGACAACAGCAGAAAAGAGAAGTTAGGGAGTGGATTATCTGAAGACTTAAGAGCGAATCATACATTTAATCTGCCTTTTTCCAAATAAATATACTTTTTCCTAGTACTTTTCTGTATAAATAGTATAAATATATATATATTTTTTTGCATCAACTCACATGCAGTTGTAGTATTTTGAGATTAGTTACCTGGTAAGATGATAAAAATAATGAATAGTTTGAGAGCTTTTGCCACGACCCTTTTGTAGTCAAAAAACGTGATTAAAAATAATAATAATTTTTAAAAAAATACATATCGATACACTTGTTTAAAATCACAATGGGAATAATTATTGATGAATAACATGTAAATATAAGTTCATAAATGTTCATTTAAGTATGATACAAATAAATAAAAAAGAAGAAAAAACTTTTAAAGACGTAATAAATAAACACACTGATCAAATAACTGCTCCTGCTCGCTCACTCAGATCTGTAGATCATTCACTGTTAGTGGTCCCCAAAATGAGGAGGAAACTTTGAGGGGACTGTGCCTTCTCTGTGGCTGGTCCCAAACTGTGGAACACGTTGCCCCTGCACCTTAGACAGGCTGAGTCACTTTGTACTTTTAAATCAGCTCTTAAAACACACTTTTTCTTTTTAGCTTTTCATTGATATGTTGACTTTTATAGTGTACAGTTTGTAGTTATTTATTTATGTCTGTCATTTATCTGTGTTTTTAAAATGTCTGTTGTGTACTGCACTCTGGTCAACTAACAGTCGTTTAGTCTGATGTAGCGTTGGTCAATAAGGTCAAGGTTGAGCCCTGTGGTCGCTCGCCCCTTTGCTCTAGTCTACAGACTCTGAGCAGACAACGCCTGCTCCTGTTGTCATGAAAGCTAACGTTTTGAATCGGCATTCTGCTTTTGATTTTCTGAGATTGGTAAGCACAAACCATTGTAAAAACTACTTAAAATATCTTTACCATTCATGTTGGTGACAAACATTTGTTATACTGAAGTTACTGTGTGCCGAGAGCCCAGGAAATCTGGGAAACGTAGCCTTGTTAGCACATGTTGCCCTGCATTGGTTAGTCCCTCACACAATGCAATGTGCTAACTTAGTAGGCTAATTGGCGTTAGCTTCAAGCTAACCTCCTCTAATTTCATGCTAACCTCTGCTAGCTTAATGCTAACTTCCGCTAGCTTCGTGCCAACCTGCACTAGCTTCGTGCTAACCTCTGCTAGCTTCGTGCTAACCTCTGCTAGCTTCGCTGTGGGTTGTTTGACTAAATTCTTCATGTAACTTAAAGATGCTGTGCACAAAACTTGTATCTGATAGTTAAAAAGTGTTGTACTTGTGCTCGTTCTGTAGTAGCACGTGTTCCTGTCCTATTGTGTTAACGTGGTTCAGAGCGCTGTAAAAATTACCCGTGAAAGTCAAGTGCAATTTATTGCCGCTTTGTTATTATTTTGTTGCACATTATTAGAAGTAAAAGCCATATTGTATTTGCAATGCACTTTAAAGCAATTTTGTGTCATTTTAAAGGTGTATTGACTATGCACTCTAAAAAATAGAACTAGTATTTACCCCATTTAAGCTGATTCATTTGGTTTATTCATATGGTAATTTTGTCATTGTGAATATTTTGAACTTTGTACAACATGTTTATTATTTTGAAATGGATGTAAACAGTAGCAAAAGAGTACTATAACGATGTATTCCATTATTTTAAACTACTTTATTCTGGCCTTATCTTTAGTTCAGGTTGTTTTGTTGGATCTGAATTAAGAACTGCAGACGTGCAGAGGAGAAAGGATCATTTTCCAGTACTGGATGGCGAGCCTGAGCCCAAAGAGTCGAACGAGCTGGTAGCTTGTAACCTGACTGGTTACAAACACAGTGAACATTGAACAGACAGTAACAGTCATTGAAAAGGACTTAAAGAATTATGCTATACCCGGGTAAATTTGATTTGTTTGGGGTATAAGCACGCTCTGTATTTTTGTTATTTGTAAAACAATACCTGAATCCACTTATAATTCTTATAATACAAACTATTTTTCACTTTAATTCAAAGTGTCCTCTGTCATACTCTCACGCTCCTTCGCATCTAGAGTCTGTCTGATCCAGCCTGTCCTCCCTTTCACACCGATACTAACAGTAAAGGTAACTACATTGCCATATCCAAAAAGTGCAAAAAGGGCACAGAAAGCACCTTAAGTGCTACATAATTCATACATACTAATACCATTTGACAGATTATCCCAGTAGTCAGATCTGGCTTTTACCAACTGTGTTTACTCAGAAAGTACCTGCTTGACACTGACCTAGAGCGTATCGTTCATGGAGTCATCACCTACAGATTAGACTACTGTACCTCATACAGGGGTTGGACCAGGGCTCCATCCATGGCTTACAGTTAGTCCAAAATGCTGCTGTGCACATGCTCAGAGGCACCAGGAAATATGAGCACATTTCTCCTGTGTTGGCCTCTCTGCACTGGCTCCCTGTCAGCTTCAGGATTGATTTTTAAGATTCTGATAATGTTTTTTAAATGTCTCTATGGGTTGGCCTCTCCCTATCTCTCTGAGCTTCTGTCTGTCTATGTTCCCAGTACAATTTTGACATCAGATTTGCTGTAGATGGTCTCAGACTCCTGAACAGTCTTCCTCTGTGTATCAGAACAGCCCAGTCTTTAAATATTTTTAAATCTTTGTTGAAAACTAATTTGTTTGCACTGGCATTAAACACAAGCTGAGTGGGACACTTGTATTGTATTGTTTTATTGTGTTTTTGCATGTTTTGCTTTGAAGATTTTACTTTTATTGCCTTTGTGCATCACTTTGGGCAGCTGTGGTTCAAATGTGCTTTTTAAATAAATTTGACTTGACTTGTGCACATGTGTGGCTTTATATGTCTGCAGTGCATGTCTCCTCCCCATCAGTATGCTGTGTGCTCTGCCAGTCTCTCAGAAACATGGCCATTCAGCTAAACTCAGAGGTCCAAATAACAGTGGTGCAGCAGTCATTTTATGTCCACTGAACGAATAGGGTCCATGAATATCCAGAGGGGAAAGAGGAGAGGAAGAGGAGGGATGGGTGAGGAGTGGGGATGTCAAGATCAAGTGGTTAATTGATAACCATGATTATTTGGATAAAAATATAATCATACCAACTTTTCAAATGACGTTGCAACATTCTATAGGCCAAAACTATTTAATACGGACGAGGGCAGCTAAAATGAATATAGTTCAAATGCAGAATTTCATCAGTCTAGTCACTAATAGAAATGTTCAGGTTCAACATTTGTGAATTTACCTTTGGATATTTCATGGTAGTGTACAATGTAAAAAAATAAATAAATCTGTCCCTTACCCCCACCTTAAAGTATAAGTATGGAGTCTATTTATGGAGTAACCCTACATCACACAATACTAGGTTAATTCAACAAAATGTATTATTGCTTATAAATGATATAGTCAGCTGCTCTTTTTGCATCAGAATAGACGATACTCTCTATATTCAAATGTTGCATAGTTTCAAAACAACATTCTCAATTTCATTCATTTTCAATAACGCTCGGGGGTCTTCTAGAGAATCTGAGGCAAACATTTGTAAGTTCAAATCACTATACACTCCAAAAAAGCATTTTGTCTGCTTATGGCACATTAGCCTTGAAAGTGAATGAAAGATTTCACTGTTGGTTGGTGTCAATAATTGTGAGTAATCTTAAAATGATTAAGCTTCCTTTCACAACAATCTTAACACTACAATTTGATCCTGTGAAGTCTTCAGTGAGGAGGATGTGGAGTGGGGTGGCTGAGTGATCCTGGTTCAGAGGAGAATTCAAAGTCCACTCAAACTCTGAGGGCTCTAGCTCGACTGCTCAGAAATGAAGAGCCATTTGACAAGTGAGTTTGATCATAACGATATTATTTTGAAGAAAGTGACACCGGCAGCCCATCGATCAGTCAGGACGCTGTAGGAAGTGAAATTGTAGTGAAGATTGCATTTTAAAGTCATTTTCATTCAGGCCCCAGCTCTCAGGATATATGGAGTCAACACACTGCTGCATGCTTGATCGGTAGCAACACTCCCTGTTTACTGCAAATATAGAAGAAATACATTGGGCAAGACATCCAATTTGCTGGGTTTCAAATGACATTCTGTAAGCCAATAATATTTAATACAGATGGAGGCTACTAAAATTTGTATTGTTAAAATGCAGATTTTTGTTGTAATATAGTGAATTCTTGGCTCTAGTTAATTAGCAATAGGAACGATCAATTCCAACATTTGTACTTCACCTTTTGAGCAAGTTCATGACAAAGTACAATGTAATCAATAGGGAAACTGGCATTTGCCCCTCGTTTAGGAGTATGACGTTATCACATTTGAAAACCACCAATCAGAGTGCAGACTGAGTGAGGGGTCTATGGAGCAGTTTGGCAGCCTTGCTTCAGTCAGTCTGGCCTAGGGCATCTGTGGCTAGTGCTGTTGCAAATGGATACATTTTGTGTTTTCCGACAAAGAGTACATTGTAAAAGTAGGTCTTTGCGACAAAATGTAACATATTAAAGTATTTTTATTTCTTGTCAAGTAATCGTCAAAAGCAGCGATTGGCTGTGTTTGGACTATCCACTCAAGTTTTAATTTGTTGTCTGATAAAAGCTGTTCTAAAGCCGTGTACGTGCCCGATAAGAATGCATGTGGATATTAACAATGTGTCAAAGGGTTTGTGAGAACTATGGATGATTTACAGATTTAAATACTTCTCCCTTCTGCTGTTTGAAAAAACGTACCTCAACTGTCCAAAAAAAATGCTCTATATACACATCAAAAGTTCAGATGTACCTTCTCATTCATTGTCTTTTTTCTTTATGTTCACCACTTTCTACGTTTAAAATGCATATGGAAGACATCAAGTATATGATGCAAGATATATGGAATTATGTAGTAAAGAAAAATGAAATAACGTGTACATTAAATATATATTTAATATATATATCCTCATATATCCTCAAACTAGCCACTCTTTGCTTTGTTGACATCGCCACAAACCCTTGGCCTTCTCTCAATGAGCTTCTTGATAAAAACTCCTGAAATGATTTTCACTTCACAGCTGTGTCTTGTCAGGGTCATGAAATGCCAAAAGTGCAAAGCATTGATCAAAGCAAAGGGGGAGTTTATTTTTGTTTACTACATTCCTCATGTGTTCATTCATAGTTGGTTGATTCCTTCAGTGAGAATCTCCAATGTAAATAATCATGGAAATAAAGAGAAAACATAAATTCATATATTATTCAAACTTGACTGGCTGTGTATATCTGTATGTATTTGTGTGTATTTGTGTGTATTTGTATGCGCCACTTGGCTTCATTTGTGTCGGTGACATTTGGGTTTGATTCTGTGGAAATGGATACAGTTCTTTCTATTGATCGCTTTGTAATGAACCGTCTGCTCTTGTCTGCACATATAGATTCGTTTGACAGTCTGCACCTGTCTGCTGCACCTGTCTGCTCTTATCTCCACCTGTCTGCAATGTTTAATAGTACACTGTATCAATTCCTTTACAGTCTACACCTGTCCACTCCTATCTGCACATGTTAAATAATACACCATATCAATTAATTTGCAGTGTACACCTGTCTACTCCTGTCTGCATGTTTAATAGTGACCTGTCTTGATTCATTTAACAGTCTGCTCCTGTCGGTACCTTTCTGCTCCTGCCTAATTTTAGTCTGGCAAATACCTCCTCCTGTTGTCTAGCTGCTCCTGCCTGCTCTCGTCCCACAGTTCAATAGCGTATTACTCCTTTAAACTGCCTGATGCCGTGTGCTTTTGTCTGCTCCTCTGGCTCTGCTCCTGTCTACCTGCTGCTGACCTGTCTGCCCCGTGCCTGCCTGCTCTAGCATGCTTCCATCTTCCCCTCATTGCTTCTTTCTACACCTGTCTGCTCCTGTCACACTCATTCGAATGTGCGCTTTATCACTCCTTTAAAATGCCCGATGCTGCGTGCTTTTGTCTGCTTCTGTCTGCTACCACTTCTGCCATCTGCCCCTGACCTGTCTGCTTCTGTCTGCTCCCCTCTGGCTATGCTCCCTTCTGCCCCTGCTTGCTTCTTTCTACTCTTGTGCTCCTCTTCTTTTCCCTGTCTTACATGTTCAGTGGTGTCCTGTATCACTCCTTTTAAACTTGCCTGCTCCTCTGTCTATGCTCCTGTCTCCTCCTTTCTGCTCTTGTTTGCTCCTCTGACTATGCTCCTGCCTGCTCCTGTCTCCTCCTACCTCTCCTGTCTGCTCCTGTCTGCTCCTGCCTGCTCCTGTCTCCTCCTACCTCTCCTGTCTCCTCCTACCTCTCCTGTCTGCTCCTGCCTCCTCCGACCTCCCCTATCTGCATCTTACCCGTCTGCTCCTGTCAACTCCTATCTGCTTGCTCTTATCTATTTTTTTCTGCTCCTGTCTCCTCCCACCTCTCCTATCTTGTCCTATCTGTACCCTACCTGCCTGCCCCTATCTACCTCTGCCGTCTCCTATCTGCTCCAATCTACTCCTGTCTGCTCCTGTCTGCTCCTCTGGTTATACTCCTGTCTGCTCCTCTGGCTATGCTTCTGTCTCTTCCCACCGTCCCGTCTGCACCTTACCTGCCCCTCACCTGTCTGCTCCTGTCTGGCCTTGTCTGCTCCTGTCGCTCCAGTCGGCCCGGACCTTTCTGCTCCTTCCTCTCTTTCCCGCCCCTGACCTGTCTGCTCCTGTCTGCACATTTAACAGTCAGAGTTGTATTGATCCATTCGTTTGCCCTATATGAGCGGAGCCATTAGCGACAGTCTAGTGATTCTCCTTTGAGGTAACGCTCTTAGAGACATGTAAGTGCAGAGTAATGGAGAGGAAGTGGCGACAACACATCCAAATATGGTCTGATCTGTGGGTGCATCCTGGATACCATTTGTTTTACCATTTAACAAGGGCACCTTTTTATGTCAGACAGTGAAGGTAGTGGCCTGCTTTATATCTCATTTACTATATTTACTCTGTGGACCAGACACCAAAATTAGACACTGGTTAAGGCAGAACGATGTTAGAAAAATGTAACTGTCATTTTTCAGACAAGGATTGCCAGCACGAATATTAATTAACAAATTCATACAAGAATCACATATTAGAACATATGTAGAGGTCTAAACAGTGGTGGATGACATACTCAGTTTTGTTACAGTACAGATACAGAGGTAAAAAGTTACTCAAGTAAAAGCATCACATGAAAAAAATTCACTTAAGTAAAAGTATTAAAGTACCTGTATAAGTGTTTTTAACTTGATATTGATAAAAAAAAAAAAAATAAAAAAATACAGATTTTGGCCAGTAGTAACAATACAAATTAATTTCTTAATTTTTCTTATCAATTTTGTGTAATTTAGTTTGATCAAAGCCAAAGCTTGAACACAAAAACTTTTGTCAGGATGTTACCACAAACATGGTAAAAATGACACCTCAAACCATATGAAAAGTACTTTTCACTTTTCAGTACAGTTAAAAAATGTAGTTGAGTATAAAGTACAGATACTGCTCTCAAATGTAGTGAAGTAAAATTAAAAAGTATCCACTGTAAAATATACTCAAGTAAACTACAGATACCTAAAAATTCGACTTAAGTACTGTACCTTACTACTTATACTTTGTTGACTTCTACCACTGGGTTTAAACTACAGGGTTAGAAGTTTTTTTTATGTAGAATAAGACAGGACATTTTGTTGTTTGTGGAGGAAATTATGGCAGCTCAAAAACTGCAGCCCTTGCGATTTGCTAATTGCATCCTATAAAATTTTTATTCATTTATGATTTGCTCTAATATTTGTATCACTCAAGATGGCAACAAAAACAAATGTAGCAGCAGCAGATATTTTGCTACTATAGGTATAAAACTAATGTGATTATTTGAGAGGGATATTTAGGCGGCTACAAACACACAAGCCCTGTGTCCAATAAACTTGATATATTGTTTTCAATATAAATGTATGGGCTCTTGGGGGCCCTCTGGTGGCCTCGGGGCCCTAAGCAGCTGCTTTGTCTGCTAATAGGCTGGACCGGCCCTGGGTGTGATAGACTTTTTTGAGTTTCAATGTAATGACAGTGATGAAGGTGAAGATTGTTGCCTAAAGACACGGCAACAGAAAACACTAGAGTCACTGCCCGTCTGTAGCGTTTGGTATTGCTAGCAGTCTCCCATCCGAGTAGTAACCAGGCCAATCCCTGCTTAGCTTCAGAGATCAGGCAAAATCTGACATTTTCAAAGTGATATGGCCTTTACCTTCCTCCACCTCAATTCAACAATTTTGGGACAGTGTTGAGAGGCCGCACATGGATTCACTGACCAGTCTTATGATGCTCTATCAGACATGAACTTCTCCAGAATTCACCTGCCATTTTAATACTTTACTGCTTTAGGGTTGTCAATAGGCCTGTCACAATAATTACTATATCTACTAATATTTATAGTGGGTACTTTTTTCTGTTTTAGGATGATACTAGGATGAGATTTGAGCTGTAGAGGATTTCATAAATTACTTCTATGATTCATTATAGATTCAAAATAATCCCTTAAGTGTTTCATTCTGTTTTTTATTTAGTGCAGTTTGTGTTTTTTTAACCATATTATACATTTGGAATAGTTTTTTTGGGGGGGATTGTCCAGCTTTAGGGTTCTTGTGTCAGTGCCATAAACTAGTTTCAGTATTATCATTTAGCAATTATTTTTTTTCAGCAATATATCATACTTCAAAATGTGTTATCGGGACAGGCCTAGTTGTCAAAAGTAGAAAATCAGATAATCAATACTAAAATGAGTATAGAAACGAGATACTCATTTGAACAATTTGCGTTCTTTTTACATCCTGCATTTCTAAACACGCCAAATTAGTAGTAACTATAAAGGCTGCATAAGTTTTAGCTGTGCATTTAGCTTGTCCATATACAGACTAAATGGACTGATCCCAACATGTAGTTTGTCACTGGGAAAACAACAAGAGCGGCTTATGAGAAAAACAACATTAACAAAGCCTGGGAGCTGTTGAGTGTGGAGGTGAGGTGAGTACAGGCGACCCCACATGTGGCTTGCATTTTAATTGGGCTGTTTGCAGAAAAGATGTTGTTCTATGACACAAATGAAGCATGAATTTAACCAGAGAGACTGTTTACCCTTTACCTTGCCTGCTTCTCAGCCAATCAAATCTAAAGACGTTCTTATTCGTACACGCTCTCGTCCCTCCATAGAGTGTTTCAGCTATGTGTAACAAAGGATGCCATCATTTCAATTTTTGAGTGAAATCCTTAATTTACTTTCACCGTCTAGTACCATTCCTTTAGTGCTTTAATTAATCAAACCTTCTGAATTAAAAGTGTAAACGTATAGCTAAAAATACACTAAAATAAAAGCATATCTATGAAACGCACTGCTTCTTTGTGTAACATCATGGGAAACTCAAAAGAAATCAGTCAAGATATCAGGAAGAAAACTGCAGTTCAATTTACAGATGCCTGGAGGTGCCACGTTCACCTGTTCAAACAATTATATTCAACTATAAACACAATGAGAATGTCCAGGAATCACACCGTTCAGGAAGGAGGAGGGTTCAGTGTCTCAGAGATGAACGTGCTTTAGTCAGTAATGTGCATATAAACCCAAGAACAAAAATAAAAGACCTTGTAAAGATGCTGCTGAAGCTGGTAAGAGCGCGTCATTATCCACAGTGAAACGAGGACTGTACGGATATGAGCAGAAAGGACGCTCTACCCGGAAGAAGCCATTACTCCAAAAGAAACATAAAAAAAGCCAGATTACAGTTTGCAAATGCACAAAGGGACAACAACTTTAATATTTGGAGACACGTCCTGTGGTCTGACGACACTAAACTGGAACTGTTTGGGCATAATGAGCACAGTTACATTTGGAGGAAAAAGGAGGGAAACGCGCAAACCCCGAGAACAACATCCCAACTGTGAAATACGAGGGTGGCAGCATCATGTTTGGGGTTTTTTCTGCAAGAGGGACTGGTGTACTGCATAAAATAGATGGCATCATGAGGAAAAAACATTATGTGGAAATACTGAAGCAACATCTCAAGACATGAAAGCTTGGTCCCAAATGGGTCTTCCAAATGGACAGTGACCCGAAGCATACTGCCTGACTCTTATTTGACCTGGAGAAGGGCCTCTTTCAGCTTGTTTCCATGGAAATTGTGTTGACATAAGACTTGCCTATGTCTATGGAAGATGTTCAGAAGTATGGTTTTAACTTTCCATTGAATGCAAGTGATGAGCCACTTCCAAAATTTTACGCAGTGTTGCTTTAATGTTAATTGTTTTTCATTTTTGGTTTGAAAACTATTACACTTTTCTTTTTTTTTTTACATATAGATTGTGACCTGTACTATAAAGATTGTCGATCTTGACTTATACTGCTGCATATTACACTACGTTTTTATACATATATTTAGTTATAATGTTGCGTCCTCATCACTAACAGACCTGGAGTTGTGTTTTGTTTAATTCACACATGTTTAACACACAAACCACTCTGTTCTTGTGATGTCATGTGGTCAACAAGAACTGCTCCACTGTGTTTTTAATCTCCACACACCTTCACTAGAATCTTTTGGATGATTTCAGACCTGCACTTTCCAATCTATACCGAAACGAAAGGTAAAACTAACAATTCATGACATCACAAGGTGGAACAGAGCATTTTGAGTTTTGGGGATGTAGACAAACTACTAATAAAGGGTGAGAATGAAACAAAAAAACAAAAAAACTACTCCAGGTCTGTTTTTGAGGAGGTGGTAACATTATAACATGGCTTAACCCTCACAAAAGTCAATTTTGCATAATATAGATCCTTTAAGTTAAGGTAAGGTACACTTTATTGTCCCCATATGGAAATTTGTCCTCTGCATTTGACCCATCCTTCAAAGCCGCTGCTAACCCTGTAGTTTAGATCTGTACAAACATGTTCTAAAATGTGATTGTTGTTAGTTTGTCAGTTCATATGTCAGTCTTATGTTTAAAATGTGAACTTTGAACAGAATCATATTATTAAAACATAACAATTTCAATGCTTGTCAGAAAAATCACACTTTTTCCCCGTATTCGTCCAGCCCTAGCTTATAAAATAGATTGGTAGATGCATAGATAAATCTCTCAAAATATTCCCGTCAAACTTCAAACTGGTCAAAAATACATTGCATTCATCTATTATTGCTTATACGCTGAAACTTGCTGCGCACCCTATACATTTCCATCCCGAGCCAGTCAGAAAACTCTCTTCTCTTCAATAAAACTTGAGTCGCCCGCAGCGCTTAACAAAAAGGAGGAATATCTGAGTTTATTTGTAATGGATACTGTCAGCTCGGGCGGTACTATCTCTTTCACACTTCAGAATTATGCCTTATTTTCAGATCAATCGCAGCTTTTCGCTCCTCCGGCTGCAATTGATCTGTTCTTTGTTGAGTTGAGGAGCAGGGCTGAGCAGACTAGACTTTTTTCTCTTTTTTGTTGTTCCGTTGGTGGCGATTGATGTAGGAAATGTAACAGTACGCGGAAGTATTGATGTGGGAACATGACCGTGTGAAATGTGTCCACTCCGATGATACAATCCTGCTGAGATGACTCAAAGATAATGTATTATGCATTATTTAAAGGTGCACTTTGTAACATTTTTCGGTTAGTTTTGTGTCACGTGCTTGTTTCCATGGAGATGTTGGTGTTTGCGCGGAGTGTCCCAAAGTATGGCATTCAATTTATGTATTTTATGCATTATACGGGGCAGTGTCCAGGGACTCTTCTCCAGATCAACCTCCTGGACGACCTTAGCCTGAGGACTTGATCTATTGTTGTGGTTTCCTTAAATTCTCAGCATTTTGTCGAGGGGCGGGGCTTAGCGTTCCATGTTAATTAAAGCTAACTAACTGCTATGTGCTGTATTTTCCAAAGAGAGTGAGTTCAGTTCATAATCAGCAGAAAAATGTAAGTTTTAGTGACACTGACGGTACTGTTTGTGATCTGTTAAATACAGTTAACGAATACTTTTACTTATTTATCATTTTCAACAAAAGAATACAGCTCAATTTTGCCAAGACCCTGTTCACAAACCTATCCCAAAACCTAATCCTAACCCTAACCTAAGATAGTACAAATCAGATACAGTGCCTTTAACTACAAATGACAGGTTTTATACTGGAGGGGATATTTAGTTGTTTGCAGAGAATATATTATGTAACATTATATTGATTTTTATTCGCTACTTTCATTCATACAAAATGGTAAATTAACCTTGGACGCTTCCTACGACAATAATCCAACATAATGCAAATCAAAATAGTGTAGGAAATATAGCTGGCTGTATAGATGTTTGTACTGCAGTGAGTCTGTGCTCTTATGGCCTGTCAGTGTTTTGTCTCTGCTCCATAGAAGCACAGACGAGGTTCTCTACAGGAGGCCCCAGACAGCAGCACAAGAACATAACTCACTTTTCCATCAACTCTTTATGAAAACCACATCTTTTTTTTTTTACACAGAAATACTGCCTCTCCTCCTTCCTCTTATTCTTCTGTGCGGATATGAGTTCTTCAAAACAAACTAAAATATTGAATTGTTAATGTGCTGCGTTGGATAATAGCGATTTTTAAGATATAAACACACAAGAGTCGAGATGTGATGAAGATTTGAGTGGAGATACTTAGGTGCTTAGATCCCGCTAGGTAAAGATTTCAATAATGTGATGATTAGAGAATGAGTGGTTGTCATGAACTGAAATGTGATTATGTCTTGCTGCCAGATGGGGGCAAGTTTTCCATTCAATTACATTGTGTTTTTGTAAGAAATGTCCAAAAGGTAAATTCACAAATGTTGTATCTGATCTCAACAAACATCTGCATTTCAAACATATAATGGAATATGGTGATGTTTTCTGAAACTCAGCAATATGACGGATTTGCAAAGAAAGTTTTTAAACTCATTCCGGTTAAATGTGCACTATGTAACTTTTCCAGTAGAGGGTCTGTATATATTTACTTTAATTCTATTATGAATGTTTTTACTGTCCAAAAATACAAATGAAAACATTCATACAGTGAGCTGGGCCTCATCTTCACTGATCCTCACCTGTAACTTTATGTGGTGGTGTCACATGCTTGTCTCTCAAAGGGCGGAGAAACAATTCCTGCTCGTATCATTTTGTCCTCAGTAGGGCTGGGCACTGAAACTAGGTTCCAAGTAGGCACTGACCAAAAAGGCAAGGCTGGCACAGAAAAACTAACATTTGTTCGCTGCCAACTTTCGGTTCCTTGGCTTTAAATGCCTGCATCAATGAGCCAATACTGATTTATTTAACACTGATTTATTTAAGAGCAGAGCAGGTACTCATGCATCATTACTGCGCTCTGCACAAATGAATGGCACATATAGCATCCATGTTTTAAAATAGTCCCACATGTGTCCAAACAAAGTGCAGTGTTCATCTTACTGGTAAAACAGAAGAGCTGGAGAAACAGCATGTCCAGAGTTGCATCTTGTATCCACCCGAAGACACACCAAATCTTCAGTGCAGGGCCTTTACAGTGTGTCAAAGTCAAAGTGATGTGTCTAGTAATAAATCCACACCCAATCACAGTCTGCAGTGTTTGTGTAAAGCTGAAGCCAAACAGATTATATGAAACAAACTCAGCCAACATCCTCCTCCTCCTCTGTCCCGGTAAAAGCATAATTCCCAAATAAAGGTGTAGTAAATATCCAGTGTGGAGCGTGAATCCGCTTAAAGATGAAGCCAAACAAGTCTGCATCAAGTTGAAGCCAAACAGATAATATGAACCAAAACTCTGCCAAATTTCTCCTCTGCCACAGTAAAAGTGCAATTCACAAATCAATGTGTTGTAGTAAATACATCCATTATGGAGCGCGTGTGCGTAATGTTTGCCATAATCCTCCTCCCTCCAGGTAACGGCGTAATAAAAGAGTAAAGTTATTTAAAACAAAACGAAGCCTGTGCAGCAGTGCTGCCTTTCATATAAAGTGCGAGATACCGTGAAAACAAAAGTGAAACTTAAGCGAGGCCATGTGAGGATCAGCTGTGTTCTCTGGTTTGTTTTCACATTAGTTTTAGGTATAACCGGACATCATATGGCCTAGTACTATGTTTTAAAATATGAAGTAACATAGTTACGCATTACAAGTGTAAGGATTATTGCATTATTATTATTATTATTAAACAGGTAGTGTAATGTATTTTGACTTTTTAATTTGTATATTTTTTACGGTGCAATCTTTCAAAATAAAATGCGCATGTCCCTGAAGTGTTTTCACTTTCTGCGATTTACAGCCCACAACATGGTGGCTGATCCTCAGGTCAAAAAAACAAAATACTTGTTCCCTAATTACAATCAGGACTAAATAGCTTGTCAGTTTAATTTGTCCCGTAGTTCCCAGCGTGGCTTGAAACTCCAAATTACTACTCTCCCCTTTGAACCTGAATGCACTAAAGCACTACGGTGCGCAGTGACAGGAAAACAAGCAGGACAAGCATTTGAGAAAATAACTAGAATTATTTTGACACATTTTGTGATTATGTACTTACTTTTGGAGTTTTTATTTTTTAATTCACTTCACTTCAAAGGACACATTTTGAACATATTCAGGAGTATTGCTAATAAAGAGACAAGTGAAATCATTACAAAATGTTCATGCAGTTTAGAACATGTTTGTGTAGGACTAAACTGCAGGGTTAAGCTTTTATACAGAATATGGAGACTAGATATGCAGTGGAGGCAGATGGCATTACAGTGTCTAAATAATTGCAGAGTCAGTGATATTTTAATTGTGACCATTCAAATTGCAATACTGATTTGTTTGTTATGAATGCACATAATGGAGCTTTTAACCATGTTATAGCAGTGTTCCTTCATCAAAAACATACCTGAAGTTGTAATTAACTTCATTCAGGCTTGTTACACTAATGCTGTTTACAAAGTGTTTTTCTCTGAGCCTCAGAAATCCCTGTTTACATTTTCTCCTGTTTGTTGATTCAAATATATACTTTTTAAGTATATATATCATTTTGTCTTTATTACAACTGCAAACTTATATTGGCATGTCAGGGCTGGGTTTAAAGTGGGACTAAACACCTAAACTCAAGCCACAATCACTTTGCAAATAGAGCTTATAATCAGAAGCACCTGGCTGTAATTGGGGGAGTTCTGTGTGATGTCACGTAGTACTTTAAATTACAGTGATCACTGGAGACAGCTCACACTAAGTTTTAAAACAGCAAATTTTCCCATTTTACACAACAATTGCCAAAAAGGAAGGTAGAACAGTAGATAATGCTATTAAAACATCATCATATTCAGCGTTTAGTAGCAAAAAATTTAACCTTTTTTAACCCTAACCCTAAATTTAGTGTTTAGTTTCACTTTTAATGCTTTACTTCTTTCCCATGGTTCATTTCAAGTGTTGCAGTGGATAGTACGCTAACACCAAATCCAGATCAGTGCAGTGTCTGATGGGAAGTAATGTGAGTTTTTAATCTTTAAAACATGAAATGCCAAAGTGCCAGATTATCAAAACTAGTTACTACACATTTGAACAAGTATCAAAACACAAATCACATATAGGACATGTAGACTGTAGGGTGATATTAAAGAAACTACTTTTATTTTGTGTTGAAATGTGTCTGTAGTGTAAAAAGAGCATTTATCATTGTGTGTCAAAATTGGTATTTCATATTGAGCCATTTTCTTGGTATTGTAATAGACGTTCACTGGAAAAATAGAAAACAACAGAGAAGTAAAATAACATATTTTCAGCCCTAATTTGAAGAATTCTAACCCTGTTTTTTTCTCTCTTTTGCAGATGGACTGGCTCACATTGAGAACACACTAAAGCCTGTTATGTGAAGCCCCGGCACTGCAGTCCCTCCTCGCACCAGCAGGGGGACGTGGGGGGCGGGTTTTCCGGGTCAGCGATGCCTTACCCGCTTGAAATGACAATACAAACCTTATTCATTTTGGCCGTTCTCATGTGCAACCCTATCGTGACAATACCAGCCAGTCGGGAGCGCTTGGAGAAGGCCCTTACCCAGGCCAAGGTGGACAAACTCGGGCAAGATAAGCAGCAAGCGGTAGGGTTAGCCAGCGGACAACCGGTGGCAAAAACTGAAATGAATACACAACAAAGCACAAATCGGACTGCGGCGAATCGAAACAGGACAAAAAGCGGTGGTAAATCGCAAGAACTTTGGAGCGAACAAGATACGATAAACCAAATCGACGAAGGCCCAACCAGCGATGTTACTACGTCAATGGAAGCTATCGACGAATACGCATACCCGGATTATCGCGGGAAAGGTTGCATGGATGAGAATGGTTTTGTTTTTGCGATCGGAGAGGAATTCACACCAGGACCGTCGACTTGTCCCTGTCTCTGCACAGATGAAGGTCCGATGTGCTCCAAACCGGATTGTCCGAGAGTTCATCCCCGCTGTATCAAAGTGGACACGAGCCAGTGCTGTCCGCAGTGCAAGGAGAAAAAAAACTACTGCGAATTCCGAGGAAAAGTTTACGCTTCACTGGAGGAGTTCAAGGTGAGTCTAAACCGGGTGAATATTTTATACTGGAGTGGTTATGTACGGCTAACAGTGCACTCTGGTGTTTTATTAAAGGGCCTGTATTACGCTATTTTCTGATCCATGGTATAATGTTTCCTCAGCTAAAACATACCCAGAGTTGTGTTAACACTTTTAGACTGAATTGTTCTTCCAAGAAAACACTGTTCCACCTTGTGATGCTATGTGGTAATACAGGAAGTACCCCACTGTGTTTTTAAACTCCATTCACCTTCACTACAATAACTCCAGATAATTTCAGCCCCGGAATTGCCAATTTCTCCTGTTGACTGCTTCATGACATAAGATGGAACAAAGCCTTTTGAGCTTTGGAGTTGTAGACAGCCTAATAATGCAGCATTACTCAAACGTGTGAAAGAAACAAAACACAACTCCAGGTGTGTTTTTGATGAGGTAACAGCATTCTAACAAGACTTCAAGCTCACAAGAGGCAATTTTGCGTAATAGGACCTTTAAGGCTATGTTCGAGAGTACAGGCTTAGCTCCCTGGGTTTGTTCTGGATTAGAGAGTGAGAAAGTGAAGAACAGACAAAATGAAAAATGTCAATTGAAAGACTTGGGATTTGTCTACTGTCCTTTCTGTTAATTTTCTGGTTGGGCTGCACAATTTATCTCAATCGTTTGAGTTGGTGCAATTATCAAATCACAAAAGCTAATAGAAAAATAGTACTATGCAAAGAACAAAATATCCTCTTTTTATGGATCAGGATTTATTTGATCAAGAGAATACGAATGACAGTGGGATGTCTAGCTGAAATTAAAATCCAATTAATAGAAACATGATGAAAGACTTCAACTGATATGTGTTGCGCTCTACACGTTCATAAATCTGGAGCGGCTCTCACTGAAAGCGATCTGGAAAAGGCAGAACGTTATGACGGATACTTAAATGTGATTGGTCGAAGCGTCACAACAACGAAACACGCTGAGAAATCAAACTCCACATTCCACATCCAGTTGAGACCAAATCACAGACATGATGATGTTTGTTTTGGTTTGTTTGGACGTTTCACCTTTAGCTCCGCCCAAACCACAATACTGCTCTCTGATTGGTCTGAACCAAAGCGAGAGTCTTGTCGAGATGGATTTTTTCGAGTTTCCGAACAAACCAATATCACAGGAATTATTATTAACTCAAAAATTGATCCAGATCCGGAGATTTTGTGATATTTGTGCAGCTCTAGACGTCATACGGTCTTTCATGTGATCATTTTTAGACCCACTGTAGCAGAAAGCCTGTCTATCTCCGTCTGATTTAAACCCTCCAAACATCGTCATCGCTCTCTTCCTGTTAACGGAGCGTCTCTAGTATCTCTGCTATTGGCCATTAGAGTCCCTGGAACCCCACTGCTCCGGCACAGCCTCATTATGGCAAAAGTAATACTCTCTCTCCATCCAGCAGACACCACTTAGACAGCCCAAGAAGCCTTCTCCAACCAATGTGTCTATTTAGCTCAGAAAAATACACTGTTCTGTTTGCCAAAATGTTCGAATTACAGTTAGCATCTCTAAGAACCCAAACTCCCTCTTACCCACGTTCGTTTTGGCTAATCTTCGTCGTCATTATCGCTCTAAGACAAGTGTTTTTTGTTGCAAATGGAAACCGTGATGTCTGGATGAAATTGTGATGTTTTTTTCTGCTGACTGCGTGGACGGTTGATCTTTCCCTCTTTAGAAATGAAATAAGATTCAAATTGGATGAGGCTCTTTGAGGGGATCACAATAGTCAATCTTAGGCAGCAGGAGATTGCTTGGTTTTATTTTTGATGAAAACTGAAGCTGCCAGATGCCACCAAACCATTTCATTTTTTTTTTTTTGTGGGGACTGACGCTGCCTCCTGGTGGAAATACTGTGAACAGTGTAAACTGGACTAGCAAGGAGAGGAATGTGGAAGAGGAATTATGAACGGGGTTGTTTTTACTGGAGAATTTGTGAACTTTTAAAGGTTCGTTATGTGACTTTTCTGTTTGTCTCTGCAGAGATGTCAAGAATGCAAAGGTGCAAAGAGAAATTTATTAAAGAGAACATTAATGGCATATTGTGGAAAAGCTCAGGCAAAGCAAGTAGACGGCAGACCCCCACCAGAAAAGTTACAGAGTGCAGCTTTAATCAAACACATTATTACTTGCAGTCAAACTTATGAGTATAGTATCTGTTTGCATCACTTTTAGTCATTTAGTCAAAATTGCTTTAAAAGTTTGCACTCCTTATCCATATAGTAAGCCATTTTTGTAGCCAGAGCTGCCCTGGGGCTGTCTGACAGGTTACTCCAACACAGAAAGTTCAAATTCAGAAAATGTTTTAATATATGAATAGGTATTGCTCACAGCCCAAAGTTTAGAATCCGATCTTTACTTAATCTTTACTTAAAAAGCTGTGTTCCAATCAATATTATAAAGTTTCCTCATCAAAAACAGACCTGGAGTTGTGTTTTGTTTCATTCACACATGTTTAACACATAAAACCTGCATATTTAAGGCTGAGTTCTTCTCTTCAACAGGAAACACTTGTGTGGATGATTCCAGCCCTGGGTTTGCAAATCTCTACTGAACAAAAGTTGAAAGGTAGCTTTTAACTTAAAAAGTACCACTCCGTCACAAGATGGAACAAAGCATTTTGAGCTTTGGAGATACAGAGGCGCAGACTGGCTGATAATAAAGGGTTACTCAAACGTGTGAATGAAACAAAGCACAACATCAGGTAGGTTTTTGATGAGGTAACAGCATTATGACATTGTTTAAAGCTCAAGAGTCAGTTTTGCGTAATATAGGACCTTTAATGTCATGATACTCAGTGGATGGATGGACCCTTTTATGTAAGAGTCCTTCCTGTATGTTGTACGTGATAAATGTCGACACAGTAAATATACAGTACGCAGCACCTTGTTATTTCTGCCACCTCAGGACTCTCCAGGACTCGCCCCTGTTGTGAATGTTCCAGAATATTAAAGCCCTCCTGCAGGTTTTAGCATTAGCGTGTCAAAAGCACAGTGCCTCCTCCTCCGTGAGTCCATTAAGAGTTCCCTCATTTCTGACACATCCTCTCACAGACAGAAGTGCTGACCAGCAACCCACGCAGAGAGGATAGTTAGCTACCTCTCATCCTCTTTTTTTCCTCACTCCCTCTCCCTGCTGTCTTTCTCCCTTCCTCTCTCTCTCTCCTCTCTCTTACTAACCAACTTCCTTGTTTGCTGCAACTCTCTTTTCTCTCTCCTCTCCCTTCCCCTCGCTCTCCCCCTCCCCCCCTTTTCTCTTTCCTTCTCCCATTTCCACCTTTTTCTTCCTGTCTTCCGTGCTTTCCTGCCTCCCTTTCTCTCCCTCTTCTTTCCCTTTCTTTCTCTCACTCCCTCTGTTTCTCTCAACCCCACCCCTCTTACCCTCCCTCCTCTAAGTCTTACTCGCTCTCCCTCATTCCCCCATCTCTCTCACTCTTTCCTATCTCTCTCTCTGTCTATTCTCTCTGTACTCTCACCCCTTGCTCCCTTTTTGTCCCTCTTCTCTTTTTCTCTCTCTATCACACTTGTTTGCTTGCTTCCCTCTTTTTCTCCTATCTCTTTCTTTCTTCTCTTGCTCATACTCTCTCTCTTCCTTTCATCCTCTCTCACTCCCTCTTTACTCCATTCATCTCTTTTCATTCTCTAACTCTTTCTCCCCCCCTCTCTCTTTCTCCTCCTTTTCTCTCTCTGTCCTCTATTCCCTCTTGTCCTCCTATCGCTCTAGCTCTTTTTTTTCTCCCACGCTTTCATACTCTCTCCCTTCTCTCTCTCTTCTTTCCCTTTTTCTCTCACTCCCTCTCTTTCTCTTGCCCCCACTCCTCTACCCTCCCCCCTCTAATTTACTTGCCCACCTCTCTCCTCCACCTCTTCTTTTCCTCTATTTCTTCCTTTCCTTACCTGTCAAACTCTTTCATCCACTGTCTTTCTCCTCCTTTCTCCTCTGTCACCCAAACCCCACTTTCTTCTTCTCCCTACCTCTATCTCTTTCACACTATCTCTTCTTTTCATCTCTGTCTTTCTCTCTCCTTTCCTTCCCTCCCTCAAACTTTCTCTCCTTGTGTTCTCTCCATCCCTCATCCCTCTCTCTCTGAACAAACATGTAGTAGGCAGATTTATAATGGACCAGGTCAGCACTCAGCTCTCTTTCTCTCTTTCTCCCTCTCTTTCTCTCCAAAAACCTGGTTATTATCGCAGAAGCACTGATTTACACTCAATTCATGTACTGCAAATGTTGCTGTTATGCCTAGAATATTCCACGTTATGGCATTAGGCAAATCTATCCTTCATCGGAGTGGGCGCTATGCCTGAAAATACATCTCACAATATTCTTAGAGTCAGGGCACCATTTTGATTTTAGTACGATTCAAGTTTTCTTATCTTTTAAAGACAAGTGTAAAGGATACTATCTTAAAGTGATGTTGACTCTTTGCTGTGATTGGTTATATCGACCTGTCACTCACTCAGAGACAGAGGCTGACCAATAGAAGGAGTGGGCGGGGCCAAGTGTCTGTTTTTGACCATAGAGCTGCATTAAACAGAAAAGCAGAATCACAACATGGTGATTTACCAAAAGAGAAGATAAGATGATTCGATCTGTATCACTGTATTGCCCAACCCAACTCAAATAGATAAAGTAGCTGCTCTTTTAAATTATGAATGGTGTTTTGGAGATGTGTCCTCTGCATTGGTGTGATTGTGGTTAAACTTGTCCAGAGCAGAGGTGACCACAGAGCAGAGCAGAGGTGACCACAGAGCAGAGGTGACCACAGAGCAGAGGTGACCACAGAGCAGAGCAGAGGTGACCACAGAGCAGAGGTGACCGCAGAGCAGAAGTGACCGCAGAGCAGAGGTGACCACAGAGCAGAGGTGACCACAGAGCAGAGGTGATCACAGAGCAGAGGTGACCACAGAGCAGAGGTGATCACAGAGCAGAAGTGACCACAGAGCAGAGGTGACCACAGAGCAGAGGTGACCACAGAGCAGAGCAGAGGTGACCACAGAGGAGAGCAGAGGTGACCACAGAGCAGAAGGGACCACAGAGCAGAGCAGAGGTGACCACAGAGCAGAAGGGACCACAGAGCAGAGGTGATCACAGAGCAGAAGTGACCACAGAGCAGAGGTGACCACAGAGCAGAGGTGACCACAGAGCAGAGCAGAGGTGACCACAGAGCAGAGCAGAGGTGACCACAGAGCAGAGCAGAGGTGACCACAGAGCAGAAGGGACCACAGAGCAGAGCAGAGGTGACCACAGAGCAGAAGTGACCACAGAGCAGAAATGACCACAGAGCAGAAGTGACCACAGAGCAGAAATGACCACAGAGCAGAGCAGAGGTGACCACAGAGCAGAGGTGACCACAGAGCAGAGGTGACCACAGAGCAGAAGTGACCAAGGTCCCTTCTTGAGCTCTGATAATACCTGGTCTCACCTGGAGGACTACAGTCGTGCCATAGGCTCAGAGACAGCACAGATGTAAGTCCTGCATGTTCAATAGTCAATGATTTGTTCCTGGGGGTTTCTCTGCTGAACGTGACTGGAGCACAACTGGTGAGAGCTGCATTTGTAATGAGCTCACAGGGAGACAGGCTGCTGTTGTCTTTGGTCAAACGCTTTTCAGATCAAGATAAAGAGGATGTTTATGCACTTTGGGAGCGTTTTTTATCTTTCAGACTGAACTTAAAATAAACAATGCAACTCTAAGGAACAAAAGTACAAAATGTTCTCACTAGAAGCATATATTTTGAAACAATTGCTCTTTACTCAGATAACAGGTTTATCTTTGCTATATTGTTCTAATGATGTGTTTGGCATCAAATGTACTGAAACTCCTGTTACTGAATACTACCACAGTATAGAGAGGCTATTAACTTTGCATAGCTAGATGGATTCCTGCGATATTTGTGGGTTTACAAACTCCAGAGAATCCATTTTGTCAGACTCCCACTGGTGCGATTGGGCCCGGCCAAACATTAAACCAATCACAGCGCAGCAGTGTGGTTTGTGCAGAAGCCAAAGGGGAAGCGCCCAAGTAAACCAAAACAAACATGGTGACGCCGACTGACGTACTTAAGACTAATTTAGCAAAAATACAGGCTATTTTGTTTTTGAAAAAAATGTGCAGTGGGAATCACTTTATGCATTTGTGTTTGAGGCTTGTTTTGCTGTTGTGACACGTCGACCAATCAGCTTAGAGTATTCGTTTAAACGTCCTGATAGCTTCCAATCACTTTCACCCAGAGTCGTCCCAGATGGAGTAATGTAGAACTCAACTCAGAGTGCTGCACATGTCAGTCTGCTGTGAGCCAGGTTCAAGGGACTATATCCTCTCTGCTGGTCCTCAAGGAGCAGGTGTATATACTATCATCTACTCACACTGATCTGACCTCATCAGTTTTGAAATTTTGCTCTTTTGGAATTAATCTGCTCATCGTGGCACCTGACTGAAACTGGCTTCTGTTTGTTGTCGTGACCTTAGACACCTTCTCACCTCAGTTTCATGTTCAGTATTAGAAACATGTCTCCATTTGTCTCATTTCATCTGCTCTTTTAGACGATTCCGCTCTGATCCGTGCATTTCGTCTCCTCTGCCCCTGCATTTAGTCCTGTCTAATTCCCCCTTTTATATCAGAGAGAAATCCCCAGCAGGAGGCTAAAGCTAATATAGGCTTCTCAGTCGCTAACTCACCGTCTTACAAATTGCTTTTAGTCCTGGCTAACTCTCTCTCTCTCCTCCGCACGGCTGCATGTTTTGTTCTATGGAGGAGGCTTTGAAAGTGTGCAACAGGCAGGATAGCAGCTTGATTGCTAAGTTCTCAGGCTATTGTGAACACAGCGCTTCAGCTGCTGTTCATTCTTTTTCATTCAAGGAGCATGCGGAGGCGGCGCGCAGGTAATCAGCAATGCAACTAGAACTAAAATGAAATGACAGCAAATTGTTCTGGAAATGTTGAACAGAATTTTAAAGCGTGATATACGAGTGAGTGTAGTGTTTGTGCCGTAACCGAGCTTAAAGTTGACCTATTATGCAAAGTCGACTTTTCAAGCTTTTAACTATGTTATAGCTGTTTCTCCTCACCATTTACCCTCTAGAAGTATTTGGAGTGACCTGTGCATGTTTGTGCAATGTTTAATAACTTATTTTCAAGTCTCCATATTGTCGATTAACGCCCGTTTTCACCGCCACTGGCATACACACACTGCTCTGTACTCTTAATAGGTGGTACACATTGGGTTTGTCAGCGTCACATCAGTCACGGTCATTTTGGTACGAATGAAAACAAATTCCTGGCTTGCTAGCGTGACGTGCAGCTATCCATAAGAGGGGTCAACAGCTGCATGGATCCTTGTTGTTTGGTGACGTTTACAGTGACTTATTTCTGTTATTGAGTAGTTTTAGATGAATATTGTGATTTAAAATGTGCAAATTATAACATAATGATCCACAGGTGTCATAGATTATAACTATATAGCAGACACAATATGTCTTCTTTAAATAAATGATCCAGGAATTGAATTGTGATCTAGAGACATGATTGTATGCTGACTTTTATATTTAAAAGACTCTGTACCTGATTTTTTTTCCCCCCATGTATTTGAGCAAAATGCGTATCCCCCCAGTGCAGATATATTGTATAAGCAGCTCTTGAGGTCAAAGCGGTGGATGGCCTTAACCAATCACAGTGAAATGTGAATTGTGTGAAGAACCTTAGTGTTTCCACAGATTATACATAGTAATAAGTCAAATTTCTGAGGGATGCAACGATATTCAATATAATATTGAGCAGTGGTCCCCAACCACCGGGCCGTGGACCGGTACGTGGACTGGCACCGGTCCGTGGATCAATTGGTACCGGGCCACCGGCCGTCCAAGAAATAATTAATTATTTCCGTTGTATTTATTATCTGAGTCTGAACAATCGTTTATTTTGAAAAATCTTTTATTTTGAAAAATGACCGGATTCTCTCGGTTACATTTCTGTCACTTGAGCGCCGACAACTTAACCGCTTAGCGTTCCTACGGCCCGCGCGGGCCGTCGTGTAAAAAGGCGAGACTGGATATAAAGATCCGCGCGTAAAATTACGCGTGTATTGCGTAATTTTACGCAGCAGTTTTGCGTTTTAAACATGACGAAACGGACAAAACAAAGGAAGTGCGCGACCGAGGACACTGTGGATGTTTGTACAAGTTAAACTAGAGACATCTGGACCCAGAGCGGTTCGTGAAGATCTCATGGTGGACTCAGGAGTAGAGGGACCTTATGTTTTGATGGACTGGATGCTGTTCCTGATCTGTAAGTGTGGTTTATTTTGCTATTGACTTAATTGTGGGTCAAATGTGTATTATGTGTAATTATTAGCATTAGCTAATGCCAGTCTGCGCCCCCCGACCACCACCAATCATCACGCACACACCACTTGGGTGAAGTGTGAAGGACACAATGACAGAAATTGTTCCGAGTGGGACTCGATCCTCCAACCTTCGGGTTCTAACCACTGAGCCACTGTTGCAGAATGATTGTCTCACTGTACAATCATGTACAGTGTGTTCTTAGTTTCCAGTGTGTGTTTGTTTACATTTTGAAGTGTGTGTGTGTTTGTTCACTGTTTGCAGTGTGTGGTTTGTAAATATATATTTATTTTGACCCATAGCACTTGTTTAGACTGTATTTTATATACAAATATACATTTTATATTGTGTTTTGATATGATATATAAATGTACAGTAATAGAGCAGCTGGGTGTGCAGATACAGATTCCTCTCAGTGTGAGTTTTCAGTAGAGCCTTGTTGATGTCTGTGGGTTGAAACATTCAAAAGTTATTGCACTTTTTCCAAATGCTCTCCAAATGTCTTCATTCGGATAGGTTTGGAGAGGCCTGGACTTACTCATGATAAAATGATTGTAAAACTCTCATTTTTATAGGTATTGACCTCAAATTTGAAATGTAAGTGGTCAACAATCTAGTCAGTTGAGGTATGGTGTATTTTTGTCCCCAGCTCCCCACTGCAGCTTTCTACACCTTCATTTTCACAAAAAAAACTATTTTTTTAATGTGTGTTCCAAAGTGTATAAATGCTCAGCAGACAAACTTACAGTGATTCTGACATTATCATTGCATCCCTAAAATTTGCGTATGAGAATTTGTTGAATAGAAGGTTTTGCGCTTGCTTCTCCACAAACCTGACTCCTGTTTGGCCTCCTCCTGCTTGTTTCCATAGAAATAGTCCTGGACACATGTGCAGCCTGTCCGTGGGAGTGGATCTCTCCTTCACTGTGGTTGTCCTCCAGGTTTCTCTTTTTCCCAATGTGTTTTTTTTTTTTAGTTTTTCCTTGGAGGGTCTAAGGACAAAGGATGTTCTGGGACGATTCTCCATTTGTTTGTTTTCTGTTGATTAATTTGCTCGTCTGTTTCTCTTTCATTATTGATTTTCTAACGTTCTGTTGGTTAAATCAATTCTCATGTTCAGCCCCAAGAGGAAACTGTTGTTGTGATTTTGGGCTTTACAAAAATAAATTAAACTGAATTGAAACTGAAATATTTGTTCCACATTATGGCGCAAAACATCTATCTCCATGTAGAATGTTCCACAGTATAGTTTTAACTTTCTTTACATACTGTACCTTTACTTTACTGTTGAAAATACCATTGAGTGGCACATTATGTCTCACCCTGGTCTCTCGTGTTGTAGATTACCTGTGAATTTTGATTGCTGAATTGTACGAGGTGGAGTGGTCTGCGGAGGCGTGGGTCTGGCCAATCTATAGCAGCACGGCTAGAATTAACCTTTGACCTCTCGTTAAAGGGAGGGGTACGACTGAACAGACGTAGACGCCATGTTTGTGTCCTCACTAATGCACTTTCTCTGTGGAGTGAAATTGATCTCCGCCCACTGCAGAGCGCGTTGGGAGCTAAGCCAGCGTTCTGACAGGAGAGGGGGAGTTTAAATGTGTCTGGTGTATTGTGACATCTCTCCTCTGGGTTTTCTGATAATGTGTCGTTTTCGGCATTCTTTGACATTTTTCATGGTCTATATATACTTTCTTCCACTTTTTGAAATGTCGGTTGGTCGCCATTTCCATCACAAGTTGCGATAGTGAACGAGTTGCAGTGGTAGATTAGAAGCCAGATGCCCTTCCTCTTGCAGTAGCTCCAAGAAATAAGAGAATTTTATGGTTGGCGAAGTCAAAGTGGTCAAGCAAAAAAAAAGAAAAAAAGCATGGCCTAATTGCCCTACATTGTAAACATTAAATGAAGATATACGATTTAGAGAAAAGACAAATCATGGGAGTAAAGAAAGGTATTACGCAAAATCAGCTTTTGTTATAACACATCAAAAACATGCCTGAAATGGTTTTATATGCCATCCATGCATGTTTAAATAATCTAGCGATCTCTCACAGGCACTATTTGAGCAGTCCTTACAGTTAGAAGTACGATTCAGTCCAATGCTCAGCTCCTGCATGACACTTTCCATAAATATACAAAAGCATGTTACAAAACAAATACTACACTACTCTAATGTGCAGTAGTTTCGTTAGCTGGATGCACACTGTACATACATTTTTTGGGGACATATAGCTTTTTAAAAACATGGTAATCTAAATATGCCATGTGTTAGCAGGTAATACCCCATGGAAGTGTAATACCCCCTGTTTTATTTTATTTATTTATCTTTATTTATACAGGGAACCCAATGAAAGGACGTGGGCTCTCTTTTTCATGGACGCCCTTTCATTAAAATTATCCATCTCCAATCTTTGTAGTGGTGACCAATAAGAAACACTTTGAATTGCCTTGGAATGACAAAACACTGTAATATATTGTACAGTGTAACAGTACTCTTACTTGAGTAAAAGTTTTGGTTCCTCTTCCCACTGTGTGTACACACGTCTACAAGTGACAAAGGCTTTATGTTGACAGTATGAAATGATCTGAACATTTGTGTTTGTTGCACTTCTCCTTCAAACATGATTTAGTTTTTTCATTTGTGTGTGTGTCCTGGGATAGACCACACCATTTTGTGCAATATCTAATGTTCTGTCCTCCCAATTACATTATCTTCTAAATTATAATCTAATATCCAATCTAATTTAGGTTGTGTTGATTGCATTGAAAATGACAGAAAAACATGAGTCCTTCCTGTGAGCGGGCTTGAATCTCCACAAACATGACTGTTATTTTCCTGGAGGAGGGCCCCCATTTGGCTGTAATATTCCACAGTATGGCATAAAATGTATCAGTCTCCATGAAGAATGTTCCGAAGTGTGGTTTTAACTTTATATTTCCATGGAATCGTGCAGGTGACAGGCCACCTCCCAGAAAGTTGCATACTATACTTTTAAGTATTTTTGCTTACTCTGTTTGTATATCTGAGCTGGAGGCAACTTTACAACTATATTTCTACAGTGTTTATTATCAAGTCATTTTTAAACTCTTCACTCTCCCTGAAAATAGGAGTCATCTCCCTTTCATTTCCGTGTATTGATTGGCTCATAAGCTCAGATTGGCTTTGCTGCTGTTTACCATCGACTCATAATAAAACCAAAGAATCACTCGCTGCATTGTTCCGCTCTCCTCGCTCGAAAGTCGGGACAGTCAGGAGTTTTTTTTTTTTTTTACCACGTTCCAACGGAGAAGCAGATAGACAAATTAATTAAGTCTCAGTGAGATTTCTGTGAGCCCGTAGTCATGGTGATTGTGATATGTTTGGAGGATTTGGGAACAGTTTGAAGTGAATTGTCAGTCAATATCCTCTGGCTGCCTGGGCCACGAAGCGGAAAAGTGAGCTGACAATGTAATCTCTAAAGAGTCTGTTGAGGTTTGAAACTGTAGCTAATGACTGTATAAAGAGTTTAAGTCTTATCCTAAACACAACTGTCAATGGTAAAATGTGTACTGGCTTAAATACTAAATCCACTCTTCAGAGCCTTTAATCACTCCTACTGCTCTTACGTACTTACTGAAGATATCACAAGAGTCTATTCTGTAACGGGTCCATATTATTCTGTTTTCTGATCTGTTATAATATTTTTTCCTCATCACAAACGTACCTGGTGCTGTTTTGTTTCATTCACACATGTTTAACACACAAACTGTGCATATTTAGGCTGAGTTCTTCTCTCAAACAGAAAACACTCCACCTTGTGATGTCATGTGGTAAAACAGGGTCACCTTTTTTTTCGTCCAGTCAGGCACATTGTTACTAAGAATCATGGGAGACTGCCTGACACTATCGCAGACACTTGCTTCTCTGTCATGGTGCATTTTCAAGTGACAAAACAAGCACGTCGTAGGCAGAGATTGGTGTATGCCTGTCAAAATAACACATTTTGAAGCATGATATATTGGTAAAGAGCAATATTATGATAAATGGTATTACTGAAACTACTTTAAGTCACTGACACCATAACAATAAAGCAGGATAATCCCAGTACACCATTCATAATCATTTAAAGGCTTGAGCTGCCACAAATAAATGACAGAATGAAGTTAACAAATTACTTATTCAACCGTCTACTGCTCAAATCTTATTGTATTACAATGAAAATAACCAAAATCTGCCATTATTACAAAGAAAATGTTCACATGATAAACACTGAGCCCAGAAATATATTGTTTTATACATACAGTTTTCACATAATGAACGATGAGTTGATATAATAAAAATCGTGACTGGCCTGGATTGGAGAACTATAATGAACCGACTGCATGGCTCTATTCCAGACAGTAGTTTCTGTGTCATGGTGCAAATATCACAATGGGGCGGGGCTAAAAGTTCAAACCAACAGTGATGGAAGGTAAAGCAGATCCCGAAGAATTTTTAGGGCTCTGTACTTAAGTACATTTTACAGTGGATACTTTGTTACTTTCATTTCACTACATTTGAGAGCAGATATCTGTATTTTCTACTCTACTACATATTTGAACTGAGCTGAAAAGTAATTTTAATATGATTTTAGGGGTTATTTTTTACCACGTTCATGGTAACATTCTGATTAAAGATTTCGTGTTCAAGCTTTGGCTTTGAGCAAACAAAAATAAATACACAAAATTCATGAGAGAAATTAAGAAACTGATTTGTATTGCAACTGCTGGCCAAAATATGTATAATTTTTTCATTTTATCATTACATTTAACACTTTAACAAATTAACAACACTTGTGTGAAATACTTTTACTTTTTACTCTTTAAATACATTTTATTGGGTTCTTACATACTTTTACTTGTGTCATGATGTCAGTTTTCCCTGTCCTCCCGTGCTCTCTCCCCCTCCCCTACCTGTGTGTCTGGAGCTGGGTGGAGTGCCTGACTCCTCCCGTGCACACCTGGGGTGCATCAGCCTAATCACCACCACCTGCTGCTGAGTACAAGAAGGCTTGGCAGTCTACACTCGGTGCCAGACCGTCCGCGTGTAAAACGTGAATGTTTCTTGCTAAGCTTTGTTATATGGTACTTTCCTGCAAATGCTCATTTGGATTTATGCACCCTCCAGATTCCTGCCTCTACTCGCCCAGCTCCTGCCGCCACGTTCCAGTCCCGGTATCGCTTCCAGCTCGTCTTGTCTCCTGCTCGTCTCGTCTCCTGCTCGTCTCGTCTCCAGCTCGTCTCGTCTCCTGCTCGTCTCGTCTCCTGCTCGTCTCGTCTCCTGCTCGTCTCGTCTCCTGCTCGTCTCGTCTCCTGTCCGGTCCTGGTCTCTGGTTTGTCACCCGCTCCCCGCTCTGGTCTTCGTCTGATCCGCCTGCCCTGGTACCGCACCTGCTTCTATCCCCGTCCTGGTCCTGTCCTGCCCGCCTCTACCTGCACCGCACCCGCCTGACCCGTCTCCCGCTCCCCGGTTCCTGTACCTGCTCTTGTGACCTGTTTAAAGACTGCATTTTCACCGCTGTAAATAAACACTGTTAAAACTGCTCTGGTCTGCATCTTTTGGTCCTATCCGCACCGTTACGACAGAACGGTCTGGCCACTATGGACCAAGCAGGCTCAGATCCGGACCAGACGCGCCGCCTCACGCACTCTCACCCCGAGGCGGTGCTGGGTCAGCACGAACAATCCATTCGAACTCTATTGGAGCTAAATCAGACATTGTCCCAGCAGGTGGCACAGCTTAACCACCAGGTGGCCGCGCTCCTCGTCACCCCGCCTGCTGCAGCTGGAGCGCCACCATGCCTCCCGGAGCCGAGAGGCACGGATCCGGAGCCGTATGCTGGACAACCTCACCTCTGTCGCGGATTCCTGTTCCAGTGCGAGTTCATGTTCCAGCAATGCCCTTCTCGTTTCAGCTCGGGGGCCACCAAGATCCGATATATATGTGGATTACTCCGGGGCAGAGCTCTCCAGTGGGCAGAGGCGCGCCTAATGAAGACGTCTGTGGATAGCCTGGATTTTAATGAATTTGTGTCCACGTTTAAGCTGGTGTTTGACCACCCGCACTACCAGGACAATGCTGCCTCCCGGTTATTGACTCTCAGCCAGGGCTCCAGGACGGTAGCGGATTATTCCATTGAATTCTGGACACATGCGGCGGAGCTGGACTGGACGGACAGCGCGCTGCGGGCTGTGTTTGTGCGGGGCCTGAACGAGACTTTGAAAGATGAATTGGTTTCCCGGGACGAACCCCCCGACCTGCGGACCCTCATCTCCCTCACTCACCGTATAGACAACCGCCTACGGGCTCGTCGCCGAGAGAGACGCCGGTCACCGGCCCCGCCGGAGCCACGCGCTGCCCCGCCCCCGCCGGATGAGCCCGTGCAACTCAACAGGACCCTTGTGTCGGCCGAGGAGCGTCAACGGAGGCGTCGTCTGGCCGGGGCTTGCCTCTACTGCGGTGAGCGCGGACATTATGTGGTCACTTGCCCAGTTCGGCCAAAAGGGGGGGCCCACCAGTAGCGCTGGGAGTACTGGTGGGCGAGCAACACATCCTGGACTCTTCTAATAGACTGCGGCTCAGCGCCACCCTGTGCGTTCGCACAGAGACCTTATGCGTTTCCGCCCTTATCGACTCCGGGGCTGAGAGGGACTTTATTGATGCCCAAGTCGCGGAGCAGCTCGGGGTCTACCTGGAGCCCCTCGAACGCCCCTTAAATGCCCAGGGGCTCAATGGACGTTTTCTGGGGCACATCACTCACATCACAGAACCTGTCACCGTGATTCTGTCCGGCAACCACCAAGAGAACCGTCAGTTTCATGTCCTGTCCTCCTCCGCTTCTCCTCTGGTCCTTGGTTACCCCTGGCTACGCGCCCACAACCCTGTTTTCGATTGGGCCAGGGGCGGAGTTTCGGGCTGGAGTCCCGATTGCCACGCCAAGTGCCTTCGGTCCGCCCTCCCTCCGGCCGGGAGGTCCGTTCCTGTCGCTGATCCGTCCCCAGACACCCCCAATCTGTCCTCGGTGCCTGCTGAATATCACGACCTGGGGGAGGTTTTTAGCAAGAGCAAGGCCCTCTCTTTACCGCCCCACCGCCCATATGACTGCGCCATTGACCTCCTGCCGGGTGCCCCACTACCATCTAGCAGGCTATATAACCTGTCTAAACCTGAACGCGAGTCAATGGAGGACTATATCCGTGGGTCCCTGGCTGCCGGAATCATCCGCCCGTCCACTTCACCCGTGGGAGCGGGGTTCTTCTTTGTGGCTAAGAAGGACAAATCCCTGCGGCCTTGCATTGATTACCGGGGTCTGAACAATATAACTGTAAAGAATAAATACCCGCTTCCCTTACTGGACTCGGCATTTACGCCCCTCCACGGTGCGACCATCTTCTCCAAGTTGGATTTGCGGAATGCGTACCACCTGGTGCGCATCAGGGAGGGAGACGAATGGAAGACGGCCTTCAAGACACCCCTGGGACATTTCGAATACTTGGTTATGCCCTTCGGTCTCACCAACGCCCCTGCCGTATTCCAAGCCCTCATCAACGATGTGCTCCGTGATTTCCTTAACCGATTCGTCTTTGTTTACTTGGATGACATCTTGATTTTCTCGCGGTCCCCCCAGGAGCATCACCAGCACGTTCGCCAGGTTCTCCAGCGCCTCCTCGAGAATAAACTGTTCGTGAAAGCTGAGAAATGCGAGTTTCACGCAGAGGAGGTCAGCTTTTTGGGCTTCATTGTGGGGCGGGGCCAAGTAAGAGCTGATCCTGAAAAGATCCAGGCTGTCACTGAGTGGCCCGTTCCTACCAGCCGGAGACAGCTCCAGAGATTTATCGGCTTTGCCAATTTTTATAGACGTTTCATCCGGGATTTTAGTAGGGTTATCTCGCCCTTAACTAAACTCACCTCTCCTGCTTTGCAGTTTGCCTGGTCTCCTGAGGCGCAGACAGCCTTCGAGAAGCTTAAGAGACTATTTACCTCCGCTCCCATCCTGCACCAGCCCGACCCTTCACGGCAATTCATCGTGGAGGTCGACGCCTCCGACTCGGGAGTGGGGGCCGTGCTTTCGCAGAGGTTCGACCCCCACAACCGCCTCTGTCCCTGCGCCTTCTTTTCCCGGCGATTGTCCTCGGCCGAGGTCAATTATGACGTGGGGGATCGGGAGCTCCTTGCCGTAAAGCTGGCCTTGGAGGAGTGGCGCCACTGGCTCGAAGGGGCGGAGCAACCATTCATCGTCTGGACCGACCATAAAAACTTGGAGTACATCCAGTCCGCCAGGCGCCTCAATCCCCGTCAAGCTCGTTGGTCCCTCTTCTTCAGCCGCTTCAACTTTCTCCTCACCTACCGCCCCGGATCTCGGAACGTCAAACCAGATGCCCTCTCCCGCCAGTTCGCCCTGGAGGATAGCCCGGTCACCGCAGAAACAATTATCCCCTCCTCGTGTGTGGTGGCCGCGGTCCATTGGGATATCGAGGACACCGTCCGAGAGGCCCAGACCAACGACCCCGACCCAGGTAACGGCCCTCCAGATAAACTGTTTGTTCCCGATTCTGTCCGGTCTCAGGTGCTCCAGTGGGTCCATGCCTCCCGTTTCGCCTGCCATCCTGGTGCCGGTCGCTCTCTCTCCCTCCTCAGGAGACGCTTCTGGTGGCCCACGATGGACACAGACACCCGGGCTTATGTCGCCGCCTGCCAGGTATGTGCTCGGGCCAAGGCCTCCCACTCACCCCCTTCTGGTCTCTTGCATCCTCTCCCAGTTCCTCGTCGCCCTTGGTCCCACATCGCCTTGGACTTCGTGACGGGCCTTCCCCCTTCCCAGGGGAACACGGTGGTTCTCACCATTGTGGACCGCTTCTCCAAGGCCGCCCATTTCGTTGCCCTGCCTAAGCTCCCCACAGCCAAAGAAACTGCCGACCAGCTGACCAGTCATGTCTTCCGACTCCACGGCATCCCGGTGGACATCGTGTCCGACAGAGGGACCCAATTCACCTCTCAGGTATGGCGGTCTTTCTGCAACAGTTTGGGGGCCACGGTTAGCCTCACGTCCGGGTTCCATCCACAATCTAATGGGCAGACGGAGCGGGCCAACCAAGACCTGGAGTCGGCCCTACGGTGCACAGCCTCCGCCAACCCCGCGACCTGGAGTACTCACCTGCCCTGGATAGAGTACGCTCACAACTCCCTCGTGAGTTCCGCCACTGGTATGTCTCCCTTCGAGGCATCGCTGGGATATCAACCCCCTCTCTTTCCCACGGAGGAGAGGGACCTCGCCGTCCCGTCTGTTCAGCGCCATCTCCAGCGCTGTCGCCGGATCTGGAAGAAGGCCAGGGCGGCCCTTCTTCGGGCTGGAGCGCGCACTAAGGCGACGGCCGATCGCCACCGTGTCCCGGCGCCCGTATACCAACCTGGCCAGATGGTTTGGCTCTCCGCCAAGACGGTCCCGCTGAAGACGGACTCCCGTAAGCTGTCCCCCCGATTCCTGGGACCGTTTAAGATCATGAGGATCATAAATCCATCGGCGGTGCGCCTCCAGTTACCCCCGTCTCTCCGGATTCATCCGACCTTTCACGTCTCCCAGGTTAAACCAGTCCGGACCAGCGACCTGTGCCCTCCGGCCGATCCCCCACCGCCCGCCCGAGTCATTGACGGCCACCCGGCGTTCACCGTCCGCCGCCTGATTGACGTTCGTCGCCGTGGTAGGGGCCTCCAGTACCTCGTCGATTGGGAGGGTTACGGTCCGGAGGAGCGATCCTGGGTGCCCAGGGCACGCATTCTGGACCCCGACATGGTGAGAGACTTCCACCGCGCTCATCCTGACAAGCCTGGGGGTCCACCAGGAGGTGGACCTTAGGGGGGGGGTACTGTCATGATGTCAGTTTTCCCTGTCCTCCCGTGCTCTCTCCCCCTCCCCTACCTGTGTGTCTGGAGCTGGGTGGAGTGCCTGACTCCTCCCGTGCACACCTGGGGTGCATCAGCCTAATCACCACCACCTGCTGCTGAGTACAAGAAGGCTTGGCAGTCTACACTCGGTGCCAGACCGTCCGCGTGTAAAACGTGAATGTTTCTTGCTAAGCTTTGTTATATGGTACTTTCCTGCAAATGCTCATTTGGATTTATGCACCCTCCAGATTCCTGCCTCTACTCGCCCAGCTCCTGCCGCCACGTTCCAGTCCCGGTATCGCTTCCAGCTCGTCTTGTCTCCTGCTCGTCTCGTCTCCTGCTCGTCTCGTCTCCAGCTCGTCTCGTCTCCTGCTCGTCTCGTCTCCTGCTCGTCTCGTCTCCTGCTCGTCTCGTCTCCTGCTCGTCTCGTCTCCTGTCCGGTCCTGGTCTCTGGTTTGTCACCCGCTCCCCGCTCTGGTCTTCGTCTGATCCGCCTGCCCTGGTACCGCACCTGCTTCTATCCCCGTCCTGGTCCTGTCCTGCCCGCCTCTACCTGCACCGCACCCGCCTGACCCGTCTCCCGCTCCCCGGTTCCTGTACCTGCTCTTGTGACCTGTTTAAAGACTGCATTTTCACCGCTGTAAATAAACACTGTTAAAACTGCTCTGGTCTGCATCTTTTGGTCCTATCCGCACCGTTACGACAACTTGAGTAGATTTTTCATGTGATACTTTACTCTAGTAATTTTTTACCTCTGTATCTGCACTTTTACTTAAGTAACAAAATAGAAACTAAAACATGTTCCTCACTCACGTTTTGAAATCAGGTGCAGGCCCTTTAATTCTCTCTCTCCACCTCTGCACTGCTTGTAAAATGAAACATAAATAAAAGCAGTCCTGATCGCTACATATTTGAATAACGGTGTGTTTTTCCTGCCTCTGCAGAGCCTCCACAGATGTTAGCGCTTGCGGCTGTTTAGTGAAGTTTAGCTCAGACGCAGAATATCAAAGTGCACATTTGTGCTCCTCTCCTCTCATGCATTTCACATTTTAAACTGTTGATGTTTGTGGCATTTTATCACAGGTTCAATTTGTTCCTTTTAACGCTCCTGTCAGTTTCAATATTGGTGATTTGTAGGAAACCAGTATTACTATGTTATTTTTACTAGTAGCAATGTATATGTCAACATAGTCTTGAGAGCTCACTGCAATGCACCACCACATTTAACACATATCCCCAACATCAGAGCTGTTTCCATAATGATGTAACATTATAATGGCTGGATTCTATAATTTTGAAAATACAAAAGGCTTTACCAACCTTCATCCATCCATTTTCTTCTGCTTATCCAGGGTCGGTCGTGGGGGCAACAGCAGGGATCCTAGACTTCCCTCACCCCAGGTACTTCCTCCGGTGGGACCCCAAGACGTTCCCAGGCCAGCTGAGGGATATAGTCCCTCCAGAATGTCCTGGATCTTCCCCCTATTCTTTATTTACCAGCATTGCAATGCCAAATTACCAGTCCAGCACTGAACTAGCAGCAAAGGACTAGATGAGTACAAACTGGGTCTGAACCGGGACTATCTCAGAATTAAACAAGATGTAACGCAGAATTAAACAAGGACTAAACCAGGACCAAATAAACCTGGTCTATGTTATTGAAAATATATATATAAGTACACCGCAAAATTGGAATATGAGTAAAATCTATTCATTGTATTTCAGTTTCATCTTCTTTAGATGCATTTTAATAGGATCTAGATTAGGCCTGTCATGATGAAAACAATTTCAAGTTCGATAATTGCTGACAAAAATATAGATGATAAACAATAATATAAAACAAATACAGTACATGCCACTGACACAGTCACCCTAGAGCTGGATTATCCCCAAAAACTATTCAAAATTAAAAATATGGTTAAAAAACAAGTAGTAATGAAATAGCATAATGAAACACTTTAGTTTGTATAATTTCTTAATATCTTTTTTCATTACAGAAAAATATCAAAAAGTTCCCTTCTGGTATTATGAAACAGTATGCATGATAAATGTTGACCTCCAAAAAATGCTTCCATTTAACATATATTGAAAGATAAAGTGATATTGTAATTGCCATGACAGGCCTAGTCTTGAGCCAACTTGTAAGACTTTCTCATTGTTTTTAGATTCTAATAAATAACAGAGGACATCAGTTCATGGCTATGTTTACGTACGCACAGAGGTCTATTCTCTGAGCCACAGGAGCCAGTGCAGAGACCTGAGCACAGGACTCATGTGCTCGTACTTCCTGGTTCTAGTCAGGACTCAAGCAGCAGCGTTCTGGATGTACTGCAGCGTCTTAACGCTCGTTTGGAGAGGCCAGTGAGCAGGACATTACAGTAGTCTAACCTACTGGAGACAAATGCATGGAAGTCTCTCCAAATCTGGCTTTGACAGTATATTTTAGATTTTTGCAATGTTTTTAGATGGTAAAAAGCTGCAGATGTTATTGATTTGATGTGGTTTTTCAAGTTCAAGTCTGAGTCCATTATTACCCCTAGATTTCTAGCCTGATTTGAAGGCTTGAAAGAGAGACTGGAGCTGACTGCTGACACTTTTTCTATGTTTCTGTGGACCAAAGACTATGACTACGGCACCTCACAGGTCAGGGACATTTTATCTGAGACGCATTTTCCAATTTCAACAAAGTACTCCCTGTTTTCTAGATAGGACTTGAACCAGTTTAGTGCCGTACCAGAGATACCCACCCCGTCCTCTAGTCTCTGTAAGAGGATCCCATGATCCACAGTGTCTACTTTATTTTTTGTACAAATTTAATTTTCATTTCATTTATTGGTTTATTAGGACAGTGTACAATTACATTAAGGACAGTGGCAGATATGTTTGTACCAGATTGTAGCTCATAGCTAATTTCCATCTGTAGTCTTGGGAAGGAGAGACAACACACACACAAAACAACTTTACAATATACAACAGTTACTCTATAAATCCATTGCTTAACTGGCACATGATGTTTGGGTGATCAGATTTTTCTTGCCTGGGCGCCTCCCTAGGGAGATGTTCTGGGCATGTCCCACCGGGAGGAGGCCCCGGGGCAGACCCAGGACACGCTGGAGGGACTATGTCTCTCGGCTGGCCTGGGAACGCCTTGGGGTCCCACTGGAGGAGCTGGAGGACGTGTCTGGGGTGAGGGAAGTTTGGGAGTCCCTGCTTAGACTGCTGCCCCGCAACCCGGCCCCGGATAAGCGGAAGAAAATGGATGGATGGATGGATGGATGGAGATTTCTCTTGTGCTTTAAATACACACAAGATAACGACAGTAGCTCAGTTGGTGTTTTGTTCACTTATCACAATGTTGGTGGTTCGAATCCCACTCTTGACATAAACATCATTGGCTGCACAGTCAGATCCACTGACCCACAGGTTAGCAGTGTGATTCCAGCTCCCACAAATGAATGCTATATGTTCTTGGGCAGGACACTTAGCCCACCGCGCTCCCAGTGTCTGTGCACACTGTTATATGAATGTGTGTGTGAATGGGTGAGTGGTTCCGTAGTGTAAAGAGCATTCAGTGCCTTGAAAGTGGAAAAGTGCTATATAATAATGTGCCCATTTACCTAGGTTATCTGATTTATTCTAATTATTCTAATTATCTGATTTTTACATATACCCAATATTACCTCAATGGTAGATGAGCTAGAAATAACAAGATGTACATGTAAACAAGCAGAAATGCAGTTAATCCAGTGAAATATTCTTGACCTGTCAAATAAGTAAATACATCTGATTTATGAATCAAGTCTGTAGCCATACATCGCACTTCAAAGTTGTGTTGTCATGATACAAAAATTTCAAACTTGATTTCGTTACAAGGAATAGACTCAATACTCAGTACCAATTCCAATACCATGATGATAATAAAAAACGCTTTTTCTTTAGATGATAGAATGTAATTTTCAGCATTAGTACTTTCTTTTATATTACCATGTGGTCTTATATCTGTGTAATCCCTCAGTCGTCCAGGTAGGTTCCATTGTGGTCCATGGGCATCGATTAATATCTGAGTTTCGATACTTTTGACAATCCAACTTCAAAGTTTGTTATCATCACAGTCCACAGTCCTATGTGCAGATCCATATTTTCCATGTAGAGGTGATGTAATCTAATCTGTCCATTTTCTCCTCTTTGACTCAGATCAAAGTGAGGGAATGACAGCCATTTTGTCTTTATCTCTCCCTTTGTTTGAAACTATAAAACACATCATAATGAAAACTAAAGGCTGTTTATGAAATATAAAAATGACAAAATGCCTGTGTACAATGTCAGTACAGGTGTTCTTCTGTTCAACGTGAATGTGTTTATTTTCTAACATTAAGAAACTGATAATTAACTAGCCCTCCTTATCCAAAGACATTAGACGTGTTTAAAACTGTTATTATTAAGGCTGAATGATTTGGGGAAAATATATAATTGCAATTTTCTGAGAAGCATTGTCATTGTGATTAGATATATGATTTATGTTTAAATATTTAAAGTTCACATTTAAAAAGCATCCAGGAGTATCACATTTCAGAACATGTTTGTACAGATAAACTATAGGGTTAACAGTTTTTATGCAGAGTTCGATTTGACTGCGATTAATCTTGTAGCTCTAGTTCTTGTGTAGTTTTGTTAATTGCAGTTAATTACTGTATCTCTGCAGCTCTTCAGGGGTAATATAATTTTGTGGCAAGAATGAAAGATTTACAAAGACATTTTGAGTTCATAACTGTCAGAGCTGTTTAAAATCGAAATGTGCCATCAGTGGGTTGTAAAAGTGGCAAAACTTCAAGGTATTTTCAGTAATTTAGTGGCTGGTTGGGAGAGTAGAGCGTGAGATTGACAGATGGATTTGTGCAGCATCTGCAGTGATGCGGTCGCTGTATTGGACTGTTGTGGTGAAGAAGCAGCAACGTCCAAAGGCAAAGCTCCCGATTTACCGGTCAATCTATGTTCCTACCTTCATCTATGGTCATGAGCTCTGGGTATTGAACAAAAGGACAAGATCACAGATACAAGTGGCCGACATGAGTTTCCTCTGCTGGGTGGCTGAATGCTCCCTTAGAGACTGGGTGAGGAGCTCAGTCACACATGAAGAGCTTAGAGTAGAGCTGCTGCTCCTCCACGTTGAGAGGAGCCAGCTGAGGTGGTTCAGGCATCTGCCTCCTGGACGCTTCCCCGAGTAGGTGTTCCAGGCATGTCCCAATGGGAAGAGGCCTGGAGAAGATCCTAGACACGCTAGAGGGACTATGTCTCTGGCCTGGGAATGCCTTGGGGTCCCACTGGAGGAGCTCGCGTGTCTGGGGTGAGGAGTCTGGGGATCCCTGGTTTGACTTCTGTGTCTACAACTCGGCCCTGGATAAGTGGAAGAAAATAGATGGATGGTTAGCTTCATATTGAGAGGTTTGTGGTTTGATTCCCAGATTGTATGGTGTGGTGTGGGTCCTTAAATTGTCCCAGTTCTATTGATGCATAGATGGAAGGAAAAAGTCAGATTTCTTTCCCTCATATTAATATATTATGATTTTTGATTTGATTGTTCATTAAAACATTTTAAAATGTTCACTTAAACGTACACTGTGCAAGTTTTCAGAAGGAGGCACAGCCTCCTGCTTGTCTCCATGTAGATGTAATTGCTATTGTCCAAAATGTTGCACACTATAGCATTTCCATTGAAGACATTTTTAATGACTTCTTATTTGAAAAACATATATGCTCTTTTAAAAAAATAAATAAAAAAGGTGGCATCTTTTATCTTGTGTTTTAAAAAAACAAACACAAAATTTGCATTATCTATCTCTATGGAGACAACTAGATGGCACTGACAAAATACTGAGTTGAACAAACTTTATTTCACTATAAACAGTTTGTTCATGACAGTTTATTTTCTGTGCAGGTGTCTCCTTGTGAGAAGTGTCGCTGTGAGCCCAGTGGGGAGGTGCTGTGTTCTGTCTCTGCTTGTCCTCAAACCGAGTGTGTGGACCCCGAGTACGAGCCCGACCAGTGCTGTCCTATCTGCAAAACAGGTAATACCGAAAACCCACATATATGTACCCAAATGTACCCCAAAAACTACCACCAAAACATTTAATACCCTAAAATATACACACAAATGTGTAACCTGATCATTTTTATAGATCCAACAATATTTATCCAAGTTCTACCAAAACATAACACACATTCTAGACATTTTACCTGATCTTATCTGCATTGAACATTACAGACCAATAGGACGTAACATCCCCTCCCCCTCTCTTCTCCGTAGCCCCCCTTCCCTTCCGCCCACTCCTTTCCCCCCGCCTCCCCCATACACTTCCACTGCTGCAGGTCTCAGGACTGGATAATGGCTTTTTAATCACCTATGTGCTGGGTTGACATTCAAATGGAGAAATGCGTTTCCATCAAGGTGCAGGAGCAGATAAAAACGGCATTGAACCAGCAACTGACACCAGAAATACAGTGTAAAAATCAAAATGGGATTATTTGGTAGTTTGAAAGATGAAGATAAAGGTAGCTTCTCAGATTTATGGCACCGCTGAACACGTTTAATTTGGTGCATGAGAAAATATTAAAATTGTACTATGTAATATCACTAGTGCCGTCTCCATGGGAATGTAGTATTACAGTAAACTTAACTACACTACTAGTCAAAAGTTTGGACAAACCCTCTCATTCAGTGTTTTGTTTCTTTATATTTACTACTTTCTATATTTTAGAAACGTATAGAAGACATCAAATATATGAAGGAAGATATACAGAATTTTTTTTATTTTATATTCAAATATTTAATGTTTGTGTGTATCCAAAATGTAGAAAGTAGTACAAATAAATACATTAAAATAAAAAAATAAAATAAAATAAAAACATTGAATGAGAGCATGTGTCCAAACTTTTGACTGGTATTGTTTAAACATACAGTGTATCAGTTTTACAGGTTTTTCTTATTGCTCAAAAATACCTAGAAATACATGGATTCTAGTGTGAGTGGGCTTGCCTCTTACACAGAACTGACCTGTAACTTGGCCTCTTGGCATCACCTGCATGGTTCCTTGGAGATAAATACATTTCTTGCCAAGCTGCCGAACATGGCATTTTGGTATCAAACTCTGCTTCTGACTCATTCACTAAAATTGTTTTCTTTTGGAAGGAGGAAGGAGGCTTCAAGTTCTGTTCAGATTCTCTTTGGAAGAAAATAGTATTATATAATTGCTTTTCTTTTCAGTGTATGATTATTGCATCGTCGGCATATAGTTAAGCTCATTAAAAACAAAACTGTAGTACATGGACTCGTAAATGGCCTGAAATCAAATATTCATATAGAGATAAAGCTGTTTATAGAGTAGTCCTGCAAATACGACTGGGTTTGTTTTGGGTTTGTTCTGGGTTTACACTTAGTTTATTCAGTATTTAATTCAGTTTAAATCCAGATTGAGTCTTGGTGTAGTCCTGGTGGTACTTGGAAAGCCAAATATTTCCGTGGTTGATGATTTAAGACTTTTGTGAGCTGCGTATTGTTGTTTTGCATTGTGAGGCTCCTTTTGATTCCCAATCCAAAAGTGTCTCAAAGTCAAAGACAGGATTCCTGAAATTCTAAGCATTTTATTAAACCAAAATCATTCCCAACATGTATCATGTATTTGGATTGATTTTGTAACAACTCTTTCAACAAATTTACATAAATGTGCTTTGATTTCTTTACATATTAACTTTTTTTCTTTCTTTTTTTTCTTCTTTATCCTCTTTTTGTCAAGGACCATGTACAAATTCCTTAATTTTACAATCTACTTTTGACAGTTTCGACACTGCCGTCCCTGAGCAGGTGAACCTCCACCCAAATCAAACATTACCATTATTTTTATTGTGTTTAAATGTCTGCAGTCTTTAGATCCTCTCTATTTGAGGGAGTTACTGCAGCTCTATACTTCACCCAGAGGCCTGAGGTCAGTTGACTACCTCCTGTTGTCTGTGCCCAAAGCCAGGCTCAAGACCAGAGGTGACTGAGCCTTTTCTGTGGCAGTGCCCAGACTATGGAACAGCCTCCCTCTATCTGTGTTAAAGACTAAAGAGATCTGACAGGCAGACACAGAATATCTTGGTGTTTTATTGTTCTTTGCCTATGTATTATATTTCTTTTTTGCTGACTTTTATGTGAAGCAACTTGATCCGCTGAAGTTGTTTTTAAATCTGTTATATAAATAAAATTGAATTGAATTATTCTCAAAACGTTATAGTCCAAAATAGACAAAGAATAAAGCAGTGATAAATCCATATTAAAGTCAAAAACTGACTGTATTCACTGCTGCACACAGAATAGAGCACATTAAAGTTGGATTTAAACAGGGACTATACTTAGAACTAAATCTGGACTACACCAGGACTAAACCAGGACTAGAACCGGACCAAATCATGCCAACATAAGGATTAAACCTAATTTAAAATGATCCGTACAGTCTTATAGTTTAGTATATACTTGTCATCATAACAAACAATGCTTTTTGTTCCTTGCCATATTTACATTTAGCTCACATACACACCACAGTCATACGAGCTGGCTGAAGTGCCTTGCCCAAAAACACAACATCTGCACTGGTCAAATCTGGGATTGAACCACGAAGGATTCCCAAATGGAGATGTTCGCTTTTTGATTAAAATACAGGGCGATGTTAACAAAATCGTTTGTGTTAATTTACCCCGAGCTATTAGTCAATGATTTCAAAATGATTGTATCCCAAAACACCAATTGATTTCTCATAACTGTCTCCCTTCAGCAGCTCGTAGCAGTGGGCATTTTAAAGCCCATCCTAAGCCCCTCGTGTTGCAGATTTCTGGGTGGATTTGACTTTTATGGAGCACTTAGACAAATGAACTCAGTCTGGATTTCTCCTTGTCTCCTGCTGCTTCAGACATTTGGCCAGCACTTGAACATGACCTTGAGGTTGGCATAGAAACAGTTGGTATGTCAAAAATTATATCTATATTTCAGAGGTATTTCTTGGATAATTACATACAGGAACCGGTGGTAACTACATGCATATATATTGATTTAATGTCCCATGGTATGGCATTGAAACTAATCTATCTCGTCTCGTCTTATCTTACTGTGAGCAGACCTGCCTCTCCACAGATCTGACCTGTGAACTTGCATTAGACAAAAAATATCTGAAATTGGGAGAGATGTTATAATAAGTGTCTGCAAGGGAAAAGACTGTATAATAAAAGTGAACTTCAGCTAAATGAAGCTCAACGTGGCTAAAAGTTATACGGGCGAATTTGGCGCTTAGCAAACCTGTCAATCAAACCTGCTGCTAACACTAGTAGGAGCGACCTCGGGGAAACAAAGCACCTCATTGGTCTGTTATTAATGTTCATATCTTGAATTACAAACAAAATGGCAAAATAAAAATACCGGGGTCAGGTAGCGTAGATTAATACCAATATTTTAAATCCAAAATGACGAGCCTGAAAGGAGCAGTTACAGAGAGAGTGATGATAGTTTTTCAATAGAAAGTGAATTGGAACCAGAGTTGATGGAACAGGAAGTGCGCCCATGCTCACTTCTTATTTCGATGTGGCGGCTAGCAGGTTAGCTATGTCCATTTATATATACAGTCTATGGAAAACACAGGCATAATCTGATCAGTTTAAGACATGTAATATACTTTTTGATCAAGCATTTACAAAAAACAATTTAATTAGACCAAAATGTGCTAAAATTGTTGCATTATTATTACGGACACACAGTAAGTAAGGTCTTAATGGTTAATACGATTGGGCATTTTTATATATTCATGCTATACTGTTTTGCTTTAATTGAAATGTATGTAAAACATGACTTTACTCCATTATGTTGTTGGGTAGTGTTTCTCAAACTGTGGTACACGTAGCACTGATTTTATGTGAGCTACTTCAGGTGGTGCTTGGACAGCTCTTCAGTTTGCGGGTTTGTCTAATTTAGAGTTAATTTTATTCATTTTTTGTCCTCCTTTGGATAATGTCTTGTTTAGAGCTGCGGTGGAAAGTATGTAGTCCACTTTTAGACCTGGTTTAGCCCTAGATTAGACCTGGAATAGTCCTGTTATAGACCTGGCTTAGACCTGGTGGTACTCAGAAAGCCAAATCTTTTCTTTAGTGGTACTTTGGTGTGTGTTTGAGGGCTTTTTTTTTCATTGTCAGTTCAGGCTTTCTCTGGGTGGATTTGAAATATTCTTGTAAGACTTGAAAACATGCAGAGTAAGCTAATCCTAGAGGACAAATCCAACCTGTAGTTCAAAATCTGGATATGAATTACACTACATGAACTGTATAATGAGCAAACAACATGTCAAGCTGGGCCTGCCTCCTCTTCTTTTCATTTGCAAATAAAAAAAGTTTACACCACACCTTAAGGAAATGAGCTTTAGATACACTCGAGAAGATAACATTTGAGTAGTGATTAACTTGCACTGTACCCAATTTTTCCCATGTATTTGAGCAAAATTTGGCAATTTATTGTCCACTTATCAGGAAATGTGTTTTATTATGCTAGTTGTTGTTAGCTTCACCATCATGGGACAAGTCCAACAGTGCCATAGTGGTTAGAGCAGGTGTGCCCAAACTGTGGTCCGGGGGCCAACTGCATCCCTCAGACCAATTTTTCTTGGCCCTCAAGCTTCCAGGTGAATTGGCCCATATTACTTTAAACAGTACTTTTTACTGTACATTTCTGAAAATCTACTTTAACAAGCCCATATCAAATATTTAATGTGTTCTATTGAGGATGTAGGCGTGAATAAAGGTCTAGTGCACATGTGTCAAACTCAAGGCCCGTGGGCCAAATGTGGCCCTCCACATCATTTTATGTGGCCCTCGACAGGGTAAATTAAAAGGTATGATGATCTTAAAATGTCTTAAACATGGGGAATCAGCGTTTAAGTTTTATGCAGCTAAAACCTGGAACAGTCTTCCTGAAGATGTGAGATCAATCCAGACTCAAAACAGTTCTGTTTATCTGTGCATACGACTGAAAGGTTTTTATTCTGCACTCTTCCCTTTTAATGGTAATTTTCTGATGATTGTTTGTGATTATTTATGTTTTGATTTGTGTGATTTTAATGTCTTTCTTATTCTGTAAAGCACTTTGAATTACCTTGTGTACGAATTGTGCTATACAAATAAACTTCCCTTGCCTTAATGGTCTTAAAAGTCTAACTTGTAATAATAACACAGATTTGAAGTATTCACTGTATTTGAAGTATTCACTGTATTGGCGACCAGTCTATGGCCCTCAGTCGGCCCTCAGCTTTGTCTGTGTTTTTATATGTGGCCCTTAATGAGAAAAGTTTGGACACCCCTGGGTTAGAGTGTTCACCCACAAAGATTAATTATTCCATCTCTCACGTGTTCATACTGTTGTTTTGTCCTTTGGCAGTTCATCCTATATTCCATATTTATGCATGTGTTGATGCTCCAATGCGATCAGGCGATAAACTCATTAGTGCAGATTAGGATTGTTGCCATAGTGATACTGTTGTGATTTTGGACTATACAAAAATACATGGAATTGAATAGAATCAGGAAATGTCCAACTTTTTTTTCCTATTTTTGTCATTTTCCCCATTATCAGCATTTGTTCAAAGGAGAATAGCTGTAGTATTGATCAATATGTAATCATTTGAATGACCGATTAATTTTTGTTTGTTTTTTTGTAAACAGAAAGAGTGTTTTGCTTAAGGGCGTCTCAGCAGGAGTTTGAGGATCAGATAGGCTTCCAAACAAACCAAAATGTTGGTGCAGTGCAGTGCTCACAGCCTCAGTTTTTCACATTTGTAATAATTGGATTTAGTTTAATTAACCCAGATGCCATTTATCACTTTGCAGTCACTCCCTGCTTATGCTGTTTCTGGAATCATTTCAGGATCATTTCAGCAACTAATGTGGGGGGATTTAACAATATTTATTTCATATACACAGAAAAATAATGCTAAAAAGAATGTCTATAGGGCTAAAGATTGTATCGTCACATTTTAGAGAATTTTCAGTTAGCCTAATGTTAAACCAATTAAGATTTTAAGATGCTAATTGTTAAACATGGCATTCATTCAAAAATATTCTGTATTCTGTATGAGGTGATTCAGTTATTCAGGTGATAAAGTATTCAGAAAAGGTTAATTTCTGTCCTGTGAATGTGACTTTTTATTACTGATACCTGCTCAAATAAGTATCTGGTTTCGACACTAGTTTAGTATCGATTCACATCTGATTTACAACTCTTTTGACAACCCTATTTTTTCCATTGTTTTGCCTGTATTTTTATGGCTGTTTTAGATTTAGACGTTCAATCGCAAGCTCATACCAAGAAAGAATACAAAACCTTTCATAGATTTGTTTGGTCAAAATATGCTGCTAATTTGATATGTTACATTTGACTTTTCAGCAAATTGGGGAGAAAAAATCAATTTAATTAATTCCAAGTTATTTTTAATTGTCAGACAGGATTTTTATATATTGAGTTGCAAAGCTTCCCTGTTGTGTGCTGAGATTAGCAAGGGATTTATTAACACCAGAATTATATGTGTAATCAATTCTTTTCCTGTTTCCTATTCTTTGAGTAAAATGTATATTTCCTCAGTACAATTATACTGTATTGTAAAAGCAGCTCTTAGGGTGAGACCGCTGTGTGGAAGCAATATTTATAAAGCATTTTTATTCTCTGTGAACCAGGAAGTAGACCTGGTGCACTGTTAGCATGCTAGTTGTTATGAAAGGCCGTGTACCCATTTTTTCCTTTGGATTTGAGCAAAACTTGTCTTTTCCCAGTACAGACATACTCTTGAGGTCAAAATGTGTACTGTCTGCATCTAATTACAAAGTGTTTTATGGTCCAATAACCAGGAAGTTTGTGGTTAGCATGTTGTTGTTGTTTGCATTATCATGATGGAAAATGTCTCTCTTGTCTGTGAAAGTTGTGAAAAGCCCTTATATAACTCACTGCGGTGAAAAATTAGGATGCTCTGAATCCTAAGTAAGGAATAACTTTGGACCACTGCAAACTGTCTAAAATGAAATAAGTCTGTTTTTCACATTTTTAACGCAGTAAAAATCAGGTACAGTGGCTTGAAGTATCTAATGTGCATATTTGAGTGCTCTCCTCTCCTTTTGTTGTGTGGGTTGAGCTGGGTCTCTACAGTAGACTCACTTGCACAGATCAGCGCTCATCATAATCAGTTTGTTTGGATGGAAGTCGACATTGCGTCCCATTACGTTCCCTCCTCTTGTGTCTTGGACCCTGATTCAGAAGGACAGCGTCACACTGAAAACTACCTCAGCAGAAACTCACAGAGGAGGCAGACAACATGGGGCGGACTGGTAGATCTGCAACGCTCTGAACACTCAACACTTTTACAAAGAATTAGACCAGTCACTGTGGATTTGGGAAGGACTTGGAGGAGGTGGTATTACTGGGTTTTAGATGACATCACTACTCATCACTGTTGATACTTTGTAGCTGATGTCATTCCATCCTTAAATCAAGATATCGACTTTAACAACAGACTATTAGTGCTTTCTTTCCCCAGCGTCACTTCTGCTAGTGTTAGCAATGGGTTTTGCTGCCGCATGATCCCACACCAAAGGGAACACACCTGGATAATGGTGTATTTGTGCTTCTAATAATGCAGGGAACTCTACCTGTCTCAGTCGTGATTTTTTTCTCTGAATTATGAAAATGAATATGCACCCTAAAAATAAGTCACTTGTTCAGTTTTATGCAGAATTAAAACGTTTGTGCATTAATACAACATATGGACTTTTATAATTATTCTGTTTACTTCATGCCTATTACTATGAAAGAAGAGTTTATTACCTAAAACTTTTTTTTTTAATATATATATTTGTTCACATTAGTTTGGTAGAACATGGGCATTAGATAAAGTATTCAATTCTGAGTAGAATTATTCACTCACAACATGTCCGCTGGAGCTGGGCATACTTTACTACAGGTATTAACATTTGAAGGCCGCTTGTCTTGAAACATTTTTGTGCAATGTAACAGTGGAACATTTTAAACGTTTTTGGTTTTTTTTCTATGTATTCTTTCCCCTGACATTCTATGTGTTATGTTGTGCTCTGTATCTTAACATTGCAGTAATGACTTTTCTATAATAATAATAATAATAAATACATAATAAAAAAAACTTTACTACAGGTTACCATGGTGACAGTCTCTCTCTACTTCCTTATTTATATCTCTTTAAAAAAAAATCTGAATATTTAAAATAATATTTAGATTTAAACTCCGCCACTGCCGAAGACAACTGGAATGCAGCTGATATTGGTTACAGCTGAACTTTTTTTTTTTTTCTTAATGTTGTTGGAAGAAATACAATATGATTTGGATCGGGATTGCTTTTGTGTTCCTGGTGCCAGTGACCCAAGGTGTTGACTGGTGTTACCACGACTAGGGATGGGACGATATTAAATTTTAGACTCACGATTATCGTGGCCAAAATAATCGCGATTAACGATATTATCGCGATAATTATTAACCTGTTAACGTTTCGACGGCCCGGGCCTACTTTACAACTTTACAGCAATGTACATACACTTCTGCGTCACCCGCACAAACAATCTACACATCAAATGAAAGCTGCGGCGCTCGTCTTTCTGGATATGCAAACCATTTTCACCTGCAATCACCACAGTGCTGACAGGAAAGACGTTTTTATAGAAAAGTCACAAAGTGTGAATCTGGACTTCACTTACCATTGAGCGCTCTGGTTCTGTCAAACATCAACATATTTACACAAAGTTGGTCTCATTTGTTCCGTAAAGGTCCAGAGAATATATTCCAGTCAAGAAATTATGTCCAATCTGCTGCAGGAAAGTACTCCAAATATGAAATCTGCTCCGTCACTTCTTTGCCTTTCTTTAGTCGATTTCAGGCATAATAAACTTCTGACAGCGCCAACTTCGTTCCCCAGTGCTAAACACACGTATTAGCTTGTGATTGACACCAATGTTGGCCAATAAGGTGGGGGTTGTGGGTTACTGAGCCCGCACACAGCCAATGAGCAGCGGGATAGGATGACGTATCACATGCCATGGTTTTCCGTAAACAGACGTACCCGGAAGAAAATGTGTACTCCTCAATGCCATGCTGGAGAAATGGACCGGTCCTTGTTGCGCCGGAAGTGACGCAAGTGCCCGTCGACGAAGACTTAATTTTTTTTAAATTAAGGCACTTTGGTGAATTGGGAAACGAGTGGATGCAGAAATGTGTGCATAATGGCACATTTTACGCACTGTTGTTTTGCGTTTTAAACACGACGAAAAAGACAAACCAAAGGGAGGACGTGATCGAGGACACTGTGGATGTTTGTACAAGTTAAACTAGAGGCATCTCTGACCTAGAGCGGTTCATGGCAAAGATTAAAGATCCCACAGTGGACTCAGGAGTAAAGGACCTTATTTTTTGATGGATTGGATGCTGTTCTCGATCGGTAAGCGTGGTTTATTCTGCTATTGACTTAATTGTACGTAAAATATACCGTGTATAATCGTTAGCTTTGCTCCTGTGCACACAGTGCGCATTCGGACCATGCGCTCTGGCACATTTGTGTTCAGCTGTATGAATTAGACTTAATTTGTCTATTGTTTAAAAGGTGTTGTTTTATTCTGCAGTTTGCATTATTGTAGGTAAAAATCTAAGATGTGCACACATTAGCGTCTCATCTGTGCGCACGGGTGAGGCGCGCACTGGTACGTTCCTGTGGAGAGTTACGGATCAGACTTTGTTTATTGTTGATATCTGACAGAATATAGTTCAAACAGCCATAAGCACAGAAGCTACAAGTGTCATTGCTATGTCAGAGTGGGCAAACACCAGAACTAACATATAAACGTTGTATTGGAACTGGAAACATGAGGCTGTGTGATGCCGTAAAGGCGATTATAATCGTGCGCAATGATCGCGATTATTAAAAAATGCCACGAACGATTAATTGCGGACCTTATTTATCGCGATTAACGATATTATCGTATATCGTCCCATCCCTAACCACGACCCAGCCTGCAATAAGGCTACATGGATGTGCGGTGGGAATCGTCAGTCTCCCGTCGACATCGTTTCTGTGAAGGACATGCGTGACAGAAATCTTGAACCCTTCAGTTTCATCAACTTGGACAGCCAGTCTGCCCTGACTTTAATCACGAACAAGAACAACGCGGTGAAAATGACCTTGGCCAGTGAAGTGAGCGTGTCTAGAGGGGGGCTGCCGGAAGAGTACAAAAGCCTGAAATTTCTCCTCCACTGGGACAGGGGTGCATCTGTCTCGGGCTCTGAACACAACGTGGATGGAAAATGCTGGACTGTGCAGCTCCACATTGTGAGTATGAAGGAGTTTGTCAATGATTTACCAACCGCTTTCACAAACTCAAATGGAGTAGCAGCTTTTGGAGTCCTCATTGAAGCGGATGAACCTGTGTCCTTGAAGACTCACCCGACCTTGTTTCCTTACAAAGACAACAACGTCACTCTGACTCATGGCATTTCCCTGGACGACCTCCTGCCTGGAGTGGACCGCACCAAGTTTTACCGATACCTGAGCTCCCTGACCACGCCCAACTGTGAGGAGTCTGTGAACTGGACTGTTTTCAAGGATCCAGTCAAAGTCAATAGTGATCTGACTGAGCTTTTTGCCACCAGCCTTCTTGTTGGAAACAGCACCTCTCTGCTCATCGTGGACAAGTACAGAAGCATTCAACCAAGACAGACAGTCACCTACAGCTCAAACCCCCAGACAAGCCATTCTTTTGGACTCATCTTTTGTTCTCTCGTTCTGTGGATGAGATAAACAATCACTGAGCCCTTTGAGTGTTAAAAAATAAGTTATTGTTGTATTGTTTCTCTCTCTTTTAAGACTTAAATCTGAGCTGTATTTTATCACAATCTGACCAGAAAGCTCTAACTTGGTTGGAACTGGAGCATCTGATTTGTGCTGTTAAACAAGTCTCTCTCACATAAAATTACAGTTACAAGTTAGCTAGCATTTGCTGTGTTGTTTAAATCCATTTTGTATTTTTTCAGACAATCTTACATCATATCACGCTCTGTTTGCTAATGTGTGCATTGTGTCACGATGATAACTTTTACACATGTTACAATAAGAGTTATGAAACATTACAACTATTGCCAACTATTACACATCTTTTGAATAGTAGTAGTCAGAAGTCCTCAAAATGGCACCAAAGAAGGAAAAACTGAAACATATTGCTCACCCACTCCTTTCCCTATAAAAAGTGGTGCTACATGTCCAACAGCAGTGATGAAATCCAAATTAAGTAGATTTTAGACTTAGCGACCCAGTGGCTGAATGGGTAACTCTCTCACCTCACAGCAAGAAAGTTCCAGGTTTGACTCCCAGGTTGCCCAAGCTTTTCCGAGTGTAGAATCCTTCAGCTAAGGTAATCCTCACTAAGACTAGCGCAAGATCTGGAGATGGGTCCCCAGGTGCGACAGCGTAGCTCTACTCTAAATATAGAAACATAAAGAAATGAGGAAAATGTTTGAATGTTTTAGGATTTCAAGTCAGTTTCACATCATGTTTGAAGTTTAACTGTGCCTGTACCCAAGCTCCTTCTCTCACTCTGAAGATAGTTACACATGCTTCTTAACATTACTAAGAGCACAAAATCTAGTAAGTTTTGGATCTAGTTTTAAACTCTTTACAGAAGGGGGTATTTTACATCTATTGGGTATTAACGCAACATGTTTCGATGACCAGGTTTCCTTTTATTGCTTTGGGAGCAACATTACAGCATGTTAGAAAGCTGAAGAAACTAGATTTTGCCTAATCCCCCTTCTTTAACGCTTTCCTATTGACATGTGGGTGTCTGATCTTCTTAATGAGGAGAGAGGGAGGAGCTCTGATGGCTGTGGGTCCTGGGAGGTTCCACATCTGTGCAGCACCAAACAACATCTGTACGACAAGTAAACAAACAACAAACAGCAGCAGGAGGAACAGGGAGTTTGAATCAAGTCTCTTTAAGGTTCTTATAGGGACCTTAAACAGACCTGTCTAATCAAACACTCTTTGTAAGTAAATAGCGGGGCTGTAGTTAGCTGTAGGTCGACTAAAGGCATGTCAATCCATTTGTTTACTTAAAGGGGCTGTGGCAAAACGGATCAAAACTGTACTGTCTGCATTCAAAAAACTACAACTGCTCAGGGATTCATGCAAATCAACTATTTAAACAGAAATATCTTAGGAAACAGAGTATTTATGTGTAAAAAGGGTAGATTAACTCCCAAATCATCAGCCAACTCACACAATACATGCTTTTATCTGCTGTTGTTCCATATAAAATCTTTAACTTTAAATTAAATAAGTCGAGTAATGCAAGTTTTGGTCTTCAGCCCTAGTAAATTGTCTGGTAATCAAAGTACATGAGTCAGTCTGTCCTAGGGCAATACAGTCAACCTCTAATATGTTATTCATATAATATCTTCCAAATACAGGTGTCTTATTGTCAGTTCAGGCATGGTTACATCAGTGGATTTTTTTTGGCCTAGTTCCAACCTGAGCATATGGTTGTCGTGTCCTTGGGCAAGACATTTCACACATCGATGCATATGTCCAGGTTACAGTGCGATGGAGGGTGGTCGTGACTTTGTTGGCACAGATTAGCAGCTGTATTTCTGTAACAGGACGTCCAAACCCATGCAGTGATGGGATAAAAAAGATCAATATTTCACAACTAACAAGGTATAGGATTATTGTCATGCATAAAATATCAATATGTATGATTTATTATGCAAAATCGACTTTTTGGGGTTTTCTTACATGTTAATGTTAAGCCTCAAGATGTTTTATGCATCATCCATGTGTGACTGGGGAATCTAGTGATCGCTCCTGGCCCTATTTGAAGCTTCCTTAGGGTTAGCAACACAGTACTGCTACTGCACGGCCATTTGTCATAAATATACAAAAGCATGATGCCAAACAATATACTACAACTTCACAAACTGGATGCGATGTGCAGTAGTTTCATTAATGGTACGCACACTGATTGTAATGTGACAGCGCTCTGAAGGGGGGGGGGGGGGGGTGACTGAAACTTATTAAGCATGTGAATACGTTGTTTTAGGTAAATATAACTTTTTCTGTATCTAAATATGTTATGTGTTAGCAGTTAATACCCCATAAAAGTAAATGTAAATGTAATACCCGTTTTTTAGATCATAGTACATGATATTTAAATGTTAGATCAGTTCAAACTGGGATGGAGTGATAAAGGCAGCTTCTCTACTCAAAGGTAAAATTCTTTTCCATGAATTTTAACACAAAACTCACTGGTATCGGTATCAGATTGATATCATGATACTTGCCCTTGAATTACTTGGTACTGGATCAAAATATACAAAGTGACACTGGTATTTTAAAGGTGTAGTACACGTAGTGTCTGAGGGAACTGAAAATCAATGTGTCTCATCTACAGATCTGACGGACTTTGATTCTGCTGCAGACTAAAGGAGAGAGGGAAAATGAACAGCACAGATGCTCAGATCAGATAAACTGAGAGAAGAGATGTCACTGAGAGATGGTCTGTCAATCATAAGGGTGGAAACTTACCACACAGACTTAGACAACAGGAGTATTATGTTTATTACAAAGTATCAGTAGTAGTTGCAATAATAGGACTAGTTGTAGTAGTAGGACTAGTAGTTGAAGTTGTAACATTGTTTGTAGCAGTAGTTGTAGTAGCAGAGTTGAATTGTAGTAGTATTACATAGTAGGAGCAGCAGTAGTTGTAGTAGGACTTGTACTAGTAGTAGCAGTAATAGCAGTAGTAGTAGTAGTAGTCGTAGTAGTAGTGATGGTGGTAGTTGTAGACTTGGACTGTAGTAGTATTACATAGTAGACGCAGGAGTAGTTGTAGTAGTGGGACTAATTGTAGTAGTAGTAACAGTAGTAGAAGTAGTAGTAATAGTTGTTGTAGACCTGGACTGTAGTAGTATAGTAGTAATACATAGTAGAAGCAGCAGTAGTTGTAGTAGTAGGACTAATTGTACTAGTAGTAGCAGTAGCAGTAGCAACAGTAGTAGTAGTACTAATAGTAGACTTGGACTGTAGTAGTATTACATAGTAGAAGCGGCAGTAGTTGTAGTAGTAGAACATGGACTTACAGCAGGAATTGTAACATTGTTTGTAGTAGTAGTAGTGCTAGTATTGCTGCGGTAGTAGTAAGGTGATAAGAAAACCTGTATTTGTCCCATCATTAGTAGTAGTAGTAGTAGTAGTAGTGGTAGTGGTAGTAGTAGTAGTGATTCCAGTAGCTGCAGTAGTAGTACGTGTACTCTCTGTCTGTGGTTAAAGATATCTCTCTGGATGTGACATGTATGAATGCTTGTATGAATAAATGAATTAGACAGTTGTTGAGGAGATAAATGAGGCCTGTAAATGTCATGCAAAACAAGTGCATCCATCACCGCTGTCGGAGGAGTACACTCACATAGGATTAGCTGTCAGCTCAGTGGCCATTTTGAACCTCCAGTGTAGTGGGAGGTCTACAGTGAAATGCTGCATTGTCTTGGATAGAAGATACGATCCAGGTTTGTTGCATTGAGTATTGGCTTCAGGCAGAGGTGGGTACATTAACTGCATTTACTTGAGTAGCTAAATTGTACTTCGCTCAGTAGTTTTCAGTAATGAGAAATATATTTGACAGTGTTATAGTACTCTTACTGGAATGAATGTTAAAGAAGAGTTATGTACAGATACTTTTGGAGCGTCCCCTCATCAAAAACATGCCTGGAGTGGTTTTAGATCTCATCCATGTACGTGTGAGTAATCTTATGATATTCTGAAACCTGCTGAAAGGGCTGAGGGGTTTATTTTTTATCATATTCATAGTCTGACCAAACAAAAATATAGAAGAAAACAGATAGGAAAAAAAAAAAAGATCAATACACTTGTTTCTGCAATCTGGATCAAAATCAATACATTTGAATCTTTATGAGATCTCAAAGTCTGTGTGAAATACTTTTACTTTAATGACTGTATTTAAGCAAATTTTTCACTTGATACTTTTACTTTTACTTGAGTTTTTTTTTTTTTTTTTTGCTCTGGTATCTGTACTTTTACTTAAGTAACGGAATTGAGTACTTCTTCCACCAATGGATTGTGTCCACGAATTGAAAAATAAACATAACAAAATATTTAATTTGTAGTGGCAAAAAGTCCATAGAGGATTCTTTGTCAGTAAATCCTGACATTGACTTGGAGGCTGCATTAAGTTAAAGTTTTACATTAAAGTTTACATAATGTCAGAAGTATCACTAACTCAAATCTGCACTGCACAGCTGGACTATATAAAGTTACTATAAGGTTATTTAGGTTACGTTAATTTTTATAAAGACACCCTATCAGCATAACATAGGAAAGAATTGGTTAAAATACAAATGATTTTACATTATGAAGAATATTTTTGTTAATAATACACCACCACCATTGTATTGCTCCAGGCTCATCCTCAGGCAAAATACATCTTTGAATATATATATATGTATTTGTAACATTTTGTAAGCATAAATATTATCTGTATTTATGTGGAAGAGTCTTTATTTTGTCTCCTGCATTTCTCACATTTAACAAAGATTTTTTTTTTCACATCAGATGCCCTTCCATCAACTTTTCCAAACAGTACAATGATCCCTTGTTGCTCCTCCTACGCAGATAATTTTGTATTAAACATCAGCAGTCACTTTCATTGTTTACATAATTTAAATTCATAACTGCATCTGTTTAGCAAACATACATTTCTATATAATTATGTTGCACAATATTGTGGTGTAGCGAGCATGCAATTAACAAAATGACACCCTTCCACTTTGAATGAAAACAAGTAGCAGTTAGTTTACATATTAAAGGCTAAATGCAGATCAGTGAAGCTATTCCCGGCCCCTGCCTCTGTCCCTGTACTGAGGTTAATATATCCTGCTATTATTTAATAAGGTGTCTCCGGTGTGGCTAATTGCTAACCTGTTGTTTATCATTGCGGCGGGAGTTAGCGTAGCGTGAAATGAAATGCAAATGCAAATCCTACATGGCTCCCACAATTGAGAGTCTGGAGAAACACACTCTGACCAAGTGTTCCCTCAGACCAGGCTCGCTGAGACATGAGGAGGGGAGTGAGGGCAAAGATAATCCACAAGCACCTGCGGAAGTCAAAACCAGGTCTAAACAAGGCCTAAAGGGGGGGATTTTCAGAAGGGGAGGGTGATACGGCCAAAAAAAAAAAAAAAAAAATAGCTGTATCGCACTTTTTCCTAGAGCCAGATCATGAGTTTTGTTTTATCATAATTCATGTACACGTTGTATTGTCTAATTAAGGTAAATAAGGAAGCTAAGTAATCCGCTTCTTCTGAGGGTTCACGCTTCATTATGTTTGGTTAAATCCAGCTATCACTCACGCTGAGCCTTAAAGCTACCGTCTGTAATTAGATTAGCTGACCCACCCCTGTTGTATTCTCACAGATCACCACTAGAGAAGACCAGAGAGCACTAGTGAGTCCGAACAAATGCCAGGTGAGGGGATGGGGAACATCTACTGGTGAAAAAAAAAAGCAAATACACTTATAGGTAGTAGCTTTAAAGAGGCTAACCGATAGGAGAAGTGGGTGGGAAAAAGTGTGTGTCTTATTGCATAGAGCTGAATTAAATGAAATGGTGAATCACGATATGCCAGTAAGACCAAAATAGCAGATTGCCGCAGGGATGAGATCACAATTTGATCATGAATCTGCGCTATAGAGCTAATCAACTTTAGTGTTAGCGGTTGTTTTTAGCTCAGACCCAAGTTCAGTTAGTGCCTTCTGCTGGTGTTTTGTAGTATTGACATAGAAAAAGTTTGTTTTGTTTGTCAGATATATGTTGTTTGTTCTCGTCTAGCTTTAATTTACTAATCATCATGCTAATGTAGTACACTACATTTATAATGCATTAAAAAGACTGGACTGGCCACCACAAAGCCAAGATTTACAGAGATTGGATCAAGACCAGTACTTGAAGTGGACCTATTATTATTGGCCTTTTTAGAGCTTGAGAGAAGTTGTATTTAGAGTCATTTGTGCGTGTTTGAGTAATTTTTATTCTCCTGGATTCAAGATGTCATTGCTCCAATCTACAACCGTTTTCGTCGTCATCGGTACACGCCCACTGCTTTGTACGTACTTTGGTTTTCAGTTTTATTCTCTTAATCAGTGATACAGGTGGGATTCGGCAGCATTGCGTAGACAAATGAAAAAAAATAAAAAATAAATAAATAAATAAAAACTTAAACTAAATAAATAATTAAATAAATAATCAATCCACTACTAGCTTGTTTAATGCGTAACCATCCATAAGCTTTTTTGGCACAGCAGGTTTCTAACGCGAAAGACAGAAGACCTGTTTCTAATATTGTGATTTAAAATGTGGCAAATTATAACATAATGATCCACAGGTGTCATAGATTATAACGATATAGCAAACACAACCCCAATATGTCTTTTGTAACTAGGGCTGGACCAGGACTAAATCAGGACATAGTGTATCAAAGTCAAATACTGCATTTGAAAACACTGTGTATGAGCCTATCTCACAGACAGGAGCCAGTTGTGTTAATGAAGTGTGAACAGGGCTGTGTGAGAGACCAGGGCTTCACAGGGTTAGGGTCTTGGAAGAACAGGCAGCTGGTGTTAAGAAAAATCTGGTGTGAGAAATAATAGTGCCCCCGGTGGTTTGTGTGAGCGTGAAACAGGACGTGTTTACAAAGAGGATAATATTAGACTCACATGTGGAGATGCACATGTGGCTGTGTGAAGAGAGGAGGGGGGGCTGGAGGAGCTGAGGAGGAGAGAAGAGGGGGAGCGGTCCACAACACATAAAAATATAATAATTGCATGATAAATTGCAGTATTGATCTGAAACAACTAAATAAAAGAAACAAATCCGTTAGCTCCCAGGTTGGAAAATAGCGATTCCCTATAAGGTATTAGGAGCCAATTCTCATTTGCCTCTTTATGGTACGTCTTCGCAAACATTATCACAACAAAGCACAGCAAAATGTCCACGCAGCTCTTCCGCGAATCCTACGCGTATCACTGATTAAGAAAAGTAAATTGGAGAACGAAGTAAGTACTGCCTGTCTCCATGGAGATGTCATTACATTGAATTGAACTGTTTCAGTCTTCATGTAGACAAGCCACAGATGCCACCAGGTAAAGTTACCGGTCAGATCTGTGGAGACGTGTACCCACTCACAGAGAGAGTGCGCATTTTTAAAGACCAAAATAAATGCAAGTTCTTGTATTGTGCAGATTTGCAGGTAAAATCTCCATAGAGACAAGCAGACGGCAGACCACAACATAAAAGCTACACATTGTACTTATGAGCTCCCTGTCAGCTTCAGGATTGATTTTAAGATTCCGGTGATAGTTTTTAAATATCTCCACGGGTTGGCCCCTCCCTGTTTCTCTGAGCTTCTCTTTGTCCATGGTCCCAGTAGAACTTTGAGATCAGCAGACCAGATGATTTTGGATGTTCCAAGGTCCCAACTAACAGCTAGAGAAGACTGGGCTTTTTCTGTAACTGGTCCCAGACTCTGGAATGATCCAATCTTTAAATATGTTTAAATCTTTGGTAAAAAAAAAAAAAAAAAAAAATTATTTGCACTGGCTGAGGGGGACATCTGCATTCTTTTGTATTTTTTTTTATATTATATGTGCTTTATAAATACATTTTGACTTAACTTGACACTGTACTATATATAATTTTATATGTATTTTGATACTTGGAATCTCTCCTGGGCAATTTTTGAACCCTCTTCATGGTTAGCAGTACGATTCTGTTCAAAGCTATGTCACCCATACGCCCAGCAAATGTGTGCAAAAGCATGATAAAAACAATACATTACAGCTTCACAATCCTGGTGCAATGTGCGGTAGTTTAATTAGTGGAATGGACGCTGATTGTGTTCTGATAGTGCCTTGAAGGAGGAGTGATTTAGCGTGGAGAGCCAATACAGCAAACAAAACTGAAACAAATTATTCATTTTAATATGTTGTTTTCAGCGAATATACTATTTTCAGAACAGTACAAAGTAACATCATCATCTCGTTTTTGTATTAACTGTAACTTAACTGTAATTAACACGATGAAATATTATTATGATTGTTTCAGTTTCCCGTTTTAAAGTTTTAAAACTCTGCAGCGGTGAAGTACTGCTGATGTGCGCTGTTCTGGCTCCTCTTCAGTCAGGAGCAGTTTCTTGGCGGTGGACCTGGTTTAAAAGTGGTAGAATGTCACAGTCTCCTGAACACGAATCCATCCATCACATATTTGGGACGCCACATCAGTGCGGTGCAGGGTGAGAGCTGTAGGAGCACTGTAATGATCACAGAAGTTCACTGAAGGTGCCTTTTAAAAGTGCCTTGAAATCTCACCTTTCTTTCCATTTTTAACATTTTGGTGAAGTTTATCATTTTGCTTCCTGATTGGGCAAGGGCGGCAGATGTGACATACGTAAAGGTAATTCCATAACCTAGCAACCGTAATGTTAACTGGTACTTTCCAGCTGATGTCGCTAGAGGCACTGCTCTGTCTGAAGCTCTGTTACTCAAGTTGGACTTTAATCTGAGCTGTACTTTAACACAATCGGACCATAAAAAACTGACTTAGGTGAGCTGATTTGTGCTGTTAAACAAGTCCCTCTCAAATAACAATACAGTCTTACCCTATCTAGCATTAGCCAATAGTGTTTTCAACCATTCTCATCTTTTTTTGTTGAACATCAAACACCTAAATGAGACCATGAATGTTCACACTGACCGCAGGCTCCTGAAAATGTGTTGTTTAAAACCATTTAGCGTTTTTTGGCATTGTTTGCTTGTGTGTGCATTGTGTTTCCATGGTAACAGCTGAACATTCGGCTGTAGACATGCATGCAACCCACAACCATGTCTTCCCCTGCATGATGTCACTTAATTTGTTAGATGGGTTTATAAAAATGTTGTGTGAAAAAATGCAGTACATTCCGATACTCCCTTTAGCGTGATTTTTATGGCTAAAAAAGAATAAAAATCTAGGCGAGCTACACTGGTCTATAGTGTGCACAGTCCTTAAAGGGTTAAAACAAACTAAAAAACAAAGTAGCATGTCCTGGTGAAGAAGGGCACTGACTAACATCAGCGGGTGAAACAGTCCATTTTGAGGGCTTAGGAAGGACACAGACTGACTATAGTGCATCACTCAAATATTGGAAAAAAGTCCAGGTATGAGAGCGCAACATTATACCATGATTAAACGCCACAAAAAGCCAATTTGGCAGAATATATAACCTTTGAGGAGAGTATATTCCCATGTCTTTGTCCCTGGTAACACACTGGAGCAGCTAAATGAACCTCCGCGGGCTCGTCTCCACAGGGCTGGCATTTGAATTACAGCTATAATCGTTTATCACAGGGCTCTAATTGACTCTTAATCAATTAATCTCCTCCCACTGCCTCCTTAACGCACCGACGACGGTTGCTAACACTGTCCTCTGGCTCGAAGCATGGGCTGGAATGGACATCTTTGTATTCTCCTGCTCGTAATTCACTGGATTTTATAACTAAATTCCCGGCCGATAAGCAAAGAGGTTGTGGGTTAATTTGTTAAACTGTTAAATGTAGTGATATTGATTAAAAAATAGACATATGTTGGTCAGCAGTAGCAATATGAATCAATTCCGTAATTTTTGTGTATTTTTTTGTTTGCTCAAAGTCAAAGCTTGAACTCAAAAACTTTAGTCAGGATGTTACCACAAACACGGTAAAAATAACGCCTCAGATTATATGAAAGGTACTTTTTACTTTTTAGGCCAGTTCAAAAATGTAGTGAAATAGGAAGTTCATATACCTGCTCTCAAATGTAGTGAATAAAAGTTAAAAAATGCCCACTGTAAAATTGACTTAAGTAAAGTACAGATACCTATAAGTACTTTACTACTTGTACTTCTTTACCTTCCTCCACTCTTTATCAGTATATACCAGTGTGTACACATTGTTGTTGCAAATGATTAAATATTTCCATTGTCATATAAGCTTAACATTTATTTGCAAAACTACTTTTAACCATAACCCTAATAGTATGTTTATTAAAGGTGCACTATGTAACTTTTCTGGTGGAGAATCCAGTTTGCTATCTATTTGTCCCTAACTGTGACTCATGCCAGTTTGACGTGTGTAGCACTCTGAACTGAGCTGTACGCATTTATCAGTCTGGAATGGCTCTCGCTGAAAGCAATCAGGAAAAGGCGGAATGTCATGATGAATATGATTGGTTGAAAAGTCACAACAGCGGAACAAACCAAGAAATCAAACTTTTGTTACATCCAGTTGGGAGAAAAGCACGGAACTCTTGCCCAGCCACAAATCCAGAATGATATATCTCTCTATTTTTTCATACAGACTGATTTCAGTTGTCCCCATGCCCTTCGTTGCCTCTCAAGCCCGGTCAAACGTGATTGTGCAGTCAGATTATTATTATTTTATAGTGACACATGTGAAACAAAGGAGCTCATTGGTCACCTATAATTTATGAATAAAATCAAATTGGTCTCATCTCAGGTTAACAGAGTTTAGTGCTGTGATATGTTTTTCATGTAGTTTTTCCAGTACAGATGCACATCCCTGATTGGCTAATCCGCCTGTCAATCATGTCCATTTGAACATGGGCAGATTCACCAGTGACCAGACTTACATCTTTGTAAAGTATTGAAGTGTGTATTCTGGATCCCAGGCAGCCCATAACACTTTCCTTTGTTAAAATAGACTGAAGTACATCTGTTGGTGTTGCCGTGTTTGTTTTGCTTTGTTTGGGAGCTTGGCCTTTGACCTCCGCACAAACCTCAGTGCTGCTCTCTGATTGGTCTGCCCACTGCTGAGCAAATGTGAACCTTACAGCAAGATGGATTCTCATGAGTTTGTGAACCCACAAATATTGCGACATTCCATGCTGCTGTGCAAGATTAATTTGGCTCTTCCGCAGTATGGCATTAAACTTGCATATCTTGCTTTTATTCTATTGTGTCTGAAAAACATGCCTTTTTACAGGTTTGCCTCTCTACAGAAATGGTCTGTAACTTGGCCTGTCTCTTGCTTGTATCCATGGTGATGTTTACTGCCATACTGTGGAACATTCATGTATTTGTTGGTTTGCTGAGCTTTTTCATTTTAGATTCATTACTTCTACAATAAATACCTGTATTATTACATGTGATATAATTCTGAACATATGTCCAACATATGATCCCTGGTATTACAGTGGGACATACGCTCTCTGTTTGGTAATGTGTGCTAATCGTATGCTAACTCTGGCAGATAAGCTCTTAAAGGGACAGTCCTCTGCAGCCCACTGAGCACATGGATTTAAGGACAGTTTAGACAGCTCTGCCTCCAGTGATACGACTTATGCAATCCACAACACTGTCACGGAAATCCACCATGTTTTTTTTCCAAATCACTCAAGAATCTTCCCAGCACAACCACAGAATATGGTGGGTGTAAATGTGGAAAGACAGGCTTGGGTCTTGTTTACATGTTACATGTTGTAATGACATTATATGTATCTACCTTAGTGTTTAGGTGTAAACATAGATCTTACCTGCAACTTGGCCTGTTGCCTGCCCTCATGGAGATACATAAATTTACTGTCATATTGTGGAACTTTCCAGGCAAAGCAATAACATCTTGGAGAAGTGAGTGGAAGACCCTTTCCCACAAAAGTTACATAGTCCCCCCATTTTTTGCTCTCCATGTCACTTCCCCTTCAAAACACTATCACAACACAATCACTGTGCATCCAACTAATGAAACTACTGCATTGCATCAGATTTGTGAAGTTGTAGTGTATTTTTTTGTATCATGCTTTTTTATATTTGTTTATATGAAAAATGACCGTGCTAGAGTTAAAATCAGAATCAGAAAGAATCAGAATCACTTTTATTGATCCCCGAAGGGAAATTCTCTTAGTTACAAGATGCCACAACCACAGGATAGAATTTAAGAATAAGAATAAAAAGTCATTTAAATAAGAATAAAATTTGTGCAATAAGAATAAAAATAAAGGATCAATAGTTCAAATCTTGTCATGTGTCTTTTGTCTAAACACTTCACACACATTGTCTATTTTAGTCATCGTATAATATTTGCGCTGTAACAAGCCGAAATAGGATCCGGCCACTGTTGGGGTGGGTTCTGCTCACTGTTTTCTTTGATCCAGTAACTTAATAGATTTTAGCCATGCATCTCTCGTCTCCTCCAAGTCACCTCAGCAGTGACTGATCAGGCACCGCTCTTGTCTCATTCAGAGTTGCTGCTTGTTTTTTTCTCTGTTGTGAGAAGTAAACAACCACAAGACGAAGAATTAAAGACAATGATTGGCTAAAAAAGAGACACGCTGTTCATGTGACCAATCATAAGCAGGGTTAGGCGGTGCTGTCATAGTGGTCTAGTTGCTGTTTCCAAGAAGAACTATGCTGATTCTTTTAAGGAAAAACGTCATTATTTTTCAACTTTGTGACAGGAGTAAAAACAGAAGACAACAGCAGGAATGTCACGTGTGTTTGGAGTTTAAAAATCGCTAAAATGACGTAAGCCAGATGAGTGTGGGTACATTCATCTATTGTACGTGCAGTGGTTAGTTTTATAATTGTACAGGCAGCGACATGAAGCGTGCATATGTTTGTTTTGTTCTGATAAGAGCGTGCGTTCGGTTAAATACACTGTTTATAGTTTTGGTCAGTCTGTTTCTGAAGGAGAGTTTTCCCTGGGTTGATTGCACAGTCCACATGTGTCCGTGTTGATGCTTTTGAGCTCTGTGCAGGAGAAGCCTATTACTAACGCTTGTTCTGGGACCATTCTGTGATTTGCAGCGTAAATACGGCTGAATGAAGCTCATCTTAACTTGAACAAACAGTGATGAGGGTATTTTTGGAGATTGTTTTGTAATTTATTTGGGCCACTATCTAGAAATGTGTTACTTTCGTCACACTTTAACGCAGATACTTACACATTAACTTTTGGGGAGAAGTATAGCAGAGCAGGGTAATCACTTTAATTTCTTTTTTGGTACATTGCGTTGAGGCTCAGCATGGGAGGGCATCCTATAGAAGCGTGAAAGGGCTTAAGCGGCAGGTGCTGTGGTGGCTTGAGTCATGAATGGACATATAAAATTGACTTTATAGTGTTTAAATATGGTCAGTTGTGTTGTATTTTGGCATTTCTGAGCTCACTTACTCACTTATTCTCTGCTTTCCTGTAAAGTTAGACCTTATATGAACCCTGGTCCCAATGTCACTTTGTCTCCCGGCATCGTCTAATTTACAAATTACGCAAATGAATAAAAGTAGGGCATCCAATTTGAAAACCAAATGCCCTTGCAACTTTTGTGTTTGTTTGTGGCTATAGTGTACCTCAGATGACTAGGAGTAAATTGACAAAAGCTGTGCAGTCAAATAATTAAATTTTTAATAAATCTTTTAATAAAAAATGCCAACTAAAGTGAATGATTTGGCCTTACACCATAACTCGGAGCAGTCTGGATTGTACAGTTTTTCTATGGCCTGAATGACTATAGATCTGCTTTTGTCAGATTTCCAATTGCATGTTTCCTCTGTGGTGCCTCGTCTGTTTTGGATCAATGCACATAAATATTACATGACTTGAGTGATGGAGGATACGGCTTTACACTGCATTTTGGGGAATACCACAAAAAACGTTTTATTGAGCCGATTTTCACCACTGTAACATAGATCCAGTCCACTCTCTGCTCCTGGCAATTAAAGGAGCCTAACTCAATGCTTTCATGTTATAGTAAGTAAAATGTGTCTTTGTCCAAGTACAAATATGTAAAAGTAGCTCTTAGGGTCAAAATGAGACCACTGTGTGCTGTTAGCATCTAATTATAAAGTACTTTCACTGGCAGGAAAAACAGGAAATAGTGTTATCAGCATGGTAGTTGTTGTTAGGTAGTTATTGTGACAGCTAAACTCCGCTCTGGTCTTTTAAAGTTGTGAAAAATGCTTATAAATTCATCACAGTGAATAATTAGAATGTTCAGAAATGTAATTGAGGAATACCTGTGGAGCACTGTAAATGAATCTGTTTTTTCATGTTTTTTAAGACAGTAAAAATCAGGTAAAACTGCTTTGAGCGTTCTTTAGTATGAATTACTCTGGCTTTTCCAACTAATTCTGCAGGGCACAAGGATTTGCTTTCGATTGTTGCCCACAGGAGTAAAGCAGTTTCAAATAAGGCTAAAAAAAAGTAGTTACCATCTTCAAAGTTGTGATACAGCCCATTTTGAAGGTAGAAATGAGCAAATATGGATTACCACCTAAAGACATCATAATTTGTGCAGAATGTTTTGAGCTTCAGAAAGAGAGACAGACTAATGGATGGATGAATTAAAGGTGCACTATGTAACTTCTGTTGGAGGGCCAGCCACGTATTGTCTTGTGTCTCTATGTTATCGGTTTTCCTGTAATCTTCCACTGTATGGCATTAAACATGTTTATTTAGTATTTGTATAATTATGGCTGGATTATTCCTCCAACATTGCTTACATTTTTACTGTAAGCATGGTTAGCACTCCACAGATCTGACTTGTAACTTGACGTAGTGAAACTGACAGAAAGATTATATAGTGCACCTTTGTAAAACACAACTTCATTGTTTTGAAATATTATTATTAAAATCTTAAATTTGTATTGTTATTATTATTGCGAACCACAGATCCAAAATGGCCGTTGTTGGTTAATATTGGAGCACCTCTTTAACTTGCTCTTGCTCCTTTGCATGACAATCTGTACATGAGTGAAAATATAAAGCCCCGCACATGAAGTCTTATGGGATTTACCAATGCAAACATGTCCATTGTGTTATCTGCTACACTCAGACCTCTGTGTGGACCCTCGCACAGACAGAGCGCACAGACAGAGCGCACATCCCACACATCGAATCATGTATGGAAGAAAAAGAATGCATGATTCATTGTAAGGTTATTTATGTATACATATACATATGAGATGATACTTACATTTTTTATATGGATTCCTATGAATTTTTAACACCTAAATGTATCAATTATTGCCTTCTGTTCCACCCATAGACTTATAAAGAAGTGGATTAAGAGAATGTGACGCCACCCGTAGTGTTCAGCTCCAGTCAAATCCATACTTGGAATTCTGCCTCTTCACGAAGCGCCATCTTGGCAGAATTGACAGCGATGCTAAGCGCCCGCTCCTTGCTAAACCAGCGGTGCATGCGCTTAGCATCGCTGTCAATTCTGCCAAGATGGTGCCACGTATGGTCGCCCTGGTGATTTGGTGTGCTGTGTGTTTTTTGTTTTTGTGTGTTTGTCCTGTGTTTGCGTGCTCTTACATCCGTGAAGAGCTCTTATCCATCAGAACTACCACTCCTGTTGATCTACTGCCAGTCTTTTTAGTACCTGCAGTAGATTTTGTTCACTCTTTGACCAAAAGAGTGAGACGCCGAAGACGAGGAAAGTGGGCAGGAGCCTTGGTGTGTCCCTTACCTGGGATTTTCCTCTCTAACGTTCGCTCACTCAGCAACAAGACGGACGAACTGGCGCTGCTGATGAGGAGAAACAAGGACTTTTCTTACTTTCTTACTTATGCTTCACGGAGACATGGCTCAATGAGCATATCCCGGACTGCGCGCTCCATCTGGAGGGATTCCAGCTCCTCCGCGCGGACAGACAACAGGGACTCTCCGGGGGAAAGGCGAAAGGTGGAGGTGTCTGTTTCTACATCAACAACGCCTGGTGTACGGATGTGACTGTGATCTCCCAACACTGCTCTCCCGCCGTGGAATATCTGTTCATTAACTGTAGGCCTTTCTACTCTCCACGTGAGTTCACTTCATTCATTCTTTACATCCCTCCGTGCGCGGACACGCACGAGGCCCAGCGCGTGCTCGTGGAGCAGATTCTGAATGTGGAGCGAACCTTCCCGGACTCTTTACTAATCGTCTTGGTGGATTTTAATAAAGGAAATCTGAGCCAGGAACTGCCCAAGTACAAACAGTTTATTAAATGCCTGACGAGAGAGCAGAAGATGCTGGATCATTGTTACACAACGGTCAGTGGAGCCTACAGAGCCGTGCCCCATGCTGCTCTGGGATTCTCTGATAACGTCATGGTTCACCTCATCCCTGCTTACAAACAACGGCTGAAACTCTCCAAACCTGCTGTGAGGACTTCTAAGAAGTGGACCAGTGAGGCTGTGGAGGAGCTTCGCACGTGTTTGGACACTACAGACTGGGATGTGTTCAAGGCCACAGACAGTTTGGATGAGTACACAGACACTGTAACGACATACATTCAGTTCTGTGAGGACAGCATCGTTCCATCATGCACCAGGGTGACTTTTAACAACGACAAACCCTGGTTCACACCCAGACTGAGACATCTGAGGAGGGAAAAGGAGATGGCTTTCAGGGCAGAAGATCGTGAAGGCTACAGGCGTTGCAAGTATGCTTTTAGCAAAGAGGTGGAAAAGGCTAAAGCAAAGTACAATACACGTCTAGAGCAGCATTTCTCCACCAACGACTCTGCTTCTGTCTGGAGAGGGCTTAGGCAAATCACCAACTACAGGCCCAAAGCCCCTCCCGCCGTGGACAACAAACAACTAGCAGAAAAGTTAAACAGCTTTTATGCGAGGTTTGAAGTTTCACACCCCTCCCCCTCCTCCCCCACCATCATGGACATGCAAACCCACCTCGGACCCCCCCTCCTCCCCCACTGCCCTCACAGTTTTGGAGCAGGACGTGACTAAGCTTTTCAGGAAGCAGAATCCCCGTAAGGCCGCGGGCCCAGATGGTGTCTCTCCTTCCACCCGTAGACACTGTGCTGAGGAACTGGCTCCTGTCTTCACGGACATTTTTAACACCTCCCTGGAGTCATGTCACGTCCCAGCCTGCTTCAAGCTGTCCACCATCGTGCCCGTCCCCAAGAAGCCCAGGATCACTGGACTTAATGACTACAGACCTGTGGCGCTGACGTCCGTAGTCATGAAGTCATTTGAGCGCCTGGTCCTGCACCACCTCAAGTCCTTCACCTCCCCCCTCGCAGCGCGTACGGCTGGGGAAGAATGTCTCGGACACTCGGACTATCAGCACAGGATCTCCACAGGGCTGTGTACTTTCTCCCCTGCTCTTCTCCCTGTACACCAACTGCTGCACCTCCAGCCATGACTCCGTCAAACTGGTTAAAACTGTTTTTTGCGGATGACACCACCCTCATTGGACTCATCTTGTACGGCGATGAGTCTGCCTACAGGAGGGAGGTGGACCGGCTGGTGTCCTGGTGCAGCAGCAACAACCTGGATCTTAACGCCCAGAAGACAGTGGAGATGATTGTGGACTTCAGGAAAGTCACAACCCCCCTGCCTCCCCTCACCCTGACGGACTCCCCCATCACCACTGTGGACTCTTTCCGCTTCCTGGGCACCTGCATCACCCAGGATCTCAAGTGGGAGCCAACCATCAGCTCCCTCATCAAGAAAGCCCATCACAGGATGTTCCACCTGCACCATCATCTGGACCGGCAGCTTGCGTTTCCTCAGCTGCCGGTCCAGATGATGGTGCAGTTTTACACTTCCATCATTGAGTCCATCCTCACCTCCTCCATCACTGTGTGGTTCGCTGGGGCCACTGCCAGGGACAGACAGAGACTGCAGCACATTGTGCGCTCTGCTGAGAAGGTGATTGGCTGCAGCCTTCCATCTATACAGGACCTGTACGTCTCCAGGACTCGGGGGCGAGCAGGCCGTATAGCAGCTGACACTTCTCACCCTGGACATGGACTATTCGAGCCACTTCCCTCTGACAGGAGGCTACGGTCCATTGGGACCAGAACCTCTCGTCATAAGAACAGTTTCTTCCCCTCTGCCGTTTGTCTCATGAACACTTTATAATATTTGAACAAAACTGGACACTTTATAACACCGGCCACTTTAATAAGTCATGTTTGCACTGTTGTTCTGATGCTGCTGTTGTATATATTTTCTACCTTTTAAGTATTTGATTTGATTTTTAAGCATATTTTTTTTTACTTCGTGCATGCCCTTATTTGTATTTGTATTTATTCAGTGTGTTTTATGTTTTATGTTGCACTTTATCACCAAAATAAGTTCCTAGTTTGTGAACTGTGTTCACAAACGATGGCAATAAAAGGATTCTGATTCTGATCAAACATGTTGCTAATGCTAGTGGGAGTGACCCTGTGGAAAGAAGGCACTGATTTGTCTGTTATTAATGTTTATATCATGATTTGCAGACACAACAGCAGAATAAAAACATGTAGAGTCGGTTAATACGAACATTTTAAGACCTGTGACGAGCCTGACAGCAGCTGTTACGGAGAGAGGCGACATTTTTTCAATGAAAGTGAATTGGAGACAGAGTCGATAGAGCCGTAAGCGCATCAATGCTCACTTCTTATTTGGAACACAGTAGTTAGCCTCTGGTTGTTGGGAAAGCATTTGCTGACTATGCTACTTAATTTTAAATATTAAAATTGAACATCTTAATGACATTTGGTGGATTTTATAAGAGAAGTTGCTCTTGTCTCTGTGGAGATGTCATTGCGGTGCCTTGAATGTTCCTTATTAAAGTTATCTCGCATTTATTCAAGACAGATGTTTTTATTTTTAAAAAGGAAAATGTGACCTTCACTCCTCCAACACTCGATGATCATTCTCTGAGTTCATAACTGATCTGAAGTAAATTAGAGCTGGGGTGCCTGATTTTCAAACCATGAGAAGAGAACGTAGGTCTGTCTAGTTACTTCCAAGCTCTCACACACCCTTTGGTACATCTCTAGTATTCATATGCATGGATATTTTGACCACGAGCACAGCTTTTGACCAGCATTTTCAGACTGAGAAGTGAATCCAATCAGTTCTCATCCCAAAGTGTCATATTGCAATAAATAAAATGTCTTCTAATTGGTTCAAGACGTGTGTAGTGGTTCAATGTTTGTAAAAATCCTGCTTTTTCAGTACACTCTCTTTAATGAAGAAAAATGAAGAAAACCACTGCACTTGAAGGAAACTCATCCAGACACACGCAGAACATGCAAACTCCCCACAAAAAAGCACCAGATGCAAGTTTTCCATTGAGATTCAACGTAATACGTTCTAAAAAATACTTCCTATCCTTATTTTTATGAATGAGTTGACTTTTCTTCCTTTAATGTGTTACTATTTTGTGCTGTCCTGGCCCACGATTCTCAGAGTATTTCCACTATAGACTTTGACAAACCCAATACCTCTCTCATTCTCATGTAGATGCACTGCTTTGTGCCAGCGCCTGACCCAATTTCCCCCCATGTATGAGGCTCTTCTGGAGGCTAGGCTGGTTTTGCTCTGGGCCGCTCTGAAAAACTGATTGTCTGTTAAAAGTCAGATGGGAACTCTCGCTTGCTCTCTTCCTCCCTCTCTCCCTCCTTCTCTTACTCCCTGTCTCCCATCGTCTCTCATATTCTCCTTCTCTCCCCCACTCACCCCTTCTTTCAGTCTCTCCCTCTCTCTCTCCTTCACTCCCTTGTTCACTACTTCACTCCCACCCTCTCTACTCCCTCTCTCATTCTCGCCTTCTCTCTCTCCCTCTTTTACTCCTCTCTTTCTTGCTCTCACTCTTGTTTCCTCCCTACAGCCTCTCCGCTTGCTTCCTCTCTCACTCCCTCTTTCCTCCCTCCTTCTCTTGCTTCTTCTCGCCCTTTTCTCACAACCCTCCCTCCTTCTCTTGATCCTTTCTCCCCTTGGCCCCTCTCTCTCCTTCTCTCCTCCTTATATCCCTTCCTTCCTTTCTTCCTCTCTTTCCTCCCTCGCTTGCTCCATCTGTCCCTTCCTCTTTCTTTCCCTCTCTTTCTCTTTTCCCACTCTCATTCCCGTATCCCTTACTCCCTCCATCCTCCTCTTCCTGCATCTCTCTTCCCTCCCTTCTCTTTTGCTCCCTCTCTCCCTTCATTGCTTGTATTCTCCTTCTCTCCCTCACTCACCCCCGCTCTCTGTCCCTCCCTCTCTTTCCCCTTTACTCCTGTATTCACTGCTTCGCTCCCTCTCTCCCACCCTCTCTACTCCCTCCCTCATTCTTGCCTTCTCTCTCTCTCCCTCTTTTACCCCTCTCTTTCTTGCTCTCACTCTTGTTTCCTCCCTACAGCCTCTCCACTTGCTTCCTCTCTCACTCCCTCTCTCCTCTCTCCCTCTCTTGCTCCTTCTCTCCTTTTTCTCACAACCCTCTCTTCTCTCCCTTCTCTCTCACCGCTTCTCTCCCGCCTTTCCCTCTCTCTCTGTCCTTCCCTCTCTCTCTCTCCTTCGCTCCCTTGTTCACTACTTCGCTCCCTCTCTCCCACCCTCTCTACTCCCTCCCTCATTCTCACCTTCTCTCTCCCTCTTTTACCCCTCTCTTTCTTGCTCTCACTCTCGTTTCCTCCATACCCCCTCTCTGCTTCCTCTCCTACTCCCTCTCTCCTCCCTCCTTCTCTTGCTCCTTCCTCCCCTTGGTGCATCTCTCCCTCTCTTTCTCTTCTCCCACTCTCATTCCCCTGTCCCTTCCTCCCTCTATCCCCCTCTTGCTTCCTGTCTCTCTCTTCTCTCCCTTCTCTCTTGCTCCCTGCCTCCCCCCTTTGCTTCCTCTCTCACAACCTCACCATCCCTCCCTCTTTCCTGACTCTCCTTCTCTCGCTCCCTCCTCCCTCTCCCCCTCTCACCCCTCCCTCCGTCCCTCATTACTGCAGACATATTTACATTCTCACAGAGTTAACAAGTTTGAAGTAGTGCCAGGAGATGAGTGTGTCTCCTCTGAACCAGGTTGGCGCACGCAGTTGTTTGTTTTTTTCTCTTTTGGGAACAGTGAATCCTCCAGCCCTCCTGTCCAAGTATGTGGCCTGTGTGTGGACGGGGCTTGGCTGGAATTTCAATGTTTAATGTCTCCAATGGCACATTACCACGGCGACATGAGGCATAATTAACCACTAATTATGTTGTAATGCACCAGACAGTATTTCTCTGTAAACCCGAACACTGTACTAACTCAAAACCTTATGAAACATCCCAGTTATAATTTCAAAAATAGTTCTGAAAATATAAACAGTTCCTGGGTTTCAGATGACACCACAATGTTCTACTGGCCAAGAACATCCAGTACAGAGGGGGGCAGTTAAAATGGATATTATTAAAATGCAGCTTTTTGTTATAATATAGTGAGATCTTGAATCCATGATCGGGTTCAACGTTTGTGCATTTGCCTTTTGTTCATGGCAAAATACAATGTAATAAATAGTGAAAACTGTCTCTTGCCCCCATCTGGGAGGACGACATCATCACACAGAATCTCAAAACCACCAGTGTGACTTATAAACATCCATAACTAGAATTTAGTTCCAACCGGGTAATATGTATGAATTTACCACAAGAACTTGAGTTCATGACATCATCAGGTTTTCTGCTCACTTGACACAGTTCAAGATGGCTGCCCAAAGTGGTGAGGACTGTCATGCCTTATTTATTTATTTATAAATACATACATACAAGGGAACCCAATGAGAGCAATTGGGCTCTCTTTTTCACGGGTGCCCTGTGTAAAATACAATACAAACAGAGTAAAACAAACAAGTCCATATGAAACATTAAAAACAGGAGCAGGTGTTTGTATAAAAGTTTGTCACCAAATTATTAAATTGCGACTGTGTCACCAACGTATCTAGTTTTGCTTTTCTTTGGAGTGTATTTGGTGCAAATGTCCTTGTAATAATATTGTTTTAGTTGGTTCTTTTTGTTTTGTGGATGAAACAAGGTAAAAACACTTTCTGTTGGCAAGTTTACTGGAAAAAAATGCAGCTGAATGGACTTCATTGGACGTACCTCGTGGGTGCGGAATGGACTTCGTTTGCTTTATCTCGGGTGCGTTTCTAACGTTTAAGTCCAGTTTTCATGCCAAATAATGTTGCGGACCTCACAGATAAGGCACCTGCACCCCTTTTGTATTAAGTGTGGCAGTGCTGTGCATCATTTCTTCCATAATTTGGTAAGTTATACTTTTTTTTATTCACTTAAGGTGTCATTGAGCCCCCATATATCCGACACGGCAGCTTCACATTTGCAAGTCAAATCCATTCCACGGTCAAATCACGTTACTTATCTCTGTATGAGGGCGCACTTTTCAGCGGCTCTCAATATGAGCACTTCCCCGTCGTGTCCCGGAGCAGGTCAGCTCTGTGCTGCTGCTTGGGTAGCGGGAGGCTGCCGCTCTGCGCTGGTGTCTGGTTCAGGGTTTACAGCGAGAGCTGAGGTCAGAGACAGTTAGATCTTGAGCCTGAGAACAGCGTGGAGCTGTGAATGTACTGCATGGGGCTGTGATTTTAATAAAGACCCAAAGCATAAAGCCACGTGAAGCCGACTGCTTTCATTCCAAACATCTCTGATAGAGGTAAACAGACTTATGCTGGGTTTTAGATGTACTAAAGTAAATTATGAATGTGTATTGTATCTGTTGGGGTTCTGCTGTCAATGTAATTTAAATTGGACCTGTTAATAAGTATATAAATACTTGATCTGTTAGTATAATATTTGTAATATTATGCCAAAAGATCACGTTTTTGATGGTAGAAATGAAAAGATCTCATCTTTTTATTTGTTTCAGGTTATACTGAAAATTGGTGCTTTTTATTTCTGCCAGTGTAATATGTTAGATTCTGAAATTAAAATACATTGTTCAAATCAAGGTAAAGTGGATGATGCCTTTTCAATGTTCTACCTGATTTTGTGGCAAAGAGATTACACAAAAGGCTACTTTAAGGCTACTTGTGGTGCGTTAATGCTGACAGAAGTCAGCCTGTTCCTGTTGGTGAAGCTCCATCACCGGTAACATTTACAAACGTTTTACTTGCTCTGCTATAATCATCTGTTTTGCTCAAATGTGCTTAAGTGGTCTCACTTTAATTATAGCATACGCAATTTTAATTGGTCCTACAATGAAAATGTTTAGAATTTTAGTCAAACATAAATAAACATGCTATAAATAAATATGCTAGAATGTTACATTACGCTACATATTCCACTAGTTTTAGCTGACAAAAAGTACATGCTAAAATGTTTTTTATTATGTTATTCATGTAATAATGCATAAGTTTGAATCGTTCAGTAAATGTTGTATTCAAATAGTTTGTGAGTCTTATATTTAACAAGGGGATGTTTGTTTCCCTCTTTTCACTTTGTCCTATGTTGTCGTAGTTACTTTTTGTGTAATTAACTGATTTCTGTATTTGTATATTACTGCATTTTATTTTAGAGTATTTAAATATAATTAATGTAGCCCTCTACCTTTGCCTAGAATGTTCCACAGTATAGTTTGAAAATGGTGCATTTGTTCATTTATGGATGATCTTAATGCTCATCCATACATACGTACGTACATACATACATACATACACACATACACACATACACACACACACACATACATACAGCTCAAAACATAAGTTCTTAGCCTGAGGTGGATCACCTCTGCAGACTGTACCTGTGAGTGGACCTGTCGGTGTGTCCTGTTTGCCTCTACTAGAGATGAGTTCAGTGCCATAGATCTTAAAGTGGAACTTTTTAGACAAAGCATCTCAGTGGATAAAAGCACAAGGTGGGCCCTCCACCAGAAAAGTTGTGTAGAATACACACACACGTTTAAACTTTTTCTCCTCAGAGGGAGGAACAAAATGCCAATTTGAAGTGCACACTGTCCTTGGTACTTTCCTTGTGCTTGAAAAAGGATGACAAACATTTTAAAAAGCTGTAACGTAAGTATGCATTCATTTCAGATTATAAGAAGGTAACATTATTAGTTACATTATTTTTGTCTTTTCTTTCTGTCATCTTTCTTATTAAGCAGTCGGTCACATAATTGAACCATTTGGTATTTTGCATCAAGATGGTGAACTGTGTTCAACTGCTCACTTGGTCTTCTGTCTTCATCCCCAGACACTTTTGTGCACGTGTGAATGCTCAGAATTTTAAATAAATGTTCATATTTTCATTACTGGGTCAGGTGTTTTCATTAGTAACAGAATTAAATATTAATTATAAAAGTAATAACATTTAGGTTGCACAAGGTTAAAAATATTACTTTAAATAAGTATAAATAAAAATGTATTTAAAAATAAAAAAAATGTTAATCTGGTGAGTTTATTGAACATACAACTTTTTCTTCATCTGTAAGATTATACAAGATTAACTCAACTCAATTTACAACATTTTGTTTAATTTAACTTACTGGGGTTTACAGTGCAGGGTAAAGTTAACGGTGCAATGTGTAAAGCTCTAAACACACACAGTATGGCATTAAACCTAACAATCTCTATGGCAACCTAAAAAACTACAGTCAAAGAATTAACTTCTCCATCAAGACAAGTAAATAGTGAACTCTCCAGTAAAAAAGTCACATAGGACATTTCTAAAGGAACCCATTTGGCTTCCCCGTGGAGATATTGCTTTGCCAAATGTTCCACAATTTGGCATTAAAATGATCCGTCTTCATGTGGACAGGACCGAGTCACAAATCAAATCTGTAGAGATGCGACCCTGTTCAGAATGACTTCAAGTTCTATTCTTAGACTACAAACACCTGCTGAATAAATGCATGATGGGTAAATGAAATGGTCCTGGTTAGCAATAAAATCTCAATGGAGGCAAGAATATATAGTGTATTTTACTGAAGCATGGTGCGGGGAAACTACTTTGAACAGTAATTGTACTACACACCTCTGCACAGTGTGAGTAAATGACTTTAAATGTTGAGACAAAGCAACTGTAAAGGATAAGCTAAGATAAAAGCAAAAACATAACTATTTCCTCCCGCTGCCATAGTTTCCATATTGAAACAATCACTAATCAGTATTTAAATGTGTGATATGATCATCAGGCTTCCCAAGGTTCTTATCTGGCCCTTTTGATTGAAGCCAGTCTGAGCTCTGTGTTTTTGGTGAGAGTGTCGTAGGAGGCCCCAGAGGAGAGTGGATGAAAGCAGAGCGGAGCAAGGAGCCGGGCCCAGACAGTTGTTCATGAATATCAAAGAGCAGCTGTGGATGCAGGTGCAGGCTAGACCGCTTTATTTCCCATTATCTTAAAGCACCTGAACGCATCGCAATTAAACGTCCGTCACACGGCCTGCAGGAAGTTTGAGACTAAAGTTTAATCAGGCGTTAATGATGGAGGAGCAGCCGATCGATACGGAGTGAAGGTGTCGGTAGTTTCTTGATGGTTGGGTTTGGTGAATTATGATGAGTTAAAGTTTATTGTCAGACAGGGCTGCACAATTTGGGAAAAATATCTAACTGCATTTTTTTCTGATGAAGAAAATGACAAAGAATGGACAAAACACTGAAATATGATCTGACAAACTGATACAAGAGGCACATTTCAGAACATGTTTGTACAGATAAACTACAGGGTTAGTAGATTTTATGCAGAATAAGGCAGGAGATTTTGTTGTTTGTGGAGGAGATTACGACACTGTAGAAATTGTCAGTTTTTGTGATTTGCGTCCATTCAAATTCTGATTACATTTAATCTGGCAGCCCTTCTCTCAGTAGCTCAGTAACTTGTATAGAAAACTGAGGAATAGTTTAAAGGCGACTTATTATAAGAGCTGATGTTATAATTATTTTCCCTGTCATTTACACAAGTTGTGATTCATGCATGATCTTGATCTTTATTCTCTACATTGACGCTTGGACCAATCAGATTGAAGTATTTGCCTTTTCTCTCACTTTCAACGAGAGCCAGGTTGATAATGTGTCGGACTCAATTCGAAGTGCTAGACATGTCAGTACGGTGTTAGCCAGGTTCATTCAAGACGCCGTTACTTCAGACATTTGTGCCCCCAACTGCTCTGTAGTTACTGTGTGGTCTGAAACATTCGGATTAGGCAGTGCCCGGGGTTATAGTTTATCACTCTACAGCAAATAAAAGTGCAATATATCTTTTCTAAATATTTGTTGCATGCAGTTGTGTCCTTGAGCAACACACTTCACCGACCTTCTGCGTTAGAATATAAGTTTGTAGCTTTCATAGTATGTGCTGAATTGAATACATGCAGTTCTTGTCCAGAAAGTGCTTTGTGAGCTCAAGGACAACCACCACGTACACACTCATATTTGTACAGCCAAGGTGGGTGAAGTGTCTTGCCCAATGACACAATAACAGTGTGCACTAGTTGGAGTTGGTGGAGAAGCATCTTGTTTAGTAACTCCTCACCCTCTTAAAATAAAACACAAAAAAACCAATGTCATATTTAGGGATTAAGTGTTGTTTTAAGTGCATGACGTCACCAGACTCATTCACACAGTGTGTTATGGGGCACTACAATGCACCTAATGATGCCTCCACCGCTGCTTGAGAACCACTCACTATCTGGCCCTCTTCACTTCTTACATCCTTGAAATCCTCCTCCACTCCTCCACTAATCCCTGTGAAAAATACAAGCTAAAAAATATGTTGGTCATAAGTCTGTGCTTTCTTGTTTTCTTGCACCTGCTTTTGAAGAATGCTGTGCAAAAATCAATTCAACAACATGAACCACAGCCGCAGCCTTGGACGTCCACTCCTCCCTCTCCCTCTCCCCCTCCCACCCAACCCTGCTCTCTTTCTCCCTCCCTTCTCCGCTACCTCTCTTTCACACTCCTCTCTCCATCATTCCCCTCCCTCCCTTGCTCCCTCCCCTTGTGTTTTCCTCTCTCCTCCTTCTCTCCTCCCTCCCTCACTTACTCTTTCTCTCTCTCTCGCTCTTTGTCCCTCCATCTCTCAAAACTATATACCTTCTCTTCTGCCTTCCTTCTTCACTCCCCCTTTTCGTTTCCTCCCTCTCTACCCCACATCTCTCCCTCTCTACCGTTCTGGCTCCTTTCCCCCTCCCTCTCTCCCTGTTCTCCTCCCTCTTTCATCCCTCTCTCCTTTTCCTACTCCCTCTCTCCCACCTTCCTTCCCTCTTTCTCTTCTTGTTCTCCTTCCTCCCTCACCCTCTCCTTGTCTATCTCCTCTCCCTCCCTTCCTCATCTCCTTGCCTCCTTGTCCTCCTGCTCTCCGAGGGTATTGCCTTGGCAACGCGCAAGGAAACAAGTGCTTTGGCTCTTCAAGTGTCCGAGGCGGGGGTCAGCGCTAATCTGCGGCGTGTGTGATAAACAGGCTGAACTGACGCCAAATTCACTTCAAAACGGGCTCCACGGGACACGTCGGAGAGCAGGGAGCAGAGACAGAGACAGAGAGGATTAAAACAGAGATGAGTCACCGGGTTTTAAGATGTGGTGTTTGAAGTGATAATATGAAATTAGACGTCATAGAAAAAAGAGTGTTGTTTATTTGTGAAATTGCATGACTTGTTACGTTCGCTTTACGGAGCCTGTGTTGTGCAAAATTGCTGGGTTTCAGAAGACAACACAACATCCTATAATATTTAAGATGCGGGCAGTTAAAATGTTCTTGTGAAAATGCATTTTTTGTTGAAATATAATAAGTTAATGGGTCTAGTCACTAATAGAAATCATCAGGTTTAATATTTGTGAGTTAATCTTGTAGAGGGCCTGTGTAACTCTATGGAAGATTTACTGTTTTGGAAAGAAATATCCAAAGTAAAAATCCACAAACATAGAACTTTATCATTATTTGTTTGAGAATGCGTCCACACATTTGCCGTATAAATCTTACGTCTTAAAGTCCTTTCAGCTGACAACAATGACGTCTTTCAGATTGAATAATGGCACCACTTTCTGAAGCTACCGCGTAAAAATCCACTTGTTTATTTATACTGACAGCCAGTTTTTGTTTCATGCGGATACGTCCAGTAATTACACAAGTATTAACCATAAACCAGGTCAACAAATCTGTAATCTGACAGTTAAACAGTAAATTCCACCATAGACTTCTGAGCTGTCTCCAGTTCAGTTTAGGGATTCTACAATGTTGTGATGCTCAAATTGTGTTGTCTGCTCAAACACAAACACTTTTCTTCACCCACTTCTTCTGTGGGTCAGACTCTGAGATACTCTGAGTGTGTGGCAGGTGGATTACAGTGCAATGTGAAGGGCTGTACCCATTTTGTTCATGCATAAAGTAAAATTGGCGTTACCTCAGTACATATATACTGCAGCTATATTGTAAAAGCTCTGTGTGCTGTCTGCATCTAATTGCAAATCAGGAAGTGACGCTGGTGCACTGATGGCCTACTAGTTGTTGTTATTATTACCATGGCAAGGCAAGGAAAGTTTATTTGTATAGCACAATTCGTACACAAAGTAATTCAATGTTGTTTACAGGATAAGAAAGACATTCAAATCACAATACAACAAATCAAAACAGAAATAATCATCAAGAAATTAACATTAAAAGAGAAGCGTGCAGAATAAAAAAACATTCAGTCATATGCACAGCTAAACAGAACGTGGATTTAAACATTGTTAAAGTATAGGCCTGTCTCACATCTTCAGGAAGACTTTTCCAAATAACGCTCGTTTGGAGAGGCCAGTGAGCAGGCTGTTACGGTCGTCTAATCTACTAGAGACAACTGCAGGGATAAGTCTCTCCAAGTCTGGTTTTGACAGTATACCTTTGAATTTCACCATGTTTTTAGATGATAAGAAGCTGGACATGTTATTGATTTTATTGATGTGGCTGATGGTGGCAAAAGTGCGTATAAAGTCATTGTGGTGAAAATGGGTTGCTCTGATTGCATAAGGTAAGTGAAGAATAACTCTGGACCAATGTAAACCATCTAATTTCAGAAAAGAGTATGCTTTTAAAACACCTGTGAAATGGCCTGGTTTGCTCTTTTGACTTTACAGAAGCAACTGGAAGCTAAAGTGTCTCTGAAATGCATCGTGCAATTATACTTTAGTCTAGTCCATTTAAATGAAGCCCATATATTTAAGTGTGATTATAGATCCACAGAGCAGAATGAGCATGTCCCTCGTGGAAAAGCAGACATCTTCTCAGCGTGTTGTACTGATTTAGACACGACCATGTCTTTAGCCTTGCCTCTGAAATTACACACTTTTTACCCAGATGAACGAGAGCCGCTCAGACTGTGAGGACAGACCAAACCAGGGACATTGGTTGCTAGAAAGAATAAAGAACCACATTTAGCAGTTGGTAAATAAACCAATTTTCCAACTAGTCTCTGACATCTCGCTCCAACCAAAGCAAAATGGTTGATTTTAGATTCAAGCATGTGATTATGTCAAACTCACAGATGGGGAAAGAGACAGTTTTCCCGATTGAGTATATTGTACTTTGCCGTGAAATATCCAAAAGGTACACAAATACACACATGTTGAACCTGTATTGTACTACACTTTTTACAATATTACATTTTATTTACTTTTATTTATACATGAGAACACTGAGGTCGTTTTCGTCGTTAGTGAATTCTGTTTTTTGGGTCGGCCTTGTTCACATACATCGCACATCATTCATCCCAAAACATGCACCATGAGCCACGTGAGAGCCCATCAGCTTATCAAAGAACTTATATCTATGGCAACACGCTTCAAGGGACAGAGCCTATTGAATACATGCGCACACGCTCGCTTCCTCTATACGTGGTGGTCTTTTCATTCACCTGTGGCTAAATACACCATGAGGACTGTAGATGTCGGTGGTGGAGGAGAAAAAGCTTGTGCAGACAGATCCAGACTCACCTGCGCAGTCAGATGCAGGAGGAGACTGTCACTGATATTAAGTTAATTCAAATTGCCGAGTTCTTTTTTGCCCATTTCACCCCTCGCTGGAGTGAGGGCAGAGTAGCTTCGAAACCGAAAATAGAAAACAGACAATCAATAATACAGACAAAACAGGTGAAGGTTTCAGTATAAAAGTGAATTAACAGAATATTAAGTTGCAGTTGTGGCACCAAATATCAGATCTTTCTTGTCCTTGAAATACTGTATATTCCATTTTTGTGAAGCAAAACAGTCAAAAGCCCATTTTTCCATCTCAGTTCTGGCGCAGCTAGTCCTTAAACTTAAACAGTCATGTGATCTGGTTTTAAATGTTCTGGTATCAATGATTAACAAGCAGCTGAGATATCCAATCTATCAAGTAGACCCTTATAAGTACATTTCTTACAGTGCTGTTCTTTTCTAACAGATGGCAAACCTACTTTTTCATAGAGAAATTTTATCAGCCTTCACACTCTGAAATCCAGCAGTTGCCGTTGTGTCCTTGTGCCACATCATGTCCACATTGACTGTTAATCTGGTGTATGTGTGTTTTCACTCGCTATTACAGTATTCCATCACTCTACACACTGTGAAAGTTACATGTTCAGACGCAGGACGCAGATGATGTGTGTTTCACAAGGACACAACAACTGCACCCAGGCCAGCAGCACCAAACACATTTAGTGAGTACTATCACAGACATTTAGTGAGTACTATCGCAGACATTTAGTGAGTACTATCGCAGACATTTAGTGAGTACTATCGCAGACATTTAGTGAGTACTATCGCAGACATTTAGTGAGTACTATCGCAGACATTTAGTGAGTACTATCACAGCGCTGCTTTAAAAAAAAAAAAAAAAAAAAAAAAGTTTCATTCACACAAGTTTAACACACACCCTGCATATTTAGTCTGAGCATATTTAGTCTCCCAAACTGAAAACACGCTGTTCCACCTTGTGATGTGATTTGATAATATAGCAAGTACTCCATTGTGTTTTTAAACTCCATACAGCTTCACTTTAATTATTGAGAGGATTTCAAACCCTGGAAGTGTCAATCTCTACTGAACAAAAGGTAAAAAGTAGCTTTTAACTTGAAAACTATGGATTTGAGCTTTGGAGATGTAGACAGACTAATAATCCAGAGTTACTCAAACATGTGTGAATGAAAAAAAAAAACTGGTAACAACATTATAACATGGCTTATAGCTCATAAATTTGCTTAATATAGGACCTTAGTAAATGAACAAATATATATATTCTGGGTGGAAGTCATTTACCTAAACCTTTTTTTTTTTTTTTTCCACCAAACCAATTAACCACAAATTTAAACCAAAAAATAAACAACTTTACTTTTCACAATTGTTTCCCTCTGCATTTCACATATTAACGTATCGAGGATGTCATTGCTTTACCTGGATTATTCCACAGTATAGCTTTACTTCATTCATACTTCACTTTTCCACGCCATGGAGAAAAGCAGACTGCAAAACCAGAAAAAAAAAAAAAAAAGTAAATGCATCTCCATGGAGGCAAGCAGGTGGGAGATCTCCCTCCAAAAAAATGACATAGTGCATCTTTAAATCCTTCAGAAGCATTTGGCCCTGGAATCAAATCTTGAACTTTTCCAATCATTTTTTCTCATCCTCACAATATTAAGAAGAAATTCCGGTGTTTTCCTGGTATCTGACTGGCTCTTCACGTTGATCCATATAAACCCTTCATTTATATCTGCGCCTAGACCAATAGTTTAGTTCACATTAGGCTGTGCGCTGTTAAAACACTGTCCCAAAAATCCTACATCTCCCTCGGGCTCTAATGAAGAATTATGCCCTGATACAGTGACATCAGTATTGATTAAGCTGTTTATCCTCTGCATGATGGAAATTACAATATAATTAATGGCTCCGCTCCACATATTCATCTCAATTCGACATTAGTGAAACGTGTCTCAATTTTGTTCCTTCTAATTTTCCCTTCAAACTTTTAATATTTCACATTTTAATAGAGCTTATTTTTGTAATTGTTTTCTTGTTAAACATCCATCCATTTTCCTCGGCCTTATCTGGGGCTGGGGTGTGGAGACAGCGATCTAAACAGGGACTCCACCACTTCCCTCTCCACACACACTTCCTCCTGCTCTTCCGGAGGGATCCAGAGGCGTTCCCAGGCCAGCTGAGAGACATAGTCCCTCCAGTGTGTCCAGGGTCTGCCCTAAGGCCCGTGGGACATGCCCGGTGGAACAGTGCAGTTTATTCAGAACATTGTAACAGATAACACACATTTTACCAGTATTAAAACATTGTGTTGTTGTGCCATTGAGCCATGCATCAGTGCCTCTCTTCTGATCCGTTGCTCTTCTCCTCTGTTCCTCTCCTCCTCCTCCTCCCCTCTCGTGTGCTCCTCCTCCTCTCTGTTTTTCCTCATCTGTTCCTCTCCTCTTTTCCTATCCTTCTCTACTCCACCTTTTCTCCTCTCTTCCTCCTCAATTCTGCTACTCCTCTTGCTTCCCTCTTCCTCCTCTCTTCTGCTCCTCCCCATCTCCTCCTGCTCCCCTCCTCCTTCTCCTCTGTGCCTCCTCTTTCTCTCCTCCTCCTCCCCTCATCCTAATCTCTTCTCCCCCTGCTCTTCCTCTCCCCCTTTCCTCTGCTCCTCCACTTCTCTTCCTCTCCTTCTCTAGTAATTTTCTTTTCTTCTTTAGTTCTCTTCCTGCCTTTTCCTCCTCTCCTTTCCTTTGCTCCTCCTCATTCTCTCCTCCTCCTCTCCTCTGCTCCTCCTCTTTCTATCCTCATCCTCCTCTCTTCTACCCCTCCTCTTCCTCTCCCCTTCTCTTCTCCCCCTCCTCTTCCTCTCCTCGTCTCTTCTCCCCCTCCTCTTACTCTCCTTTTCTCTTCATTTCCTGTTCTTCTTTACTTCTCCTCCTCTCCTCCTATTCCTCTTCGCCCTTCCTCTGCTCCTCCTCTCCTCTTCCTCCTTCTCTATTCATTTCCTTTTCTTCTTTAGTTCTCTTCCTGTCCTTTCCTCCTCTTCTCCTTTACTCTGCTCCTCCTCTTTCCCTCCTCCTCCTCTCCTCGTGCTCCTCTCTACTCCTCCTCCTCTTCCTCTGCTCCTCTTCTCCTTCTCTGTTCCTTTCCAGTCCTCTTCTCCTCTCCGTCTCCTCCTCTTCCTGCTCTCCTCCGCTCCGTTTGGATCGCAGACTTCTGTAAATTAGACGTCATATTTTTCTCGCGGTTGAAAGACTTTTGCTTGTGGCTCTGAGTGAACGGAGCAGACGACAGATTCTCTCCACCTTCTCAAACGCAGAAGTAAACGTGGTCCCTTCTGTGTGGAGCTGTGAAGAGGAAGAGTTCAAGATGGCCGCCGATGTTTACAGCTCCACAAACGCTCCAAGGCCACGGAGTTTATGAGCAGAAAGTTCCAGGACTCGTTCTCGTTTCACATCTTTGACGAGGGGCAGGAGCGCTGCATAGACCCTTTATGTTTGATATGATGAGAACTTTATACTGTGACTCTGGGACTAGCCACAGTCAACTTGGAGTAATAATTTGAAGTAAATAGATAGTTAAAAAAATAAAGTTGACTATCCATGAATTTGAGTGATGAAAAATTCGCAACGTTGGCATTTAGCAGTTTAGAACAATATATCTTTTGAAAGGTCAACTGTCAACTGTAAAATTGACTTTTTGGAGCTTTAGCGGAATAGACGACGATTTTAATGTGGTAGCGCTCTGAAGGGAGTGTGACTTAGCGTGGAGAGCAAAGGGAGAGGGGACTCAGAGCATCAATAACAGAAATTAAACATGTTAATATGTTGTTTTGGGGGTGAATATAGCATTTTCAAAACAGTAAAAGGTAACATGTTGATCTAAATATGTTATGTGTTAATAGAAGTGTAATACCTCCTCTTTAAAATGACACCAAATAACCATGAATATCAAAGCATTAGCAAACACTATATCTTATGCTAAGTACTGCAAATGTATACCTGCTTGCTATCCGGGCATCGACACATCACTTAATTACCATCAACTAGAATGCACTTTAGCCACAATAAGAATGCATGTTTTTCATACACTTTTCTTAGCTCAATAAACACTATTTGAAAAGGTGAAACATAGATTTGATGCCTCCATCTTTCACCTAGGCCTTGAGGAAGACCTAGTACACACTGGAGGGACTATATCTCTAGGAACGCCTCGGGATCTCCGCAGAAAACCTGGAGCAAGTGTGTGTAGAAAGAGAGAAAAAAGGCAAAAGTACATGCTGATACTTACTTAAACATGATTTTTATGGCTAAAAAAAGAGTAAAAGTCTAGACAAGCTCAGTCCTTAAAGGGTTAAACTGCTGCCTCGACACCCGGCCCTGGATAAACAGAATGAAATTAATGGATTAGATTAATGCCATACTGTGGAACAATCCAGCCAAAGCAACTTCATCATAAATAATTGCATGAAAAACAAATAAAGAAATGATTGCGCCAGAAACACCCCGATCATTGAGTACATTTAAATGATTACCAATGATACTTTTTAGTTTCACTCTTAAATGAACTAATTTCCCTGTATCCTTTTATCACAGGTTATATAGATACTTTTTACAGATGCGATTAGGAAAGTGGCCTTGAAGAGTTTGTTTTGTTTTTTCCATTTGATGCAATTGGATTTAGCATCAGTGACAAACATTAGGCCCATAAAGGCATGAAGTGAGTGGAATACAGTGTGAGCGTATAAACTGGTCTAAAAATCCAATTGGTAAACTGTAGACATTCAAGGCTCAAATGAAGTCTTCAAAAGTCTGTGTTTTTCTCTTTCAGCACAGACTCGTCCCTCTTTGTCCTTTAAATGTTCAATGGGGAATAGTGGGAGATGTGGGTAGAGTAGACAAACATATTCAAAGGTAGAATCAAGTAGAAGTACAAAGTGATGGTCCAAGAAATTACTCAAGAGTCACAAAAAAAAGAAGAAAAAAACTGCTACTCAAGTAAAAGTAACTTAAAGAGTAACTGTCAGGACGCAACGTTTGATTTATAAATTGAAGTGAATGTAATTGAAAGGACTAACCATTAAATAATGCAAAAAAATCTGGTATTTTCAAAGGGTAAACACAAACATTTGAAAAACTAAATCATATCTGAAGGAGCAAAACTTTTACTCAAGTGAGAGTACTGTTACTTCAATAAAAAAATAAAAAAAACTCAAGCAGGAGTAAAAGTATGTTACTAGAAAAGTACTCTCATAAGTATAATGTCTTTATAAAGTTATGTAACTGAGTAAATGTAACTGAATACTACCCACTTCTGAATACTGGGAATAATAAGTGTATTTTGTTCTGTGTTTGGCTTTACTACAATAAATGTGTCTAAATGTCAGTGTTCTATTTTTGTATTTTCAGTTTTATTGGGGAGGACAGCCCATATAAGTGGACTAAGTAGCTGTTTAGGGCCCGAGATCACCAGAGGTTTTGGGGAAAGAGGGACTTTTCAGAGAAGTCTCGAAAAATATGTCACTACTTCACATCATTGAACATGCAGAGATAAAACAGTGAAGTTGGACAATTATAATTCTGCACACAGGACATATATCAGAGCAAGACGAGGACAGCAGGTCAGTCCGTTTATTAAACTGTCTGTTTTTGGTTGTGGCTGATCCTTTTGTGATCTAAACTGTGAGATGCTATAAGTGCAGCTAAAGCGTCACTGCTCCTGTCTCAGATTAACAACATTGATTATGGCAGAAATCTCTCTTCGTTACATCTGTCGGACGAATGAACGGCCTGTGAACGACTCCTGAATGTGTTCTAAATGCTCATTAATATGCACATTTACGTGAAATCTCAGCCAGTTTTGTATGCAAATTTATGTCATGTAACTCAACTCTGCAACCAAAGCCTGACAATACACATCAAAATAACATGTTCCTAAAGTCAAAGTTTTTTTCTGGTCTGTTCTTTGAATTTACCAGATTTTATGCATTATTTAATATTCAGTCCATTCGATTACACTCACTTCAAATGACTGATGGATCACTACTTTGTACTTCTTCAAGGGTACACTTACTTAATTTTGAAGTAAGTGTACCCTTGCTTAAGTACATCTTATGGCTGCTCTATCCAATTCAGCATTTTATAGCATAAATAATTGATACATATAAGTCCACTTTAGCTAACACATTAAAATGCACCAGAGAATGTCTAGAATTGAAGTTTTCCCCCCACACCCTTCTCCCTTATATGTTTTTATACAGTTATACTTGTGAATATTGCTGTAGTGAGCCTTTAGCTCTGTCAGTGTTTTTTAAAGCTGTTTGAGGTGATGACAGTGTTGGCCCCTGAAGGCTAGGGCCACCCCAGAGGACAGGGTAAAACAAATGTTTTCTCTAGTCTGCAAAGTTTACCACAGGGCTTATTAAATTCATCTTCATCTTAATTTCATTTTTATTATGGTTAGGTATATGTTAGTTTAGATCTAGTCATTCTTTATTTCCAGCTTACCATTTTATTTTTCCACTTTAATGTTTTGGATTTTTTTTTTTTGTTTTTTGTGCTGTGCAGTTGCAAAATACATTTAAGGAAAGAGTACATCTTATCTTCAAAAACTGTCAAATGAACCACAAAGGTGCAGAAACATCACTTCATATACTTTGAGAGCTCTTAATTCTGCTTAATTCTGTTTTTGGTACAGTATATAACTTTTACTGGAGGTATAACATGTCACCTAAATGATTTCATGGAAACAAAATTAAAACCATACTGCAGAACATTCTCCATTGAATTAGAGGTGTTTAATGCCATACTGTAGAATATTATAACCAAAGGAGCAACATTTCCAAGAAGAGGCTTCCTCAAAGTATATATATATATATATATATATATATATATATATATATATATATATATATATATATATATATATATAAGTTACACACTGTGGCTTTAAATTAGTCAGAAATTCAACGTTGTAATTAGGAAATCTCATGCTAAACAATTCAATATTAATATCTAGATTTCCCCGTCTTTACCTCCTGGACTCTGGTTGAACCGTGATGCGTTCACTGTCCCGGTCTGTTGAGCGCTCTGGGCTTGTTTCTGTGTGAGGACTTTGCTTTTGGTCCAAAGTCTTTGCTCTTGGCCTGAAAAACTCATTGGCACGAAAACCGAAGAGGTGGAAGTGGGGGAGGAGGAGGAGGAGGAGGAGGAGGAGGAGGAGAACAGTCAAAATCTCTTGCAGGTTTGTGGAAGTGTGGCCATTGTTCAAGAGGTTAAAAAAAAAAGGGAGGAATGTAGTGTTGTAAACCAGAGCTTGCTCAGAGAAGGCAGATTTTTTGTAATTTTTTTTAATCCAGATTTTGAGCCAGGATAAGACTCTCCCTGCACATACAATACTACTTAAATATATTTGAAATGTTCTAGTTAGCTTTGCTCTCTATGAATGCGATTATACGAGTTTAGGGGCTTGTGGGAATAGCCTCTGTGGGTAATGTAAGTCCCAAACCTCAGCCCTGATCTGGTACAAGTCTGTGGGATCAGTGTGAGCAGTGAAAACCCAAAGAGCTGATCTTTGCTAAAGGACAAAAACCACACTCGAGCCTCAAGGGGGATAATGTGGCCCACTCCCTAGAGATGGTAGTTCAATCACTGCACAGTTGTCGCGTCTTTGGGCCAGACACTTTACAAAATGCCCATGGCGGTGTTACTCTATTCACTGTTATTCTGGGAGTTACATAGGGTTACATAGGGTTCCTGATCTTGTTTTGTCGTTGTTTTTTGACATTTTTAAAGCCTCCAAAGAATCGGTGTTGATTTGTATCTCACGTGTCTTGAACATTGAACATTTTACGCAAATACACCTACTTTTTATCATATTTTAGCCGCAAAATGTTTCTCAAATTGTGTTTTAGTTGAATTTAGAGGCAAAAGTTGGCAGGTGGAGTAAGGTCTGTAGGTCTTATTTTACTATTGAGTCAGTGTTTCTTTTTGAGCCTCTGTCTCCTTCTATTTTAAAAGCACATTATGGAACTTTTCTGGTCAAAGATCGTCCGCCACCTGCTCATGTCCATGGAGATGTTACCCCTTTGCTAGGAATGTTCCACAGTTTATCCGCTTTGCTCTTTTTCATACATACGTTCAGGACCATACCAGACAAAACATCAGCATCTCCATAGAGACAAGCAGGTGCACAGTAGACCTCCCACCACAAAAGCTGCACAGTGCCTCTTCAAAGCCAAAGTAATTAATATTTCTCTCCCAAATCTGATAAGAGATGCTAATTATATCATTGAATTACCATGTGCCCCCTTAATATCATCTTATCAAGCCCTGACAAGCTCTGGTTACTTGCCAGAGCCAAACAAAGATAGAAATGTCACCTTTTTTCCATTTAATTATCTTACGTTGATTCAAAGCAAAACAAATCAATTTGAAGATTATTAAAATATGTAGATGCATATTTAAAGGCATATTTATCTGATTTTCACTGTTTTACTAGTTCATTTTAAACAGTTTGGAGTGGTACTTATACATTTCAAACATCCTAATTATTCAGAGTTTTTCACTACTTTCAGAGATGCTAACACCAGTTGGCATGCTAACACACACTTCCTGATTATTGGACGCTTTAGACGCAGACAGTACACAGTTATTTTGACCTCAAGAGCTGCTTACACAATAACTGTACTGGGGGCAATACAAGTTTTACTCAAATACATGGGGGAAAACAGCGGCGGGCCTTTTAAGTTAAAAAACTGACTATGTATTTTTTAAGTTAATATTTCTTTCTCAATTAACTTTCTGTACTTTTTATTACACCATTGTTGCCAGCACTGTCAGCCATCTTAATTACCCCTAAAAAGGCCCATAGAGCTTCAGACTAATTGGTAGAAATAAGTCATTAAACTCTAAAGAAAAAATACCCTCTCTCTTTCGTGTTCCATTTAAAACTGAAATTATCTGTAATAATGAGCTATTAGACCCATTGTTGGGCGAAAATTTCCCCAAAACTACACTATTCTGACTGGAAATTGGGGCAAAATTATCCAAACTAGGTCTAATTCCTGTCTTTATGCCTGTCTCCAATGAAAGCTGTTTGTCATATTATCCAAAGGCCATGCAGTATTGGTTGAATCATGATTATAACAGTGAAAGGTTAAAGTGATCAAATGAAATCGTTGGTCAAATCATGTCTTGACAATTAGCGCGTCGCTGGGTCACTGCTTTGGTGGAGTTTTTCTAAATCCTTATTGAATAAAAGATGATTGGGCTAATGCAGATGTTATAATGCAGAATTGGAGATTGGGTTTCCTGCACGACGTTAAAAGGTTCTATCATTTCAGATTTGAGAGCAGGGGCTGTAAAACTCTATGGGAGATTGAAATATCCAAACTGAAAATCCACATATGTTGCACCTGATCGTTATTCGTCAGGGATTGGGTTCGCAAAATTGCCATGTTATTCTCGTGCCACCACTTTTTAAAAATGTTGTGAAAAAATGTCTTGTTCATATGTACTGACTGAGGAGATGTTGGATTTTTCAAAACACAGAAGGGAAAACGCAGATTTTTGGGGATTTTAAAGCCACAGTATGTCATTTTTTAAACAAATAATTAAATTTTGACTTTTTTTTTTTCTATTTTGGTTAGTTTCATTGACTAAGATTTTGCAATTTTTTTTTAATTTTTTTTTTGGTGTTTATATGTGAAAAGGCCGATTGAACTCATGATTCACAAGTTTAATCTGTCAAAGGTCACTGACACTTTTAAATCTTCAGTAGCTCCTATAATTCTTAAGTGATACTCACCAAATTTTAGCAGTAGGTAAACTAAACCTTCTGAGATTTTTGGCAATATATACGGTTATAATTGTTCACTTACACTTGATCTTATCAATATTTAAACTAGAGGAAGCAAAAATGACCACATAAAAAAAATAATTAAAAAAATTAAATGTCCACCATTTTCGGTTTTGCACTGAATAGCCCGATCCAACACACTTTACATAACATCTGAAAGCATTTCCGGGCTTATGGCTCTTATTTGATCCGTGACATTATGTTTTAAGTCATTTATTGCCTGATGTTTATTCACAAACACCTTTTCTTTAAACTCGCCCCACAGGAAGAAATCAGGACTAGTCAGGTCTGGGGAGATCACATTCTGCACTCTGTCTTTGAAAACCACTTATTATTCCTTTAATGGTATTTACACTTGGGGCATCTCTGGTATTAAAATATCGACTGTAACACTGCTTCTGAATTTCTGAATTTGACCCATGTGACTCAAAGTACCACTCTACAATGACGATTCGTTCCTCAGTGCTATATTTGCTCATGTTTATGTCGGCAGGGTAGTTCTAAATGCTCTGAAAAACAAAAGAAAAATATTTGGAAACAAAAGAGTTAGTGACTTTTGGGCCACCCTGTATAAATACATTGTTTCTTAGTACTTTTTCTGCATAAATAGTTGTTTTTGCATGAACTCTCGCGCAGGTGTAATGTCGTGACTGCACTTTGGGTCAGATTCACAGAGAAACGTAATAGTTTTGAGAGCTTTTGCTGCACCCCCTTTTTATTCAACTCGATCGACTAAACATATATTTTGTCGAGTGTCGAAACTACAGCTGTATACCTCTCTTTGTAATTTAGTATATTTTTATCCATGCAAATGTGCACTTTCCACCCCTCTTGGTTGATAGCCAAAGGCAGCAGCGTCTGATTGGCTGACAGTCTTCCTGGTTGACTTTTCTGCACTTCACACACACTCAGTGAGTTCTTGAAAGCCTGTACTCCCATGACATGCGTTATTAGGTTAATTGTTGAATCTAAATTGCCCAGAGGAGATTGTGGAGTTAATTGTGGTCAACCCAAAGATTAACCGCATGCGAAACAGAGCATGGTTAGAATACTGATCATGCCACGCCTCATGCCACATGTGTAAATCTTTATCTGCACAGGGAAAGAGGAATACTGGCTAAACATTCTTATCACCTTCTTCCTGTCTTTAGAAATATAACTACGAACAATGCAATAATTAACTATAATAATCGTGACTAATCGGCTATTAAAAGAATCACAATCGTATCTTTTATTGCCTGGGATTCAGAATACACACTTCCACAAAGAGGCAGTTTTCCCAGACACTGCAGCGTTCTGGTGTGGTTTTCAGGTCATTAGATGTTAATGTTTTCACGTTACTAAAATTTCAATACTAAGGAATAGACGCGTTACTCAATACTGATTCCGATACCACAGTGATAATAAAAAACAACTCTTTATTTAAACAATAGTCTATGTGGTCTTATACTTGTCTGATTCAGCTCAAGATCGTTCTAAAGCTATTCAGGAAAGCTTCATTTCTGTCCTGTGAATGTGACTTTTTTAGTATTAATCCCTTGCCAGAATCCAGAATGATCTGTCCCTCCTCAAGCCCGTCAAAGTCTCAAACCCGGTCAAACGTGGTCAGTCAGATCCGTTTTCTCAGTGACACATTTGAAACTAAGGAGCTCACTGGTCACCTATAATTAACCTCACATTTACTTTAGATTAAGAGAGTTTAGTGATTTACCCAATGAGTCTGCAGAAATTCGGGATGTTTTTCAGTCCTCTGTGATATTTTTTTTCCTTTATTTTTTCCAATAAGGACGGACCGTGCCTGTCCCCAGTCCACCTGGCTAATCCCCCTGTCAATAACACCCTTTGAAAACAGGGAGATTCACAGGTGACCAGACGCACATCTCCTCAAATGGGTGTCTACTTTTGATACTAGTTTTAGTATCTGATTTTTGTCTTGAAAACTCTATTAGACGGGTGTTATCACGTGAAGCAACATGAAACCACGTTGCTTCGGTCAAATATGGACCGCAGTACACTGTAATTCAGGTAACCTTCTTTAAGTACAGACTGAACCCACCCAGCAGTCAGTGTAAACCCACTGTGAGGAGCTACGATGGTTAAAGAAACAGGTTTAGTAGATCTGGAGGTGGCTGAATAAATGTGTCCTCTGTGACAAGAGCAGTAGAGTCTGAAGGACAGTCAACAACTGCACACAACACGCACGCGCACACAAATACACACACATCTTTTGGTTTTCCATGCTTCTTAGTGGCATTACATTGATTTACATTAATTTCCTGGAGACTGATCATAACCTTAACCATTGTCTAAATACTTTTCCATGCATTTGACTTGCCCCAGTACAGATATATTGTATAAGCATCCCTTGAGGTCACAATATGTCCGCTGCGTGCTGTCTGTAACTCATTTTAAAGTGCTTTATTGCCTTGTTAGCATGCTAGTTGTTGTTGTTAGTTTTACCGTCAAAACAAAACTTCGATCTGGTCTCTGAGTTATGAAAAGCACTTATAACTCCTTGCAGTGAATAATTAGGATGTCTGGAATGCATAAGGTAAATACGGAATAACTTTGGACCACAGCCAACTCTTTTAAATGAAATAGTTCTGTTTTTCACATTTTAAAACAACAAAAATCAGAAACTGCGCTTTTAACTTAAATCCTAACCATAATCTACTTTAAGGTCAAGTTTAGGATCATGTTGTTGATCTAATAAACAGGTCCCAGTGATGCAAATCCTTTTTTTGTCCCCATAAGCGAGGCAGGTCCCCATGATGTAAGTGTGTGCACAGATTTTATTCCCCCACAATGTGATAAATACCCGCCCACTCTTACTACATCTGCAGACGACACACACACACAGCGACACACACCTACCACAGGGCTTACACAGCGGGCTTTGAAATGGAGAGCAGTTTTATTTCGTTTTGTCATAATTTAGTTGGCAAAGTGGTGTTTTTAGGGGGTGACCAGCTGCAGCACGGACCACCCCTGGAATCTGTCGTACATTTATTCAAGTAGGCCCAGAAGTGTTTTTATTGCTAAAAAAATACTTTGAAAAACATGCTTGCCTCTCCACAGTTCTGATGACTATGCAGATAGATACATTGAAGGTCATATTGTGGAACATTTCATGCAACTCAATAACATCTCTATGGAAACAAGCGGGTGGTTAACATTATGGTTTCTGTAGGTATGGAATTACCTCTGTACCAGAGTGTTGAACATTTTCTGAGTCACTATTTTGATGACTTAACTGATAAAATGGACTAAGATTTGGGACTCGACTTGGACTTGAGGGTCAGTGCCTCGGGAGTTGACTTATATTTGAGCCCTGTGACTTGAGATGACTTGATGCTTCTCCTCAAAACAAAATATGAATAATATAAATGTGTTTATAAAGTACTCATCTTTGCTTAATTTTAAAGAAGTAAACTGGAGCATGTCCCTCTGGCTTCTCTATTTGCGTCTAAGACATTTTGAAGAAGGACCATAGACCAGGACATGAATCCATTGCAAAAATATGAGCTGTATTTGGTGTTTCAGTTTAAAGACTTGAAAGGACTTGAAGTTCAAAGCAGAGGGCTCAACTTGGACTTGTGAGCCATTGACTTGGGACTCGACTTGGCCTTGCCAGTCTTTGACTTGGGACTTGAGGCAAAAGACTTGAGACTAACTTGAGACTTGCAAAACAATGACTTGGTCCCACCTCTGTTACATAGACATATCTCCATGTAGATAGTAAAAGTGAAAGTTATGTCTGTCAAAAAGAAGCAGTTTGGATGAGCAGCGAAACGTCTTCAGTCCTGCAGCGTTTTGTCCAGTTGACAAATTTAACTTTGGCTTTTACTATGGATCAGACCTGGACGACAGAGGGATGATACAACCTCTGTGTAGATGTGATGCCAAGCAAGTGTGTATGTTTTTCAAGATATACTTTTAAGCAATTAAACAAAAAACCAACAACTTGTAATCGGATCAAAGATAGCTAAGGTTAAAGTCATATTGTGAAACATTGTAAATTGCAAAACATATCCATGCAGAAAAGCTGGTGTTGGACTCCCACCACAAAATCGACATATACGCGCCTTTACTAACATAAATCCCATTGGAAAACATGACAATACCTTTCAACTCCAGACCTTAATATTGGCCTGAGTATTGATTTATAATATGGTAATTCTTTCCAGTAGGATGTGACCAGCTCTCAGGGGAGACCACTGTCGAAGTTACACCAATACTGAATGTGTTAAAACAGTTAAGTAAACCTGTTTATCATATCTGGAGGTGGTTAAGAAAATAATAATGTTTTTAAAGGCGTCATCTGGTGCGAGCAGTGAGGAGAGTCTGTGAAGGACTCTTTGACATTCACTCAGCATCTGCACATGACATATGCAAAACACACCTCCACGGAGATAATAAAAACACATTTATTCTTATTGTGGAAACTGTGGATATATTTGTCTAGAAAAAATAAAATAAAAATCACAAGTTGAATTAAATGTGCACATTGCTTTGCCTGAAATATTCCTCAGTGTGGCATTTAACTTATCTATATCCCCTGGAGACCAGCAGAAAACTGAGTCGATATTGCTATAAAAATACTTATAATGTAATTGAATAAATGAAAAGACTGTGGAATATTTTGGACAAAGAGACCCCCCCTACATGAAAAGTGACATACTGCATCTTTAAATATGGGTGTCATAATGTCGTGATGTGATATTTAATTTTCAAAATCAAATATTTTAATGAGTAACTTGTTACCATGTAAACAAGGGTTAATGAACATGAACAAATTCACACTAAGACTTTCTAATATCAGAATTTTAGTAAGACAAAAAAAATAGTCCTGATTTACTCCTGGTTTAGACCCGGGTTTAGTCCTAGTTCAGTCACGCTTCAGTCCTGGCTTAATCCTGGATCAGCCCTGCTTCATTCCTTCCCTGAGTTAGTCCTGTTTTAGTGCTGGGTCAGTTCTGGGTCAGTGCTACTTTAGTCCTGCTGCAGTCTGGTTTAGTCCTGGTTTAGTTCTGGTTTAGTCCTGGTTTAGTTGTGGTTTAGTCCTGGTTGTCACCTTGGTTTAGTCCTGGTTCAGACCCTAGTCCTGCTTCAGTCTTGGTTCAGACTCTGGTTTAGTCCTGGTTTAGTCCTGGTTTAGTTCTGGTTTAGTTCTGGTTTAGTCCTGGTTGTCATCTTGGTTTAGTCCTGGTTCAGACCCTAGTCCTGCTTCAGTTTTTTTTCTGACCATGGTTGAGTTCTGGTTTAGTCCTGGTTTAGACCTGGTTTAGACCTGGTTTAGTCCTGGTTTAGTTCTGGTTTAGTCCTGGTTTAGTGCTGGTTTAGTCCTGGTTTAGTCCTGGTTTAGTCTTGGTTTAGTCCTGGTTTAGTCCTGGTTTAGTCCTGGTTTAGTCCTGGTTTAGACCCTGGTCCAGTCCATGAATAATGGCTTAAAATCTGCTCTCTGTACTTAGGTCTTGAGGTCCATAATTTCCACTCAAAGTTAAACCTCCATCTCCATAGATGTTTCAGATGACGGTAACAATGGAGAGACTCTATAGCACTTTTCCATTTGAGTCCTCACATAAAGCACTCTTTCGAGTGCGCTGCTTTTGTAAGTAATTATTCATAATATATCACCAATTCACCACTTACCACGATCAGATTTTCCTTCTTAGCTGAGGTCATTTTTACCTCACATTTATAATGCAGATGTACTCAAAAAATGCATTATCAAGAGCGATTTCTGTCTTTGCCTTTCTCGCCCATCCTGTTAATGGCATTGTTCAGGTTTTATTCATAATCGGCGTCCTGGTTTTTGGGGCATTATGCGTTTGAATGTTACCATCGAGACAAACGCCACAGATGCTACACTGAAAAAAAAATTAAAATTAAAATCTAATCTTTGTTAAATATGCAAAATTGTAAAATCTGGCTTTGAGTAGTTTTGGCTAGAGATTCATTGCTTATGTAATGTGTGATATTTGACTGATTTAAAGATATTTTTAAAGGGGCACTATTTTATTGTGTTAACTGGAATGTTTCACAGTATGGCATTACACTTACACTTCTTTCTTGGGGGCATTATGCTTTTGAATGTTATCACCGGGTCAACAGTCACAGACATTACACTGGAACAAATCAAGCCTCACTCAAAATGACTTGAATCTTCAATTAATGCCTCTCCACAGATCTGACTTGTAACTTGTAACCAGGTGGAGAGTTTGACAAGTTTAATTCCATACTGCGGAGGTTTCCAAGCAAAGCAAAAACAGTTGGCGAGCTAGCAAGTAATGCATTTAAACATCAGACCTATTTGAGATGTTAAGAGGTTTTTTACTTCTAAGAGATATTAACTTCTAACACATACATATTTAGATCACCATGTTACCTTTTATTGTTTTGAAAACGCTATATTCATGAAAAACAGGGTATTGACATGTTTTATAACTTTGGACATTCTGAGTCTTCCCTCCCTTTGCTCTCTGCGCTAAGTCACCCTCCCTTCAGAGCGCTAATCGCAACACAATCAGCATGCATCCTGCTAATGAAACTACTGCACATTGCATTCGTTTTTTTGGCTTGTGTGCGGAGCATTGTAGAGAATCTTACAGTTGACCATAAGAAGGGTTTGATTAATGTCCAGGAGAGATCGCTAGATTACTCAAACATGCATGGATGACATATAAAACCTCTTCAAGCATGTTTTTGATGAGGGTAAAGTGACATAACGTAATAGCTGGCTTAAAATAAAAATTGACTTTGTTTAATATCCCCTCTTTATGTATATATATAAATTCAAAAGTCTATGTTCATAAAGTAAATCGATATCAAATAGTGAAAAAATAAATTAAGAGAAACATTTTAACATTTCAATTCATTTAAACTCATCTTGAAATATTTTTTACAGTGTAAAAGCTAAAAGATCTCCATAAATCACTGGAAATGCACTCGAAAAAACACATTACTGAGAGTGATTTCTGTCTTTGCCTTTCTCTCCTTTCCCGTTAATGGCATTGTTCAGGTTTTTTTCATAAATACAGTGCGGTAATCAGGCAACGTCCTGGTTTCTGGGTCCATTATGCTTTCAAATGTTACCACGGAGCCAAGCGCCACAGGTGCTAATGCTATTGCTACCTCTTACACAACTCCGTCAGCTGCCAGCCTCATATGAAGAGGAGAGCCGATCCAAATGCCCGCGCTCGCATAACCCTATTGTATAAAGAAGGGTTGGTCCAAATGCCCGTCCTCATACTACACTATTGTACAAAGGGACAATCCAAATGCCGGTATCTTATTGCCCTATTGTATCGAAGACGGTCGGTCCAAATGTCCATGATCAAAGCAGAGCCGATTCAAATGGCATTCTTCATATTGCCCTATTGTAAACAGAAAGGTCAATCCAAATGCCTGTGCTCCTACTACTCTATTGTACCAAGGAGGGCTTATCCAATGCTACACGCTCAAATATCCCTATTCTACAGAGGAATAGGGATGCCCGGACTCATGTCACACCATTGACTCGAGGAGGGCCGTTCCAAATGCCCATGTGTACTCTACTCTATTGTATTTCGAAGGGCCGATCCAAATGCCCGCACTCATACTACTCCATTGTAAGCAGGAGGGCCGATCCAAATGCCCGTGCTCACATTGCCCTATTGTACTCAGGAGGGCCGATCCAAATGCCCGCACTCGTACCCCCTCCATTTGTCTGCATGGCGGGTCCTGGCGAGCTTCCCCAGAGCTGGCTGCAGATTTGTAACAGACTGGAGTGTTCTGGATCAGATATTGGCATTGTACATTTCACATTACTCACAGACTGATGGAGCATGTTAATCATTTTGCGTTGGAAACAGAGAAAGGGGAAGGCTCTGTGGTTTTATGTAATTTTGAGTATCTTTTTTTTGAAAGTATATTGACCATGTCAGGGCTGTTTCCTTATCAAAACCAAACCTGGAGTAGATGTGGGAGTTGTTGTATTGTCTACATCCATCCATCCATTTTCTTCTGCTTATCTGGGACCAGGTCACAGGGGCAGCAGTTTAAGCAGAGACTCCCAGACTTCCCTCACCCCAGACACTTCCTCCAGCGGGACCCAAATGCGTTCTCAAGCCAACCAAGAGTCCTGTACATTGTCTCCAAAATGGTATTAAAAATGTGTGGACGAAAATAGAATATCAAGTATACAACCTATGTTTTTGTGTCGGATTTTTTCATTTCTGCAGTATTTGAAGATATGTATTATTTGAAGAAGGTGTCTACGTTTTAGCTCATACCTGATCTATGACACTGATCTGATTATAATTTATTTTGGGATGTAAATATATATGGAGACCTTTCTTTTTGTCAACACCAGCTACACCTAATGGAGTTATATTTTGTTTCAGTCTTGTGTCATGTGTTTGTTGGACGCGTGCTGTATTGTAATTTTTCACCTTTTTTTTTTTCCTATCCTTTTCTATCCTAAAACTTGGTCTTAGTTTTCAGACTTCACCGATGACATTCATTTTGGATGGTGTGAAATGGGTGAAGGCTGTCTGACCCAGTCTGGATTCAGATCTGATCATTAAAGCCCTGAGCCCTGTCAAAGTGTCTCTGCACTCTCCATATTAAAGGAGACAGGACATTCTTCAGTTCTGTTATTCAGAGTTAAACACATTTAGATCAATATTTTGTTGGTTGTAATCTGCAATATAGCTCTAAAACGATTTAAGAATAGAAAGGGATACATTAACTTGCTGTTCAAAACTACAAAACTGATTCTCTTTTGCTGATTTAAAAAAAAATAAGTACAGAGCAGTGGGCGGAGATAAGAGGTGAAAATAGACATTTTCAGAGCTCTCAAGTCTCAAATGCAGGACAAATTGTGTTTTTCAAATAGAATGTGAGGGCAAAAGACAGTTTTCCCTACTTATTACATTGCATTTTCATAAGAAGTGACTAGACCCAAGATCCCCATTTATTATAAGACAAATCTGAATTAAACAATATTCATTTTAGCTGTTCCCATCTGTATTAAAGGGCCGTATGACTCTATTCTCTGGTCTCAGTTATAATGTTGCTGCCTCATAAACATACCTGGAGTTGTGTTTTGTTTCATTCACACATGTTAAACACACAGACCCTGCATATTTTGGCTGAGTTCTTCTCTCAAACAGAAAACACTGTTCCATCTTGTGATGTCATCATGTGGTGATACAAGAAGTGCTCCACTGTGTTTTTAAACTCCATGCACCTTCTCTAGAGTCATTTGGATAATTTCAGCCCTGGAATTACCAATCACTACTGAACTAAAGGTAAAAGGAGCTGTTAACTTCATGACATCACAAGGTGAAACAGAACATTTTGAGCTTTAGAAATGTAGACAGACTAATAATAAAGGGTCACTCAAACATGTGCGAATGAAACAAAACACAACACTGGGTCTGTTTTTGAGGAGGTAACAACACTATAACAAGGCTTAAAGCTCACAAGAGTCAATACAGAGTTACTCAAATATACATGAATCAATCAAAACCCGATTTTATGTATAATAACGATGATGAGGAGGGTTCAAATAGGGCCCGGAAAAGCTCACAAGATGCATGCATGGGTGACATCCAAAACCTCTTCAGGCATTTTTTTGATGAGAGAACATTTGAACATGGTAGAAAGCACCAAAAAAGTAGATTTTGCATAATACCCCCTCTTTAAAACGAACACAAAAGTCTAAATTCATTCATGTATTAAATTTCATACGGTCAGTCTGCAATCTTCCCCATGTTTCTCTTCTTTTTGAGATATAGCAAATATTTACGGATAAATAAACTGATAAATAAATGTATAATTCCACTGAAAGGAATGTTAGAATGAAAAGTGACGGTGAAATAAATTTGCCCAAACCAGCTGTTAATTTGTCGGATACCTCGGGCCCCGCACTTTTGATTAATGCATGTTTTGAATAATTAGACATGCCCAATATTTTTATAGGATTTAGTATTCATAAAAGAAAGCGCAAATGTGACTGAAATTCTAATACTTTCACTTGCCTGCAGTGAATGTGGATTTGTATATTTATCTTGGTTTGAATTAATTAAATTGACTAAAATTAAAATGTGTTTCCCAGACTGAGGCCAATAAGGAACCATGTAATGAAATACTGTACTGTAATTATCTCTCGACGTATACACGGTGACTCGTATGCAGTGGTCGGATTATGTGTCGTCAGCTCTTTATCAAGTCCTTTATCAGTTCTTATCCAAATAACAATAACCTTTACCATACCCTGCATTTACATTAACTTATTTACCTTATACGCTTAATTGACTAAGTATTAGGCGTAATTTTAAGCAGAATTAAGTAACGATAGAGTGCCCCCTGCCGCTCCCTTATGAGAATGCACTCAAAAGCGCTTTATTTCTCTTTTTTCTTTTTTATTTAAAGGTCCTATATTACACAAAATGGATTCTTGTGAGCTGTAAGTAATGTCATAATGTTATGTAGTGTCCTCATCGAAAAAATATACCTGGAGTAGAGTTGTGTTTTGTTTCATTCACACATGTTTTTGAGTAACCCTTTATTAATAGTCTGTCTGCATCTCCAAAGCTCAAAATGTGTTCTTTTGTTCAGTAGAGATTGGCAAGTCCAAGGCTGAAGTTATCTAAATGATTCTAGTGAAGGTGTGTGGAGTTTTAAAACACAGTGGAGCACTTCCTGTATTACCACATGACATCACAAGGTGGGACAATGTGTTTTCTTTGTGAGGGAATAATATCTAAATATGCAAGATTTGTGTGTTAAACATGTGTGAATGAAAAAAAGCACAACTCTGGGTATGTTTGTGATGAGGAAAACAATATTATAACAGATCTGAGAATGGTGTAATATGGGACCTTTTAAATAAGATGATGTAATTACATAAAAACTAATAATAAAGTAAAAGAATGAATAAAATAAATGTTGCTAAATATAAAAAAGAGGGAGGGTTCAGCAGAAAAGCTCTCTACAGCGAGTCGGCCATATTGCAAGGCTGCTTTTCCACCCAGAGACAGCAGAGGGAGACAATGGACACTTTAAACATCCCGAAAAACATATTTAACAATGATGGCGACTGTTACTTACTGAATGTTACTTAGTTCTGCTTTACGATATGCCTCTCTGGATTCTGTCTGGATTGTTTTTTGTTTTATTTCTTCTTCAGTTTTATTTATTTATTCCCTATTTGTAAAGTATCTCCATGAAGATAAGCAGGCAGCAGACTCTTTTAAGTTGCATCGTGTGCTTCAAAATATCACACTTTTTCCCCCTTTCCCAGGTAAATTCATCACTCTTGACTATATTCGATGAACTAAAATAGAACAGTTGTAATTATCTGTCTGTCTGTAGTTCAACAAACAGATCTAAAATAGAGGTTGTGCCTTTTTCAGTCATGATTCATCCAAACATCAGAGCACATGGTGAGTGCAGATACACATTTTCACAGATAACTCTAATAGTATTTAAAATTACTTGAAAATGTAAAAATTTGATTTTGTTATGTATTGACCTCATGTTGTTAAGATTTATGTTTTTAATTAACATATATACATACGGCAGTCATAAATCATTAAATTGGGTCGTCTAAATGTTATAGTTCTAAAAGGAGAATGCTCATCTAAGAGAACGTCTAGATTTTTAAGATCCTTTATTACACAGAGTGGACTCTTAAGGGGTTTAAGCCATGTAAGCCATGTCAAGCAATTTTCTGTTTAAGAGACGAACTCAAATAAATATGCCTAAATATGCGGAGTTGTGTCACTGAAACAAAACACAACTCCACGTATGTTTTTGATGAAGAAACAACATTATATCATAGTTCAGAAAATAGCACAATGCAAAGCAATTAATGAAGTTATGGGCCTGTTCACACAATGTTTAAAAACTTTCTGTAATAACCTCTAGGAAAACCAAAAGTAACTTTAAAGAAACATTTACTTTACTTAACATTAATGCAATGAATTTTACAAAATCCTCCCAAAATGTGCAGGGAAACAAAAAAATGGACTTTCTTGATTTTCTTATCTAGTTTAAAATATTTGAAAATGACTTTTTTTGCATTTACCACTGCTTTGTTTTAGCTGCAGTCTTTTCATTATTTGTCTTTTCAACTGCTTAATATGTAAAATAGCCAAGATCATTAAAAACATATTCAAAATCCCTAGAATCCTCCAGTATTTGGTGTCAAACCAAGGCAAGACCAAAAGGCATACCGGTGCAGAGACAGAGAGAGATGCATATTATATTAATGAAGCCGGAGGTTCATAGAAAATGGGCGAGCGAGCAGTGTCACTGACAGTGGTGAGAAAGCTGCACTCTCACACAATGAATGAACCGACTCTGGATCACTTTCAGTCAGTCTCTGGAAGACTTTTTTTTAAATATATTATTGCATATTATTATTTAGTCATTTGCATTACTAGACTCCATGTAGTGCTATGTATTTCTTGTAACTTTCTAGCCTAGAAGTAGACAAAAATAAAAGCATGTTCTTTAAAATATATTGCACGGAAAAACTTACAAAAACATGCGTCCGTACTGTGCGTGGGCTTGCATCTCCACAAACATGACTCTTATTTGGCCTCTTCTTGTATGTTTACATGGAAATGTTATTCCTTTGTCTATAATCTTCCACAATATGGCATAAAACATATCTATCTCCATGGAGAATGTTCCGACGTATGGTTTTAACTTTGTATTCATTATTCATATCATTCATGCGACATGCCAACTCCAGAAAGTTACATACTGTAGCTTTAAAGACATTGTTATTTTCCTGTATTTAGTAAACTACAACACACATCTGGAGTTTTCATACATACGTTGTACATTTTGTTCATAGTAAACATCACATTACATTAATCATATTGAAACTGATAATATGGGTCATTTTTTATTCAGAATATATTATGTGGTATTATTTTCAAATTATTTTATTTGACTTTTATTCATTGACCCTCTCTCTCCAAAGAGGATCATGTTTTTATGAGTATAATACTTATTTTGAGATATTAATATGGAGGTATTATTTTCGAAATCATTCTGCTCAATATAAGAACAAATATTATACAGACACATTTCTTCCAGTTCAAATACAATATCTGTTACCTAAATGGGCTTTTCCATTTCTACAGATTTTTATTTTTTTATTAATTTATTTAATTGGGACAATGCATGCTGATGAACAGACATGATACAGCATGAATGCAAACACACTGGATTATAGCTAAAGGTTCATTTCCACCCATACTTTTCATCATTGTACCATACTTGGTCCCTAAAGACAAAACTATCTGCAAGAACAGGAACAACAAAGTAAACAAGAAGTATATATATATGTAGTGTAAAGTGCAGATTTCACAACTACGACGTGTGGCTAAATGCTGCTAATGGTGATGGATTGGGAACATCGTTCATTGTAACATTGTCAGTTCATATTTTGGTAGTTTTAACTTTTTGTTTCATTTGGTTCAGTCTGTTTTTAATACAGCTGATGGAGATGAATTGCTCTAAATTGTTATTCGACAGTGTGTGAGGACTACAGTTTAAGCACAGTGCTGTAGTGGTTAATACTCTGGCCTCACAGCAAGGTGGTCCCAGGTTCAGTCCCTAGACCAGGTGCACCCTGGTTATAAAGGTTAAAGATGCACTACGGAAACTTTTCTGCTTGTGTACATGCATTCTTTCTGAGTGGGGTTGCCTCTCTACAGATGCAATAAGTGCATGGTTAGTATGATAGTCATTTTTAGCTTTATCGTGACGGCAAAACTCCACTCTCTCTAAACTCATCCCAGTGAATACTTAGGAAAGCATTAGGTAAGTGAGGAATAACTTTTGGCCACTGTAATCCGTTTAAAATGAGCTACTTGTATATATTTATGAGAAGTATCCTACATGCAATATTGTTAAGTCCCGCCCTAAAATTGTAATTGTACTGATGACTGCATTTCTTCATATACATTTAAGCTTCTACTAACAACAATCTCTGAAACTGAAATGTCACAGCAGGACATAAAGCATCCTGACTTTGACACATGTGCCTTTTCTGTCTGGACACCGTGTCGCTAACTGGCGCTAACTGGCTCTAACTGGCGCTAATGGTGATGAATAGGCTGAGACAGGAACACAGGGCCTGGCGATGAGTTGTTATTCCCATAGAGTGTGCAACGTGCCGACTTATAAATTTGTGCAGGGTGACATTTTGACAGAGCCAGGCAAACTGTTCATGGTGATTGATGTGCTAGCGTGCCGATCCTGGCTAGCAAAGGCGCCTGCTCGTAGCGGTGGCTCCAACACACCCCATTTATCAGTATCTTAATTATACAGCCGCACAGCTCAAGACCTTGTTAGCCTAAGCGAAATAGCCATTGTTATGCGCACCTGATGGTGTGGAAGCAATTGTCTCCTTGTTTATGTTTTGCAGAGCGGTTAAGGAGATAATAGATGATTTATGGAGCGTTTTGGTAGAGTCACTAGCCACTCACAAGTAAGACAAAGGCATCCCATAACGCCTTGTGCATCCATGCTAACACAAGTGGTGAAAAAAGCATATTTATGTTTGTTATTACGCTAAAGGAGGAGAGGTTTTATTCCAGTGTTAGCATTGTGGAGCTGGTGCCAATATGAAGCGGGTAGTGGAAGTATAGTGCACTGTGCCATGTCTCTGGGGCCATCGAGCAATTACTTTGAATGGAGAAAGTATATCATAGAGAGAGAGAGGGTTTGAATGCAGACTGGCTTTAAAATGGACAAAAGTTGGTGGATAAAGGAGAAAAAGGCACAAATGTCAAATAATGTCATGGGCTGATCAGTAAGTGCTAAACATCCCCATATCGATCCCGACTGAGGAATTGATTCTCTTGCAAAACTTTAAATGTAACCCAAAATTGCACCTTTTTAATATGTTTTGTCAGCTTTTGATGGTTTAGATTTTAGTTTATCTGCACATTTATTTAATTTTTAGATCAGTTCAAGCTGGAGTGTAGCAAAGAGGATGATGCCACAGTAAAAACCTTCATAGTAGAGACGTTTCAATGCTTAAGAGTATGAAAACTACCAATTTTAGAGTGTTTCATATTGATGACATCGCACTTGGAGAGTTCTGTCCAAAAGTTAAACACAATTTACACACAAGAAACATTATTTTTTCTTACCATTTTATTTCTCTATGTACATTAGGGGTGTTTTTTTGTTTGATATAGACAGTTATGGAATTTTCTAGTGTGATATCGTAACCAGGAAGTACAGTTTTAAACCTAAAGCATGTCCAAAGTTGGTAAAAGAATTGTAAATTGTAAATATAATGATCTTAAGTGTGTTTTAGTCAAATGAATTGTTCAACCTGCCATAGGCACTTGGCACAGTATAATAATAAATGTAATTAATCTGTGCGCTACTGTGTCCAACTTATTTCCCCTGTGGTACAATACAGTGTCTAAAAGTGTATGTAGTATTAATATTAATTTGTTAGATGGATCAGAATACACTTGTTCTGTCTCTCTTTTAATTTAACTAGTGAGAAAACTGTATTTTCCACCAAAAGAATAAATAGGATAATGAATAAAATAGCCCCCAATTCCACTCAGAAAATGTCCTAATAGTTGTAATGTGGTGATGGCAGTATTCCCATGATGCACCTCTCTTATCTCTTCACAGAAACGAGCCTCTGCACAGATCATAAGAGCTCTTAACTGGAGAGCTCTGTGGTCACGGCCAATGCACCAGATTCACCAAAAACCAAGTGCAGAAAAATATTACTTCAATTTTGTATAGACGGTCTATAATGTCTCTCAGCCGGGGGTACTTGGAATGGTTTCAGATTTTAAAGGAAAGAGAAAATTATTTATTATTATTTATTTATTTTTAAAGAGGGGGTATTACACTTCAGTGTGTTGTGCTAACTGTAAGGAAGGTTCGATTAGGGCCTGGAAGGGATTGAAATATTACTGAAACATGCATGAGTGACATATTACACCGCTTCAGGCATGTTTTTGGACGAGGGAAGAACGTTATAACATGGTAGAAAGCTCCAAAATAAAGTGTATATGCATAATATCCTTGTTTTTTTGTTGGAAGATTTGTGAGGTGATAATTCAAACACGATAATACTAAAATAAACTGACAATAACAGTGGTACTATGAGGAAAAATAAGTCTGGGGATCACTGTAGTACTGAAAAACAGGATCCAGGACAACAATGCCAATGCTGATTTCTTCTTAATTACAAATATATTGGTTGCGATGGCCAAATTTATATTATAATTTGGTGTTTTGGCTCTCAAGATTGTTATAGAAATCAGAAAGTCTCATATAGGTAGCCAGTTTCATGCTGAAATCCAGTTGGTTTAAACCTAAAAATGCCTCTTTCTGATCTGAATCGTCTCTATCCAAACCCCAGCACCTACAGCCAATTACATTTTTACTTTGATAAACTGGTAAATAGATAAACACATCCTCCATCTTAACATGTCTTAAACTACATCATATACTTCTAAGATGGCTGCCAGCATCTCCTACTGTAGGCAATGACATTTCTGCTTTGAATCTGTTGTATCTCCATTATTTTCATATCTGCACCTCTTTTTCCCATCACAATGCTCTATTTTGGGAAACAATCAGACACGGAGGCCATTTTGTGTCTGGAGAGGAGAGAGAGGGCTTTTCTGATGTGACTGACTGCACTTGAGAGGGGCTCAGCGATGGAGGCACTATGGAAATGTGGCCACTCAGTTGGAGAAATCCAACACGGCGTGGATTACAGTGAGCACAACGAGCAGCCTGTTTGGACAATTTAAAAGTTGTCTCTGTCCCTCGAGTCTTACTGCAGCTTTTTTGCAGATTCATTAGTTTGGAATTTTTCTTGAGACTGTGGGCTAATTAATTGAAACAGAGTATTTGGATCATAAATTACTCAGTGGATTATATTGTTAAGTTCATTTTGAGAAGTAATATTCAGAAACGGCTATGGAAATGCAGCACTTTTGTGAACCTAGTGGAGGATAATTAAATAAAACTGCCTTAGGAATGGATAACAGACTTTTTAGACTTGGGAACATTACTGAATCGCTGTACTGTATGAAAGGACTAAGATATAGTTTAAAGTGTTTTGTGCTGTGATGAGGGATGCACCACCTATTTATCCATGGAGACGATCCACACACGTTAAACCCATCTCCTTGTGGACAAGCAGCTGATGCCACCAGGGTATTACAGCCTGGATCTGTGGAGAGGTGAACCCACTACCCACTCACACTGAGAATACATGTTATTTACGTTCATGGATTCTGCAAAAGTCCACTATGTTTTTCATGCTTTTTTTTTTTTTTTTTTCTACGAAGCAGCCATGTTTGTTTTGATATAGACGAACCCTGTATTTTCTGATTCCTTAATCTACCTGCCAATCATGCCCTTTTGAAATTACAGATAAGACCAGGATGCAGGCTGCACATATCATCTTAGCTGGTCAAGCAAATAAGACGATTAACCCAGACCTGAAATCACACATATAGTATTTATAACAGCTGTTTTCATTCATTTATGCCTCTAAAAACACAACAACATGCCTGGGTCAGTATAGCCTTATCAGCTCTACACACATCTGGTCTGCTTATGTTTTATAGAGAGAAACTGTATGTAAATATGTTCCAATGGCAATGCCAGATAAAATCACAAACCCCATCCACGAATTTCCATACATTATATAGGAAAACAGATGCTGGGGCTTTACTAAAACCTGCAACAATGGGACTGCGACGTTTATGTTTCATATGTTTCACAATTGTAGAAATCTATGTTTGTTTAAATGTCGGGCGAGTGTAGTTTTAATATGGTCAATCAAAGCTGTGAGTGTAAACATTAAATCATTCATATGTATGGTAATTGGCAATATAATTACTATATAAATAATTCAATATGGTTTTGCTTATTTATGGATGCCCTCACACATTTTTATTTCCATTGCTCCACTTTTAACTAAGTAATGTTTATTGTGTTTCGAAAACATTTATAGAACGAGAATGCATTATGGCTTTTTAGTGATGTTAAAGGATCAAGTCTCATGCAAAAATATAGATTCTTTAAAAATTAGAGCTGTTGTATCTGGTTTTTACTGCCTTAAAAACAGAAAAACAGAGCTAGTTCATTTTAAACGGTTTGCAGTGGTACAAAGTTATTCCTCACTTACCTTATGCTTTCTGAGTATCCTAATTATTCTCCGCGATGAGTTCATAAGCACTTTTTGCAACTTTCAGAAACCAGAGCGGAGTTTTGTCATCACATCTAATAGCAACTAGCGCCCATCTTGATTATCAGACAAGGGATAACCTTATAATTCGATGTAGACAATGCACAACGGACTAATTTTGACCTCAAGAGCAGCTTAGGCATTATGTCTGTACTGGGGCAAGGCATGTTTTGCTCAAATACATGGATAAAAATCAGGTAGAGGTTTTTTAAATATGTGTTTACCTCCATTGAGTGTAGAGTGAGTGAATAACAACTTCAGTGCAGTGCTTTACGAGGCTTATAAAGGTCATTACTATAATAGAAGTGACAATAAAACACAGGTTGTAACATGACATTCAAATCAAGTTGTTTTGTTCAGTAATGCTAACAGTACTTTCACCTGCAAACTGTGTCTTCTGCAGATCCAGTATCAGTAGTAATACATTAAAGGAGATTAGGTCTGTCACGATAAAACATTTTGAAGTAGGGAGATGTACTGCGATAAACAATAATTGAAATTACTTTATGCCAATGATACAACCACAGTAATGCAAGATAATCATTGTAAACCATTTTTATCATGACAGACCAAAAGGAGACTGACTTTTTTAGAGCTTTAAACCATGATATAATTGTTTTCCCGTCTCATTTACCCTCTCAAAGTTGTATTTAGACTGATTTGTGCATGTCTGAGGAATCCTTATTATTTTATTTTATTTATCGGTGATGCACATAGGATTTTGGAGCATTCTCTAGTCATTTTGGCACAAATAAAGAAAAAAATCCACCGTTCTCTAATGTTATCTGCAAAACATGGTGTGGCAAAGCAGAGTTTTGTCAAGGTTCAACGTCTGAGGATCATAAGTTTAGATTTTTCTTTCAATAAAACAGTGAATCTCCCATAGAGTTATATAGGCCCTCGCTCATGCGCCATCTGGTCAACGTCGTCACATTCTATGATCTGAAAACCAATACATTCCTCAGTATAACTCTATTTCAGATCACATCACAACATTCTATAGACTAATATTTAATACAGATGGGGGCAGGTAAAATTGAAATTGTTAAAGTGCACTTTTTTGTTGTAATACAGCGAGTTAATGAGTCTCGACATTGATAGAAATGATCAGTTTAATAATTTGTCAATTTACCTTTTAGATATTTCATGGCAAAGTACAATGTAAGGAGAAAACTGGCTCTTGCCCTCATCTGGGAGTACGACACCATCACATTGTAGAATCTGAAAACCACCATTGCACACTGTATGTTGTGTTCACCTGGCATTAAAACAACTCAAACTGTATTACCACAAAAATCTGCATTTCACAATAGCTGCTCCCTTCTGTATTAAATATAATTGGCGTAGAACGTTGTAATGTCATCTGAAACCCAGCAATTGCATGTTGGTACTGAGTAACCCCAGTGTAAATAACCTTGTCATATAAGCCCAGAGCATCCATAAGGTATGCTTTTCCAATACACTCCAAAGGCTACGAGATGCAATGTAAATGCCACCTCCTCCCACCCAGTCCCTCTGATTACATTAACATTTGAACAGGAATGTCCAATAACTTCCCTATATGTTTATTACTTCGGTCATTTAAAACAGGATGGGCTGTCAAAAAGTTGAAAAAAATGGGCTGTTCTTCTTTGAGATTTCTGATGATGTTTTGTTCGGGTCCTGGGTTCATTTTTGTTCGCGCTCAGCTTGTGGTTTTTGGGGAAGTCAGAAATTGGGGTTATTCTGTGAGCAGACGACTGCGAGCGGCGTGTCATGGATTTTACACAGCTTTTGTTCAGGAGAAAAGAAAGGGACAAACAAAATGGTGACCTCAAAAACACTGGATTTCCTGCCTTAACAGGTCTCACAAACGGCGACAGTCTATCATGGTTACAATAATATAACACTGTCTTAGCCTTCTTAGGTACTAAAAATTTACATTCACATTTTGCTTTGGCGTTTCATGTTTTTGCATATTGAAGAGTTTACTTCTGTGCTGTATTAACTGCTAACACTTAACATATTTAGATTACCTTGTTACCTTTTATTGAAAATGCTATATTTGTCCAAAACAATGTATAAACAAGATTCACTTTCATTTTTTGCCACTCTGAGTCCCTCTTCTCTTTGCTTTTCGCGTCACTCTCCTTTTAGAGTGCTATCACAACACAATCTGCATCTATCCTGCTAATGAAACTACTGCACATTGCAATGGGCTTGTGAAGTTGTTGTATACACTTTTGTATCCTGCTTTTGTATATTAATGGTCTTGTGAGGTCATGGCTGACGTACACTTGTGGGCTGAGCATTGGACAGAATCTTACATCTAACCATAAGGAGGGTTCGAATAGGCCTTGTGAGAGATTGCTAGATTACTCAAACATGCATGAGTGACATATAAAACCTCTTCAGGCATGTTTTTATGAGAGAACAATGTTATAACATGATAGAAAGGTAAAAATAATACTTAACCTATTAACTGATTAAAGTTGCACTGTGTAACTTTTCTGACGGAGGGTTTGACTCCTGCTTGTATCCATGCAGATGTTATTGCTTGACCTGGAATGTGCCACAGTATAGCATTTAAATGGTATCTCTCCATCGAGACATCACCAGACCAAATTACAAATCCGATCTGAGGCGAAGTGAGATTGAACACAGGAATACTCGCTTTTCAAAGCATAAAATGTAATAAATGCAAGATAGAAATGTTTATTGCCATAATGGGACACATTACAGGCAAAGCTATAACATCTCCATGGAGATGACGAACCCTACACCAGGGAAGTTACATTGCACCTCTAAAAAGTATAGGCCAGTTTCAGTTTAAGGGTGAGTTAACCAAAACTGTGGTTATGGTTATTTGTGAAATGTAATTTTGTAAACATTTTAAATTGTCAATAAAACATTAATACAATACAAGGACTAGGGTTAAAAAAAACCTTGTGGAAAATTTTCTATTTTCCAAAAGGTTGTGAGAATACAAACTGACACAGTTGAATCACATGTTTTGAAGTGGACAATCACAGGAGAATGTTGTGCATTGATTTTCTGCTGGTTGTACTTTCAAATTGATTTGAGTGGTGACAAAAGCAATCACAACGGCCATAGTGACATTGGTAACTTAAAATTACCATTTGTTTTATTGATTAACCTTGATGGAACGACTAACAGAATGAAAAGCCCATCAACTGAATACATAGGAATGGGACATGGGAAAATCCTCCAGCTGAAGTAGATCTGACCAAGCCTAGCTCAAGATCTGGAGATGGGTGTTCAAACCTTGACTATTCAGACAGATTGCCCTGACAATTTAAAACATCTAGAGTGGTCCAAACGTATCCCTATTTTTTCTAACACATCGTAGAATACCAAGTATTCATCATGATAAGCTTATAAACCTGTTTCACAACTTTGAGATCTGTTGTAGGCAAGACGCTTCACCCACCTTGCCTACCACGAAAATGGTGTGTGCATGAGTGTCGGTTGTGATCGGAGAGGCTGATGGTGCAGATTGTCATCCAGCTTCTGTCAGTCTACCCCAGGGCAGCTGTGGCTTGAACAGCGTACCACCACTGAGTGTGGAGTGTCTTGAAAGATTTAGCTTTTAATTTGTAGGGAGGGACATCAACTCATTTTACAAAACAGAAAATGAGTACAATGTACCATTAAGTTTACCTATGTCCTGTTGCGTTCTTGTCCTTTATAACCTGTATTTTTGTGTGTTTTTAGGTCCAAACTGCTACGCCGACACCGCTGTGATCCCAGCCGGTCGGGAGGTCAAAATCGATGACTGTACCATCTGCTACTGCACATACGAGGAGGGCACATGGCAGATCGAACGCCAGGCCACATGTAGCAAGAACGAGTGCCAACGCAGCTAAGACTGTGGACCAATGGCATGGAAAAACAGCCACAATGCACAGGGCAGGAGCCAGCAACAAGAACTGGTACCAAATAACTTGCAAAGACTTTGATGGTTAATACAACATATTTAGTGGACAAGAGCAAGGTCTAAAAAGTAAGAAATTGTGGGCCAATGCAATGGGAAACCTGCCACAAAGTATGATGAAGACTTAATGGGTACAGGAGGACAACCTAAAAAGTTACTATTTTTGGCACAGTGGCACCGAAAACCTGCAACTACTTAGAGAGCAGAAGCGAGCTACAGAGATCAGTACAAAAAAAAACTTGCCAATACTCACCAGTCCTTTGAGGGTTAATACAACATACGGAGTGGACAGGAGCAACATTTTAAAAGCTACAAACTGTGGGCTAATGTGGTGAAGACTTATTGGGCAGGAGGACCACCCAAAAACGTTAACCATTTTGGCACAGTGGCACCGAAAACCTGATACTACTTGCGGGGCAGAACCAACCTGCAGAGATTGATACCTAAAAAAAACTTGCCAGTACTTTGAAGGTGTAATTCAACATTTCGCAAACAGGAGCACCATATAAAAAGCTACAAACTGTGGGCTAATGCAGTGAAGACCTATTGGGCAGGAGAATCAGCCAAAAAATGAGGACATTTAGGGTGAACAACTTACAACATATGAGCTATACTACAATCCTGGTACCAAAATGTGCTGAGACTTCTCAAGGAGGAGGACCACCCAAGAAAGTTACCAATGTTGCCAATACAATGAATACAACATACTTAGTGGACAAGAAAAAGCTACACATTGTGAGCCAATGAAATGGAAAACCTGCCACAAAGAATGGGACAGAAGCCAGCTACAGAGATTGGTACCAAAAAAACGTGCAGAAACTTTGAAGGTTCATTTAATATATTTAATGGACAGGAGTATCATCTAAAAAGCTATAAACTGTGGGCTAATGGAGTGAAGACTTATTGGGCAGGAAAATCACCTAAAAAAAGTTAGATTTTGGCACAGTTGCGCCGAAAACATGCAACTACGTACAAGTCTGGAGCCAACTACAGAGATTGGTACCAAATAACCTGGCAAGATTTGGCAGTAAATGCAACATAGTTAATGGACAGGGGCACCATCTAAAACACTACACACTGTGGCCCAGTGCAGTGAAGACTTTTTGTTTAGAAGGACTACCCAAAAAAGTATTCACTTTTTGCTCAGTTGCACTGAAAACGTGCAACTGAGTGCAGGGCAGAAGCCAGCTACAGAGATTGGTACCAAATAGCTTGCCAATATTTTGACGGTTAATACAACATACTTAGTGAAGATGAATACGGTCTAAAGAGTGACAAATTGTGGGTCGATGGCACAGAAAACCAGCCACAAAGTATAGGACAGCAGCCAGCTACAGAGATTGGCACCAAAAAAACTTGCCAATACTTTGAAGGTTAATACAACATACTTAGTGAACAGGAGCACCATCTAAAAGGCTATAAACTGTTGGCCAATAAAGACTTAATGGGCAGAAGGACGACCCAAGAAAGTTACCAATTTTGGCACAGCGGCATTGAAAACCTTCAGCTACATACAACGCAGAGCAACATAATCAGTGAACCAGACTGAAAAACTGTTTGACTGGCATGAAAATCTGGCGTAACTTACAAGGCCACACATGTACGCCTGCCAAGATTAACTTTGTCGGTGCCAGGATACACGTGGCAGGTGCAACCGAAACCTGTTAGAGCAGAATGGACAGGTGAAGAGGCCAAAAATCTCAACTCTGGAACCATGGCAACACAGCTCTACCCATAAATACAGGAGAGATAGGACTACAAATTGGATTACAACACGGACTACAAATACCAGCGTCACAATCAAGAACCAGATGTGAATCGGGGGGAGATGGAGCTCAACAGTGTCCCCATACTTCTGGTTCTGGAAGCAAACTTTCATTATTCCCATAGACTTTTGAAATGTAAATTAAGCGGGTGAAAATGTATGAGAGCTAATGAGTGTAATATTTTTCCATCTACTTGTTTTATGTTGACCAAAACTAATTTAAAAGTATATATTGTAACTAGAAAATTCCCAATTAGCGCACAATCTTTATTTTAACTGGAAAACATAAAGCATTTATTTGCTGTCAACACACACACATATTATTTTAATTTTTTGAGTTTTTATTTTTTACTTCCATTACCAGAATAACCTGTACACTGTTGAGTGAGCTTTGACTTGATCAGAGTTATATCGTCCTGTTATTTGAGTGTGTTCCTGCTACTATGGGCTTTAGGCGGTTGTCCGGTTCTGATTCCGGTCTCTTTTTAAGACAGTGAACCTGCTCCTGTTGCACAATTATAGTTTTCGTTATGTAAGTGCATTGCTTTACTATCCTCACGAACTGGTGCTGTCCCATCGATTGATTGATGTCCCAATTGCATTCAAAACTTGATTTTGTGTATTTGTTCTCAATCTGCCCCCTAAAAACCAAGCCAATTGACAGGGAATACTGTTATGTTCTGATAGTTGAAATAGGTACACTGTGAGTTTTATGACTGTTTTTCACCGTGATGTGGTTTTACTTTAGCTTCTATAGACTTGGTGAAGTTTGTGAATACAGAATTTTAAAATGTTTGGTTTTGATAAAGGCACCAACATGATTATTCTCACTCTAATCACCACCTGTCTCTAGAGATGTAACATGAGTCATGGTATCATAATATAATAATGTCATTCTCACAATAATAGAGTGGACTGTTAAATGTACTGAACGCTGACCTTGTAAACTAGAACAGAGGGGCCAACAGAAAGAAATGACAATTATTAGACATTAATGGTGCATAATGTAACTTTTCTGTTGAAGGGTGTTGCCACTTGCATGTCTCCATGGAGATGTTGATGCATTTTCTGGAATACTCCACAGTATGGCATCAACCTTAATATAAAAACATTTACTGAGCGCCTGTAATGCAACAATCACAGGTAAATCACAATCAAAATTTTAACAAACCATTTTTAAGTGCTCAGAGGAGACAATTTTGGATGAATTGATTAATGAAACAACTGAACAAAACAAAATACAGCTCAAGATACTTTAGGGTCAACAATATAATATGGTTAAAAGCTCAGGCTGCATAATATGTGAAACTTGCCTGATGATATGATCTGCTCCATTGAGATGGATACACTTAATGCCATATTGTGCAACATTCCAGGCAAAACAATAACCTTTAAATAAAACTGGCCTCCCCGTAATATTGCAATAAATATTGTACAATTGGGTTAACAAAGTGTACTGTGAGATTTGGGTCTTATTATTAGATCACTCGTTGTCACATTTCTGTTTGTATTTGTTTATCTAAATTGTGTAAGTCTCCTGTTTCTACAATCAAACCGTTCATGCAGTATCAGACTGTTCAATCACATGTAACCACATATTTTTAAGATATTGAAATATGGGGCAATAACCTGGACTGTACCATGTAAAAATTGTGTGCCAATTTGGATGTGTTTTGTTTTTCGTTTTATTTTCCGAGTACTTTTTAAAATTGTCCTGGGAAACGTCATCTCTAGGACCCTTTGGGAACTCCGAGCTCCTGTCCTCAAAAACTGTTCAGGAACAAAATGATTTTATGGAGATTTATAATCCTCTACAGAATATTCTATTTATCTATGTGTAAATTATTGAATAAATGACTCATACAGATACAGCAGTGATTCATGATGAATAGTGACCAGATATTTTTATAGCCTCTGTATTTTAATAAACAACTCACTGTAATGTACCGGGGCTGGTGTCACAGATGAGGTTTGGACCAATTTGAAATTAGAGTAACATTTTATAATAACTACATTTTAATTAGCCTTAATGAAGCATGACTTATAGTTATTTTTTTTAATTATTAATTATTCAAGCTTAGTGATAACTAATTAATACCCTAAACTTGACAAACCCCTTAATCAAGTAAGTAATGAGCAAGTAATCAATTAAGTTGTTACTAAGCCTGGATCATTCTTAAACCTTTTTTTTTTTTCTCCATTGTGAGTCAAGTCTTTATTAAGGCAGTAAATAGTGTAGTTATTTATTTATTCTTATTATTTAGATTTTGAGGTTCACTCTTTAGAATACACCGTGATAAAGTTATTCCCTGCTAAAAATGAGTTGAGTTGAACAAAGACTAAATTTGAAGATTACATTTTTGTGATCACATATTTATTATTGTGGAGTTGGAGCATATTGGTGACACTTTCTGTTTTTCACCACTCATCCCCGTTAGACCGCATGTTCTGCCCAACCAGCCAGTCCCTCGTTCTGTCTGTTTGAAAGGGGTCAGAAATAAGACCATAGAGAGACAAACAGTGGTCCAATCACAGCCACTATCATGTGTATCGTGTGTCTCTCAAATGTGGAAAAGATCTCCTCTTGAAAATTCTGAACAATTCTTTTAACTGACATAACAGTTTGGTGCTTCACTTGTTGATTCTGTTTAAAAGGAAAAAAATGTTACTGTCCTTTTTTTTTTTTATAAGCCACCATGTTTGTTTTTATCTGAACGGTCCATGTGTTTCTCTGATTGGTTAATCTACCTGTCAATCACGGTCATTTGAAATCAGGGAGACAGTATTTGGCTGGTCAGACAAGGCATGTGCAGGTATATACACAATATTATTTTCATTATCAGGTGTTGATTCAAAGTACCTATTTGGTAGCTGACAATTACTATCATTACATCTTTTGGTTAGACTTGCTTTTTATATTCCCCTTTACCACATAAATTGTTAAATGAGCCCAACTTACAAGTGTTGTTCCTGTCACAAAAAAGGCAAGGATAAATCCACAAACCTCAATCCTTCCACAACAATTCCTTTTGTCACATATGCAATCAATAACGTTCCATTTGAGCATTTATTTGCTGGTAAACGTTACAGCGTTCCACTTGAATAGAGAGTTGGTCCAAGCCTTTGTTTGTGACTCACCCAGTGCTTCATAAACAGAATGTACAGAACTCTGCTGCCTCTGGAGGTCAAGGTCCAGTGTGTTATGTGTCCTGGTCAGTACTGAAGAGGAAGTATGCATCGGAGCTATAGCGTTCAATAACACAATCACAATAACAAACCTTTTTTTAAAATAATTCGACTTGGAGAGACCCTGTAGAATAAGAAAGGGACACAAGCAATGATATATTCAATCTTTAGACACTGGTGGTGATGAAGAAGAGGAGGGGATGATGAAACAGTGGGAGGGTTTAAGAGAGAGTATTAATGTGAATAAACTGATTGGTTGAAAGACAAAGACAAAGTTACAGATTGTGACTGACTAGCGAGATATATGACAGGTTAGACAACTTATTTCACCAAAATATAGTTATATCTTAATTATATTTAACATTTTACTACAAATATGGCTTGTTTTTTGTGTTTTAGTTTTGTTTTTTTAAGAAGTTTTTGCTTTTAATTGCTGAACAGATATGACAGACGTAAAGGTGATTTCAGAACATTTACCTAGCAACCACAATGTTACCAAGGGCCAAAACATTTAAAAATGTCACAATATTTATGATTAGACAAATAGGCATAGATAACAACAGTATAGTAACAATTTTGTGTGAAAATTGTCCCTGCATTTTGGATGGAATTTCCTCTGTTTATGTGTTTCAGAACTCATTGCTACTTCTTTAATTTTTGCGCTGCCACTTCACTGATGTAAAACTATGATACATATTTACCACAGGTACAAACCAACCAAACCAAGTCAGAATTAGAAGAAAACAGAAAACAAAAATATGCACTTAAAGTAAACCCATCTGTGCATATCCTTGGCCTTCTTCTATAACCTTTACCTCCAGAGTGCAGCCTCCTCCTCCACACTGTTTAACTGTGGCTCTGCTGCTGGCCTCAAACTGGCTTTGAAAAGTCTGACAGTTCCTTTCTGTTTCTGATGTTCCTCGTGTCTCATTTTAAGTGCTTTTGTATCTGCTGTGATCACATTTCAAATAAATTCTGTAAACAGTTATTTTGTCCCATTAAAAATACCTGGTTTGTGCGCAGTTTTCCTCAAAATAGATGATAATGCTAGCTTCAATATTTTCAATTTTTCATACTTTGGAATAAATGATGTGACGCGTGCCATTATTAGACTGGTGAATCTGCGAAACGTGGACAAAAAGCACTTTTCTCTGCAATTTTCTTTGTAAAGTTGCACAATGAGAAGTGCTTATGCTAATGCTAAATATTTAATCATTTGTCAGTTCAATTTTCAGTCTTTTTCTATCTCAATGAGCGCAATAATGCTAGCTAAGTAAGTCAGCATTATTGTGTCCTAGACTGAGACGTGCAGTTTTGGAAAGCACAGATTTTTGAACTAAATTCTCGAAAAAAAAAAAAAAAGAGCAAAAACTGAGCTCATAATCGACTAAAGATACACTACATGCAACTTTACTAGTGGAGGGTCTGCCAACTGGTTGTCTCCAATGAAATGCTTTAGCTTTGCCTTCGAATGTTCCAGAGTAGGGCATTAAACTTGACATGTTTGTTTTTAGTTGAAAGGACGTTAGGCTATCAGATTAAAATGGCAAGTTTGTAGGTTTAACATTTTTATTTTAAAGAGGAGGTATTATGCAAAATCCATTTTTTGAGCTTTCTACCATGTTATAACATTGTTCCCTCTTCAAAAACATGCATGAAGAGGTTTTAGATGTCATCCATGCATTTTTTTTCTCACCCTATTTCAACCCTCCTTATGGCTAGCAGTAAGATCGTGTGCAATGCTCAGCCCTACGTCATCCACACTCCCACATAACAATTCTCCATAAATATACAAAAACATGATACAAAATGTGCACAGCAACCTGATAAACCTGATGCAACGTGCAGTAGCTTCATTACGAGGATGCACACTGATAGTGCTCTGAACGGGGAGTGATTTAGCACGGAGAGCAAAGGCAGGAAGGGAGATTGAGAGCATCAAAAACAAAACTGAAACTTATTAAATATGATAATATGTTGTGTACAGGGTATATAGCATTTTCAAAACAATAAAAGGTAACAACATGGTGATCTAAATATGTTATGCGTTAGCAGTTAATACCCCACAGAAGTAAAATACTCCATTTTAATCTATAAAACATAGAGTCATAAAGGCTCTTGCCCTCCACCTGAAACTAAGACATCATCAAATTGTACATGAACACAGCCTGTCCATTGGTTTCAGACATAAAAATAGGGAATGTTGCCGTGTCAATTAACAGTTCTGAACAAACAAACTCTTCCTAACCTCCAGCACCTGCAGCCAATTGTTAATCAGTGCTAGTGCAGCCTATGCCGCTCAGTGACAGAATTCTGGAGGTTCTGAGCTTTCACATGAGGCCTGTCCATATCTGAGAATGAGAAAAACTTGGATGTGTTCTCTCTCTGCGGGTTAAGGCTCTGAAAACTCAGGTTGAGTTGTGATTGTTCCTTTTTCATAACAATAAGAGCGCAGGTTACATACAGTTTCTAAAAATCCACCCAATGATTCAGGTTTGGTGTCAAAATAATAACACATACATAGATTCCCAAGATATTTTGGATGTGACTCTTGAGCCTGTGGTGGTTTGAAGTTTCAGATCAGGTGGTAATAAAATAACTTTTCTGTCATCTGTGCAAAATCCTCAGCTGCTTAAGGCGAGCGAGAAGTAACACGTCAGCATAAATGGAAGTGTACATGAGTAGGCCAAAGAAGAGGAATCGCAAATGGCTGCACCTGGACAGAGAAAAAAAGAAACAAAAAAAACTGTAGCCATGGTGACACAATCCACACATTAGCAAATACAGCCTGGAGTTTTTAGATTGTCTCAAGAAAAAAAAGCAAAATGGATTTAAACAACACATTCCCAGGAGCCTGTGATAAATGCAAATGTTCATGGTTCTTTTTAGGGGTTTGATTTTCAACAAAAAGATGAGAATGACTGAAAAAAGCTGTTGGCTAATGGCTTTCTAGCTGGTGACTGCAATGTTATGTGAGAGAGTTGTTTACCAGCGCAAAATTAGCTCTCCTGTTGTAGTTCCCACTAAGTCATTTCTTTATGGTCATTGATTGTGTTAAAAGTCTAACATGAGTAACAGAGCTTCAGACAGAGCAGTGCCTCTAGTTTGCTTCACCCCCCAGGGAAAGTTGATGACAGCTGCAAAGTATCAATAGGTGCAAACTAAAGTTTTCTGAGCTCCCAGGCCTGTATTTGAGGCATTAAATAAGCACGAGTCAATCAAAGCACAACCATGCAGCTCGTGATGGGACTTTCAGCTCTTTCATGATATCCACATTTTTGGGATCTGCTCATTTCAAAGAGCCATTCAAAAGACTGGCTCTTTTTATATTTATTTATATGACAGAAGCTATTGTAATACGTTCAAGGCTAACATTTGATTAATTTGTTCAAACTGAAATGGGGGATGTCTACCCTTTGAAATGATGCTAAATCTAAATCAGTGTTTCTCAAACTGTGTTACGTGTACCACTTTGGTACTGCCTCTGGTGGTGCACAGGACCCTCTGCAGTTTGAGTATTTGCTTTATTTAGGACCTTATTCTGTTTTTTGTCATTCTTTAGGTGAATCATCATGTCGCACAAGGGTTGGCAAACCTAGGCACACGTGAGGGAGGGAGGGCTCACGAGGGAATTTTGAGAGGCATGTGCAGCAAAATTGTCAGAAAAAAATCAGATGTCCTGCTGTGCTCATTGACACGTCATAAGTGCTGTGACTTATGACTGCAACTCAGAGCAGAGGTGATTGACAGCTTCTGTAGCCACCCTGTCCACACTCATTCACCCTCTTCCTGCCCGCTGCCCACCGCAGCTTTGGTTTTTTTTCCAGTTTTGTGTGCGTAGTATTGGAGGTTGGAGCACTGAAGTGGGGAGGAGTGATGCACGGAGGAGTGGTGCGCCTCGTGTGTTTGCACACTGCCATTTACAGACCACCTGTCACATTTTTCACTTTGTTCTTTTACGATGACCTGCATGTGCAAAATGTCCTAAATGTGCTGTATAGTTATAATGCTTTGTCGTGCCGCCAGCAGAGATCACAGAGACGTTGGGCTCTTACAAAATACATACAGGCCCATGTTGAAAGAGGTGAGGCAGATGGTTCACCTCAACATTCATCTGATAATATGAGGTATAAACTACTAACGGAATAAAGTAATAAATGCATACATAATACAATATAAATAATAATATTATATCAAATCTATCTTCTCTACGTCATTTACAGATGATCTGTTTTTGACAGTTTCTTGAAATAAAGTCTGGATCATTAGGAATAAATGATGCTGCTGAAAATATTAAGTAACAGCCAAATGGCACCAAAAAGAACCAGAACGCAGGAATTTACTTGAAATTTGATACCATATAACATTTAGAGTAACATTATGAATTAATGAGCTGCACTGAAAGTACAATATAAAAACTGAAATGTGGCCATTTATAATAAATGAGCAAAAAAAAGAGTTCAGTGTCATGTGAGTACGGTGAGTGGAGGCACACTCAGAGGTATGAACTTTTCAAAGTGGCACCCAAAGCCAAAAAGTTTGCCGACCCTTGATTTAGAACATACTTATCCATGGTTTATTCTCATTTATGACCTGGTTAAGCCCTCATTTAGCCCTCATTTAGCCCTCATTTAGCCCTCATTTAGGGCCCATAGTCCAGGTTTAGATCGGCTGGTACTTGCAAAGCCAGATATTAAATTAGATGGTACTTGGTGTGAAAAGCTTGAGAATCACTGGTCTAAATAAAACGTTGCACAGTTATCACCAAATATATGCAAGTTGTCAGTCCTGTTGCCTTCTCTACTTCTGTGCTGACTTCTGTGTTGGTTTGACATACACCAGTGTAAACATGCAAAACAAAAAAACTAAAAGAAAAAAACAAAACAGATATATAGATTGGTTTCTTTTTCTGATAAAATGAGATCTGGTTCTAAGTGTTTAAACGCACTTACTCTGTCACATCACTGCTGCAGCTAATGAAGAATCAGTGTCATCTGTTTAACGGCTCTTTGTGGTCCTGTTTTTACTGTACTTCCACATGGACCTGTCACAATAACAAATGCTGAAGCTAAGATATGCCACTGACACAATGACCCTAGAGCTGGATTATACCCCCAAAAAATCTAAACTATATATGTACAATATGGTTAAAAAACATGAACTTCAGTAATTAAATAGCACTATGAAACACATTAGTTAAGAGTCAGTTATTTATTTATCTCCCTATAGCTCCAATCTTATTTCAGTACAGAAAAATAAGAAAAAGTTCCCTACTAGTACTAAGAAAAGTAGTAATTATAGTGACAGGCCTATAAAGTTCCACATGATGCACTGAGGATGTGTTTCCAGACCCACCTTACTCCTTTGTAAAGAGCCAGCTGTACAGAACATGTATGAATGGACCTTTATCACTCTATGTGCCTTTTCTGTCCATTAGCAGCTCTGCTTTCTCTTCTCTCTCTCTCCATTTACCTCTTTCACACTCTCCTTTTGTCTCTCTTATTCCTGTTTCCCTTTCTCCTTTCTTTCTTTTCTTCTGCCTCCTTAGACTCTATCTCCTCTGCTCTTTCCTCTCTTTTTTCTCTCCTCTTTTCTCTCCCTCTCTATCTCCTCTACTCTTTCTCTCTCCTTATTTCTCTCTCTCCCCATCACTCCTCTTTCATTCTCTCCATTTTGTCTCTCTTTTACTCCTGTTTACCTTTCTTCCCTACTTTTCCTCTCCACTCTCTCTTCTCTTCTTTCTTTCTTTTGCTCTGCTTCCTTGTACTTTCTCCCCTCGCTCTCGCTCCCTCTCTTTCTCCTCATTTCTTTGTCCCTCACTATTGTCTCTTTCCTCTCAACTCTCTTTCATCTCCTCTCCTCTTTCTCTCCCTCTCTCCTCTTCTTCCTCTACTCTTTCTCTCTTTTGACTCTTCTCTCTCTTTCTCTCTGTCTCTCTCTCCTCACTCCTCTCAATTCCTCCTCTCTCCTACCTTGTTCTACTCTCTCTTCTCTAATCTCTCTCGCTCTCTCTGTCTCTCCTCTCCACGCTCCCTCTCCTCTTTTCTCTCTCTCTCCCCTCTCCTTCCTCGACTCTCTCTCTCTCTTTTGCCTCTTCTCTCTCTTTCTCTCTCTCTCCCCTCACTAATCTCAACTCTCCCCCTCTCTCCTACCTTGCTCTACTTTCTCTTCTCTAATTTCTCTCGCTCTCTCTGTCTCTCCTCTCCATGCCCCCTCTCCTCTTTTCTCTCTCTCTCCCCTCTCCTTCCTCTACGCTCTCTCTCTTTTGCCTCTTCTCTCTCTTTCTCTCTGTCTCTTTCTCTCCCCTCACTCCTCTCAACTCCCGCTCTCTCTCCTACCTTGTTCTACTCTCTCTTCTCTAATCTCTCTCTCACCGTCTGTCTTTCCTCTCCATGTCCCCGCCTCCTCTCATCTTTTCTCTCTCTTTCCCCTCTCGTTCCTCTACTCTCTCTCTCTTTTGCCTCTTCTCTCTCTAACTCCCCTCGCTCCTTTCAACTCCCCCTGTTTCTCTTACCGTGTTGTACTCTCTTCTCTAATCTCTCTTGCTCTCTCTGTCTCTCCTCTCCACGTCCCCGCTCCCTCTCCTCTTTTCTCTCTCTTTCTCTCCTCCTCTCTCTCATTCTCCCTTTTTTCTTTCACATTACACTGACATAAACTCACCATTCTGAGCTGCATTAGAGATAGAGATATTGTACCGCACCCAGGCGATGAAAGAGTGTGCACGTGTCCATCACATAGTTTGGACTCACATTTTTGCACTAGAGCTGCAGAACAATTATTTTAGTTGGCGACTAGTCAAACAATTATTTATATCGTACACTGAGACCTAAATAATAAATCTATTTCCATGGAATTATGCAGATGACGTGCCACCTTCAGAAAGTTACATACTGTTCTTTCAATTAATTATATTTATAGAAGCACGATGAAAAAACAAGTTGAATAATTTAGAAAACGTATTACCATAAACTGTATGTATAAATGGACACAGCTAACCCGCTAAGTGTCGCCATGATCCAAACAGGAAGTGAGCGTGGAAGTGATTGGACTCCATCGACGAAAATAGCATTGCCCCTCCTCCTGTAACTGTCGCTGCCAGACTCGTCATTTTGGTCTTAGAATGTTTGTTTTAACACTCTCTGCATGATCCTGGGGTTTTTATTTCACAATTTTGGCCATAAATCAAGATATGAACATTAATAACTGGTGACTGCTGTCCCCCGAGGTTGCTCCCACTAGTATTAACAACAAGTTTGATTGACAGTATTACTAACACCCGCTCGCTGCTAGACGAGGATTGGATTGGCTCATTGGTTTCTATGATACTTACAGTCGGATTTCCAAATATGGAGCAGCTCCAAAGTCGTCCCTGGATGAGCTTCATTTGACTGGAGCGCTATGGGTGAAGTCACACTCACTTATTTCACTTCCTCATACAGCCTAAGTGTATTACAGTAGTTGATAAGTTGTGAAATGCTATTTTGTTTTGGAGATATACAAAATTTAAATATCAAGTATAGCTTTTATAATTAAAATGATAATAAACAACCAGAAAAATTGACTAAAACATCTAGTGTAATCTCACAAACAAATGTATAAAATGATATTTCTGGACTTGTGTGTACAAAAAGTGAATTTTGCATAAAATGAACCATTTTATGCAACATTCACTTTTTGTGTGATGCTTGAACCTCAACCAAAACACTTAGGCACATTTAGCACATTCATGATGCACTGTCAAAATCGGCTGAGAAAAATATTGAAATATTCATTTTTGTCGATATGGCCCAGCCCTACTTCTGAAATAGAGTTTATAATGAGTGAACTCCATCATCTCTTCTCTCTGTGCTCGTGTTTGCTCCATTAGCTGATCCTCTTTCTATTCCTGTCACCTTGTGCAACAGCCCGACTCTCCACAAAAAGAAGAGGAGGAAAAAAAAACAGAAATGTGTTGTTTGAAGCTGGAGCGTCGTCTGGGCAACGTTAAAGCACCTCACGCAGAGCACAGACGGACCATGGGAAATGCAGGTACATGTGCAGACTGCAGGGGGCGCTCCGGGTGGCACCGTGGCTCATACGGGGAAAACAGTGCTCCTACATAAAGGTGAGCAATGATCATTTGAGTCCTCTGTGTGGTTTCACCGGACATGAGTTGTGTTTCAAGTTGTAGTCTAAAGAGGCAGTATTGTGTGACTTTTTGCAGCTTTCTACCATGTTATAACATTGTTCCCTCATTAAAAACATGCCTGAAGAGGTTTTAAATGTCATCCATGCCTGTTTGAGTATTTAGCAATCTCTCCGGAGCCCTGTTTGAACCCTTCTAATGGTTAGCCATAAGATTCTGTCCAATGCTTGGCCCATAAGCCTACGCCACCCATGCTCCCACACATTTCCTTATAAATATACAAAAACATGACAGAAAACAATACACTACAGCTTTACAAACCTGATGTAGATGTGATGTGCTTTAGTTTTAATTAATGCTGATTGTAATGTGATGTGTAGTGCTGCTGAAAAAGGATTGACTTTTGACATGTAACACAGTGTTTTCGGCAAATTTTGCATTTTCAAAACAATAAAAGTGAACATGTATGAGCAGTTAATACTCCATAGAGGTAAAAATACCCCCACTTTAAGCTGAGTGTGTCATATTTTTCTTTCTTTTCAAAGTTAGCCACACCAGTCAGAATACACTTTTAACTCAATAGTCGCCTTAACGAACAAAAACTTAATTTATTATGAACAAATAGTTAAGAAAACGATTCAAACTTAAAAATAATTTAATTAATAACTTAACCCTAACTCGTAACCCCGTAGTTAAAGGCTCTGTAGTCAGTTTTCCTATGTATTTGAGTAAAATTTCCATGAGGTCAAAATACGTCTGCCGTTTACTGTCTGCATCTAATTATACAGTGTTTTATTGTCTGAGCATCAGGAAGCGTGTGGTTAGCATGCTAGTTGTTGTCAGCATGTCACTTCTAAACTCATCACGGTGAACAATTAGGATGTTCAGGATGTATAAGGTAAATAAGGATTAACTTTTCACCAAACAGAGACAGAAAAGGCCCAGAAAAGCTCAGAAAAATAGTTGTGAAGTTTGTGGAATTTAAAGACTGTCAGCGTATTCTTTCTTCTACCAAAAAATTAAAGGGCACAAACATTTATATCAATGGGGACTTTTCAGATGTGGTGCAGGAGAGGAGGAGGGAACTGCTGTGCAAGCTGACGGCGGCCAGAGGGAAAGAAGAAGGAGCCAGTTTAAGGTATGAAAACTCATTATTTGGCTTGTAAATGGACAGAGTATATGAATTTAGCAGCTTTCATTCAGATGTTATTTATATTTAGACATATGTACTCTCAGAAAATGAATTTGTTCCTCAGACAATATTCATGTTTTAACCTTATCACACAGCAGTTTTGAGAACTCACAGCTAAACGTCGATGGGCACAAATTATAGAGAAGGGACAGGAATCAAAACGGTGTGGGAGTTGCATTTTATATAAAGGAAAATATTGCTGTAACTCAAAAATATGTATTAATGTGCAGAGATGTCGAAATTATATGGTTACAGATTAATCTTCCATTTAATAAGCCAATTTTGGTTGGCGGCTGCTATAGAGCCTCCCAGCGCCAGTGTAGACTATTTACGAAAAATATGTGAAAATGTAGACATGGTTTCAGATCAAAATTAAGACATCTTTCTTCTCGGCGACCTTAATATAGATTGGTTTTGAAGAAAAGTGTTGATTGCTATGGCTAATACATGCAATTTCAGACAAGTTGGGACACAAGCCTTAAGAATTTCATTGGGACGTGCATATAAATCAGCATGTATAGACAAATGTCCCTGATTTTTTTGGATAAATTCGTTTCCCAGACTAAGGTTTAGTTTGTCTACATCACATGACCACTCTGAGGAAGACCGATAGTGATCATAATTTTATAGCTATAACAAGGAGAACAAAACGGTGGGAGGATCATTTAAATGCTTCTGTGAACATTTTTCTGGGCATCTTAGGAAAAGTAGTCTACAAACATGCTCCACTTGGGGAAAAAAAAGGTCTATAAAAAGCATCAGTGCTCCATGGTTACACGAGGAGCTAAAGACTCTCATGAGGGAAACGGACAATGCCAAAGAAGAGGCTTTCATATCCAAAGGTGACACAGATAGAGCACGTTGCAGGTTGAGGAATAAAGTGACAAAAGTAAATACCAAGAAAAAAGAAAACATACTATGGACAAAAGAATCTCGGTAAATGATGGCAAGTCATTGTGGAAAGTGATACATGAACTGAAGTGCAAAAAGCCAAAGAGTTCAAATACATATGTGGAGACTGATGGGGGCATTATCAGTAAACTATATGATGTTGCCAATCATTTTAATAATGTCTTCATAAGGAAAGTTGAAAATCTGATTCTGATTTTGATACTGTGATGTTTAGAATTCGCTCCCCTCTCTCCCTGATGATAACGCCCAGTATTGATCATCTTGATGACAAAATCTTCAAAATTGTTGCACATATTCTGACCAAACCTATATATATCATATCTTTAACAGATTTTTCCTGAGATATGGGAACGTTTAAAGCTGTACCTTTATTAAAAGATGAAAAGTCATGGTTTACTGGTTACTCTCCTCTAATTATAGATCAATTACTCCCTGTTTTTTAAGTTACTTCTTAATCAAATGTTACAATTTCATGTCAAAATTAATTATTATAAATTTGCAGCGTGTTTACAGGTCAGTCCATTCCACTGACACTGCCTTAATGCACATGGTGGACCAGTGGCTAACATATATGAATGATAACAAAAAAATGTCGGCGCTGTACTTCTAGACTTTACAGCTACAGTTGATGTAACTGACCATGACATCCTGTTCTCGAAGCTTAAATGATATGGGTTTTCACAACTCTCTCATTAATAAGAAGTTACCTCACAGGTATTATTTAATGGTTGTCTTTCTGAGACCTTTATCATGCAGTATTCCTTAGGGCAGCTGTTTGGGTTCACTTTTATTTTCAGTTTTGTAAATGATTTCTCTGATGATGTTATTTATGCAGATGTTGTGCTGTATACAGATGATTTGCTTTGCTCTGCGCATCTCCACCAATTTGATTCTGACCCTATGAAAACAGCTCAGTGTAATTGTCAATTTGGTAAAGTTGAATAAATTGTCTCTAAATATTTCCAAAACCAAATTTATTATTTTTGCACTAAATATATGTTAAATGGATGGACTTTGTGACCTAAATGTGATTATTGATACAACTCTGATAGAGCAGGTGACAAAGTGTCTCAAGTTACACAGTCAGCTCTCATGGACTGATCAGATCAGTCATATTGTGTCCAGGATGGAGAGCACAGGTATTGCTTTGCCCTGGACATGTGCACCATATTGTCCACCTTTGTTCATGAGAACAGTTGTCTCGTCTCTGATCTTCACCTGGACTGCTGCTCAGTCATTTGGTCCAGTACTGCTCAGGGACACTTGAAGAAACTGCAGCTTTTTCAGAAAAGAGCTGCCAGAGTAGCCATTAGCCGTTGTTTTAGGACAAATGTGAATGAGACGCACACCATCCTATTGTGGTTAAAGGTACAGGATAAATTAAACACATCTTCTGTGCTACATACTGACATTAAAAAAATAGATAAATCTTTTTAGATAAATTGGTGCACAGTGGATATTGTCACAAGTGTGTCAGTCGGCAGGTCAGCTCTGGTGATTTAATTGCTCCTTTTTCAAACTCTTCTGTATGAGGAAAAAAGTATTACTTAGATCCTCATTAGCGTGAAATCAGCTGTCTGTGAGTACACGACAAATAAAGAGCAGACGTTCTTTTAAAAATGTATGAATGAGTTGTATGGAGGGTCATTGCAATGATTTTAATGTTGTTATGGATATGCATGAATTGTATTTGTTATTTAATTGCTTGGAAATTTCCTGTTATATCGTGATTTTATACTTTTTAATGGACCCCAGGAAGGCGCGTATGTATTTGGTGGTCACTTTGTGGCTCCAAATAAATAAATAAATAAATAAATAAATAAATAAATAAATAAATAGTTGTTTTTTTAAAGACAGTAAAGGTGGCTTTGACTAAATATAATCCCTGTTGCTGAGCCCCTGTTGTCTGTTTAGAACATGCTCATTCAGATCTAGACAAGCATAATAGATATTTCAGTTCTGAGACATTATAACTGTTGTAGGATTATTAAATAATAACAGACTTCTGACAGCGTCTTTGTAAACTGAACCCAATGGAAAAGCTGATTTCATCTGGAGATAAATCAGGTCTATGTCTGTTTTCTTTATTCTCTCATTTTACAATCATCTTAACAGTGGGGCCATGTTCTGAGGCTGAGCTTCTGTCAGTAGTGCTGTCTGTCATGTGTATCTGTTACTCTGGAGGATACTTTACATATCTGTGTCTCACACAAAACGGGTTAATGGAAAAGGACAAAGGCAGGAAGTGGGGAGGGTTGGGTGAGTGTTGTTGTTCAAATTGCTGTTAACGATGTAGATGTCCTGTTAGAGGTCATTCTGTCGCACGCTGTGGTGTCCTAGACTCCGCTTCAGTGCATCCAAACTGTGTAAAGCTAAGATTTGTGCTCCTCGTTATTTAATCCTTACTCATAAATAATTTGGATGCTGGGAATGGGTTTGGAACGTGGGGAATAAGTTTGGACCACTGCAAAATTTACTACCTAGGTGGACTGAAATATACCAACTTAATATGTTGGATATATCGGCAAATATTTGAAGCCAAAATAGAATTTCTGGGATTACTCCATGCAAATATTACTATATAGAATGGAGTTCCAACAAGGATATAGCACAGTGATTTTTCTCTTCTAATTAACTTCAAAGATATTGAAATGGGACTATTATACAAGTCAAACACAGGACTTCTTGCTGTTAAATGAGGGCGTTAACCACTTTGTCATGTTGCTTGGAGTTCTTACCAGTCCTTTGTTCAAATATCTTTCACCAATATAGAAAACAGTAATAGTAGGATGATTAAAGAGGGAGTATTATACTTCCATGGGGTATTAATTGTTGCCACACATTTAGATCTTCTTTTGAAAAAGCTATATTCCCCCCAAAAACATATTAAATGTTCAATGAGTTTTAATCCTGTTTTTGACGCTTTAGAGTCCCCCTTCCCTTTGCTTTCCGTGCTAAGCCACTCCCCCTTCAGAGTCCGATCACATTACAATCAGCATGCAACTCTCTAAGGAAACTACTGCACATCGCGTCAGGCTTGTGAAGTTGTAGTGTATTGTTTTGTATCATGCTTTTGTATATTTATAGTGGGCTGAGCTTTGGACAGAATCTAATCAAGAGAAGGGTTTGAATATGGCTCAGGAGAAATCGCAAAATGACTCAGACATGCATGGATGACATCTAAAACCTCTTCAAGCATGTTTTTGATGAGGGAATAACATTATTACATGGTAGAAAGCTCCAAAAAGTCAATCTTGCATAATCCCCTAGTGCATAATCCTGAGACAAAAGGAGCAGACATGCCCAGAGACACACCCAGAATGGCTCCTCCTTCCTGGGTTCACATACACAGTGATCGGACACATGTGCTGGTCCTTCTGCCCCGGAGCCTCACACATTAGACCAATCTCTGGACAATGCAGTGAAATAAGAGTGTGGATATTATGAGCTGATGAAACTCATTATACTTTTATAGCAATCAGCCGCTTCTGTCCTCTCATATTAATGCAGAGGAAGTTTGGGAAGAGGAACCGGAAAGTTAAAGCTAGTGTTAGATATTACTTTTGGTAGGTGCAAAATTAATGATCCTTTTTTGGTGTTAGGCCGGCGTTATTAACATCCGTCACAGCGCTACAGATGAAAAATATCCTTCTTAATAATGAATGAATTAATATGTACTGTCCCTGAAATAATATAAATAAATTCAATAAATAAAACAAATAAAATAATTGCTGGAGTGACGGCTCTCATTTCGCTACTTCTTTGTCTCCATGCAGATGCTGTTGCTGTGTCCAGAATGTTCCACAGTGGCATTAAACTTATCTCCATGAATACAAGCAGGTGACAATACAAAGCGGACTTACAGGTCAGATCTGTGGATAGAGGGACCCCACTCATAATAAGAATGCATTTGTTTAAGTTAATTTTTTTTCCCACAATAAAATGCATACATAGATAAGTTTAATGCTATACTAGAGAACATTCCTGGCACAACAAAACCATCCCCCTGGAGACAACCAAGTGCTTGACCCAGCTTATACATTTTGAGTTTTGAGCAACGTAATCACATGCTGATTTTGCATCTTTTCATGCCAGGTGTTGTTCCTTGCCCACGTAGTGACCTCAATAGTGTAACATGTACAAAAATGTCCCTGTATTGTTTACAATATGCACATTTGGAAATGCGCTAACTGAACTATAAATGTCAAATTTATAGTTAACATTTGGAAACCTAATCACATTTTGTATCGTTAAGTTATTTCAACATAAAACTAAACACATTAATTTTGTTTAAGTTATTTGTTCTTTGCTACTAAACTGTATATATGATGTTATAATAATATTGTCTACTTCCCTGGCAAATCCAAACTGATATCTCTCTGTATTTTTTATACAGATTGATATCAGTCTGCGCACCACGTCCTCTGTTGCGCCTCAAGCCCAGTCAAATCATGCAATCAGATCAGTTTTTCTGTGCCGTGTGAAACCATGGAGCTCATTGGTCACATCGATCATTTACACATAAAATCAAATTTATCTCACCTCAGATGAACAGAGTTTACTGCTTCGCTCATTGATTCTGTAGAAATATGCAATGGTTTTCAGACCCCTGTGACATTTTTATCCTTTTTTTTTTATATGGCTGGACCAAGTGTGTCCCCGATTAGCTAATCCACCTGTCAATCACGGTCATTTGAAAACAGGGCAATTCACCGGTGACCAGACTTACATCTTTTTAAAGTATTAATGTATTCTGGATCAAATTGTCACTTATCCAACCTTTGGGGCAATTTTAGTCTGAACTAGGTAAATTTGCCGCTTTTTGTTCAAAAAATATCAAAAACCGAGCTGCCTCCAGTGGCCACTGCAATTTTAAGTACTACATGACATCACACAGCACTGTTCTGATTACAGCCAGGCCTTTCTGATTGCAAAACACCTGACTGCAGGGTTGGAGGTTGAAGTGTGGAGACCTGTTAGACCAATCTCACTGTTCCTTATACCTCCAGATCTCCTCCCTCCTCCCCCTCACTCTCCCCTTTAGTTTTCCAGGTACTGCCCATTTTAGCAGCTCTTTTTGAAATATAGTTATGGGGGGAGTTTAGTGTTAGAGTTTAGTCCCACTTTAAATTTCATTATGACATTTACAAAACAAAGTTCATTCCAAAGAGTTTGAATGCAACATGGAAGAAACCTCAGAATTTGTTGGCATGCCCCTGACATATTATTTTAAGACTGTTGACTTAGTTTTGAGAAGTATAATTTCCATGGCTCATTTGCTGCTATATTAACTGCTTTAATCTGCAGTGACATAATCCCATCAGCTGTTTTAGTCTGGTGTCACTGGTCCATGTTCCAATCCGGTCTGAGCCTTTTCCCTGTCATGCTCCTTTTATTCTTTCCTTCACCTCATGTCAAACCTCCCAAAAGACAAAATCTGTCTTTTCACCTGTCACCCAAAGGCACCTGTCCATTCACCTGTCGCTCAAACACAAACTAAAAATGAACTAGGAACAGTGGCTTTTAGCAGGTTCAATCAATACACACTCTCTGCCCAGAAGTCCCCTGCCCTGAAATGTAGTGAACAAAGCTGGGGTTTTTGTGCTAGTCAGAAAAATAACACGACAATAATAGTCTTGGGTAAAACTGTTGCATTTGACGATATATTTGATGATGTATACACTTTTGTAGACACTTTACTATAGAGCAGACATATACTATATGCGTCCCCCGTGCCAGATCAAGCTTTCCAAATGTTTTAATCCAGACGACGGCCCATTTTCTCTTGTTTCTAGACCTGGTTGAATACTGGGTTAGTTCTGGTTTAGTCCTGGATTAGACCTGACTAGGTTAATTGTGGGATTTGGCAGAGCAATGCAAAATCGAAGATAGTGAAACAGATGCAGATATTTTGTGCACCCTAAATTGTGTTAAAAGTGGTGGCGCGTCATTGCACACTCGGGCCAGAGGCTATAGCCCTGTGAAAATGAAGTTGAATCGTATAGAGCTCAACAATCCTCAGACCTCACATTGGATCAGATAGAGGAAGTCACATTTCCATTCATTTTTACCACATAGACTTTTCGAAAAATGAAATTAGTTTTAAGGCAATCATTTTCAGTTCAAAGATGTCTTTAAACTTCAATTTACTTTAATCTGACAAAATGTTTCAGAAACCCAATGAAATAAAGTGGGAGCTCGTTAGTTGGTGATAATGTTTGTTGTTGAAAAGTTTGAGTTAAAAATGAAAAGGGATTTACTTTTGTTTTTTTGAGCAAAAAACAAAAAACAAAAACACCTGTAATAACATAAAATAAACCTGTATTATTTGAGTTGGTCGTGATTGACAGTCGGATTAACCAATCAGAGAAAAGCATGGTCCATTTGAATCAAAACAAACATGGCGAGTAAAAAAGAGGCAAAAAAACCAACACAAAGGACTGAAAAACAGAGAACATTTCTACACCAAACTCTTGATTATCTCTGGCAAAAGAAGTGATATAATTTATTCTGAATGATAAGAGATGTTTTCTGCATTTGAAAAGGCACATGATACAAATTAGCAGCTGTGGTTGGATCATGGCTGGTCAGGAAATGTTGGAACATTCCAGTCCATGCAGAGAAAAGTTACATTGTGCATCTTTAAATGATACATATTGTAAGTCAGTACTTTGATCATACTACTACCTCCACTATATGAAACCTCCGTGTGTCTCCTGTAGTCTTGCTCCTTGTCTGTATTCTCTAACACTACCATCTTGTTCTTTGACAGATCAGACCTGTGCTCCTGTCACCTTCATCTGAGTCTGAGGTGAGATTGAAAATGTGCTTCAAATATATTCCAGATCCATAAAGCACAATTTACCGAGAGGAGAGAGAGAGGAGAGAAACGAAAGAGGGGCCACCGCGTTTTGATCAAGGGGCCCTGTAACTGCACGAGAAAGCTACATGTGGCTATATCACATTCAGAAAACCATTTAAAAGGCGAAAATAGAAATCCGTAAATCCTTTTAGGGCATTTAGTGGCTGTCCGGTGACATTAGAGCCGAGAGCAGAGGAGTTTGAAGCGGAGGCGTGTCCAACCGTGATGAAGAGGAGGAGGAAGGTTGAGTATAAATGCAACATATTTGGAAAGCGATCCATAAGTCTAAGTATAGACACATCAAGGGCCACGATACTGTAACAATGCTCTTTTTAATTCAGCAATTAGCTTCAATAATGATATTACATTTTGTTCATGAATACATCACATTACGTTACACTTCTTCCTGAATGTTCAAGCCAAAAGTATAATATACACAGCTCCTCTTCATAGTGACGATTCACTGTCGAAAGTAGTGATGGGCAAAATGAAGTAAAGCTTTGAAGCGTGGCTCGAGCTAAAGAGGGCATGCCAAATGAAACCTCGAAATGAGCCGTAGTGCAGTAACAAGTCACTTTGTGTAAAAAAAAAAAAAAATCAAGAAATACTGTGTGTATGTGAGCATAAAACGTTTTGTCCTTGTTATTGTTATAATCGTCCAGTCACCAGTAGATGACAGTATTTTGATGCTTCATTTTGGTTCATGAAGCTTCATTATTTCCATCACTAGTAGCAAGCAGCAGGTTTGTATTTTAATGGGATATTTTTGCACCAAGCGTATGATCTGGAGCCAATTTTTAAGTACAAGGCCAGGGGATAGATGTAGATATTTTTTGAGCACTCACGCACAGCTCAAATACTGGACAAGGCTGACTCAAACACGCCTGGATTTCCTTATTTAGCAAACTGGAAACTGAAGACTTTAATTATGTACATGCAAAATTAAATTACAAAAAGTCAAGACCAAATATTCCTAAATGAATTAACATTTAACAAATTTTTTTGCCAATATCAATATTTACAAGCGAGAAAGGAACATTAAGTGGATATACAGAAGTGAGTGAAATATGGGATGCAAGACAGAATGAAGTTTCCCTAATTAAGTGTGTAGCGCATTGTTGTTGGATCAAACTTATTAAAGAGGACACAGGAGTCAAACGGGTTACAAAATGTTAAATAGTTTATTTTAAGTTCATTTTAATTTACTTGAAAATCCCCAAAACCCGCTACGTGTTCAAAACAAAGTAACAACAGAAAACGATGAGCCGGCCAAGCAGAACAAAAGGATGTGGCACCAGGTCAAACCCCGTACAAGGTCGTAAAAGCTGGTGCCGACAACACTAACCTAAAACCAAAACCATCCCCAAACTAACCTTATCAAACAAAAGGCGAAAACAGGACAGCCAATCCCACCGGGTCAAACGCAACAAGGCTAACCTCAGCTAACGGGTAAGGTGTAGCCTGTACCGAGCAGCAGTCAGAGCCGTGGTGTGGTGCCGTATTTATATTCCGATCAGTCCCAAAAAAGGCATAAATATAAAATGCACGCAAGATAATCGGGCAAAGGGGCGTCAGCACATAACACGCATTAAAATAACAATGAATATTTACAATAACAATTTACATAGACGATCTTTATTAATTATCAAAACAACCTTCTCAATTTTTCGTGGTAGAGTAGCAAAAGACAGCAGCAGCAGAATAACCAGCCTCCTTAACCTCCCCACCTCCTCTTTAGTTCTTCTAGAAAGAATTTTAAAAACTGCAATTTGTATAACTATTTTAGCATCTGTTGAATGAAATTTCAGATCTGCGTGCCTGGAATTTCGGACTGATGGGGTCTCACTAGTGAAAAGCTTTTTGTCGATTTGAATTCTCTGAGCGAGGTTTGAGGCCAGAGCTCAATGCAAAAGGCTGCAGTGAATTGGCTAATGAAGCGCGCTGCTGATAAGGTGCACATATTAACGCAGGGAGCAGATAGCAGACGGCTTTCATTCAAACTGGACCTGTTTCAAAGATCTGGAGCTATACAGACAACGAAGGCCATAAGCGATCCGAAATGTGGCGTTAAATATTCATCTTCTCTGATGTCTCCTCCGCCTGGGTTCAGAGCCGGTGATAAACGTTCTCACAAAAACAAAATCCCGGGTCATTATCTGGAGCTGCAGGGATGTAAAGACGTGATATTGTACCGAGAATGGAGACTAACACAGGGAAAACTGTTTTACTCTGCAGTTTTTGAGTCATATGAAAACGCTGTAGTGGGGGTATTATGCAAAATGGACTTTCTCGAGCTTTCTACCATGTTATAGCATTGTTCCCTCATCAGAAATATGTCTGAAGAGATTTTAGATGTCATCCATGCATGTTTCAGTATTTTAGCGAGCTCTCCAAGGCCCTATTCGAACTCGATGTACATTTTTTACTTTTTCTCGTAGGCCACCAAATTGCCTCTATGGAGATGCTTATGGACCACATATTAATGACAGTAAATACTAATGAAGGTCATACCAAGTGGTCATGTAGATCTGGTGGTTATGTAGATCTCTAGGTGACATTTTGAGGACCGATCAGGTATAGGGACTTTCCTCCGGCCAATGGGTGAATACAGTTTCTCTTTCGTTTCTCTTGGTTCATTTAATTTGAGCTGGTTTGGCTAGAACATGATTCACACCAAAGGAAAACGGCACCAATGTTTCAACTTTAGCTCCCATTCGAACCACTTAACCAGACAGGTGTGCGAAAAGTGGTCTGCGGTTGATAAAAACACTTCATAGTTAGAGGCAGACATCACACAGTGGTCTCATTTTGACCCTAGGAGCTGCATGTTACTTTTCACAAATATTCCTAATAAATGACTTGCCTTTACAAATGTGTTACTAAACTCCATGCTGTGTTCTTTTTCAGTGTTTCTTTTATCTTATCTTTTGCAGAACTGCTCAGTCCAGTTTTTTGGAGGTGACTTTTGCGCAGTAATATCAGATACTGTGGCATTTCTCGTGATCCTGCAGAGTTGATGTTGTTTTCGTGGTGATTTAGTTTTGGGACGACGCTGACAGTTCGGACAGACAGCGAAGGCACCACACAGAGGCTTTGACATGTGCCAAATGGACCCAGGCTCTTTATCAGAAGACGGGCCAATGGGGCGAGATGCGGCGCTGCTTTAAGGCATTCGATTCGATACACTTTACACCTGTCAAATAACATGAAGTGGAATCCACGTTTGCAATACAAGTCGTTAGGACGTCATTGGTGACAACTGCTTAAAAATAGCACATCTTTGTTATTTTAGGTTTTAACTTTCCAAGGTCAGAAAAAATCTTGTGTTAAAAAAAAATCTTGTCTTATATTGTGTGTGCAGTCTTTATGACATTGGTGCGATTACATGAAAGGTGCACTATGGGACTTTTCTGGTTTAACTCAGATGCCCTTTCATGTTGCTTATAGAAGCTGTGTGTATGGGAATTTTATATCTTATTGGTGTTTTTCAAAGTACATTTTAAAGGCCCTGTGCTCATTTTATTTCTATGTGTCTTGCCCCAGTACAGATGTATTCAAGAAGTGTGTGGTTAGCATGCTAGTTGTTGTTTTTGCTTTTGCATTACCATGATGGCAAACCTCTCCTCTCGCCTCCGAATGTTGCGCCAAGAGCAAATTAGGATACTCTGAACACATAACTTAAGTGATGAATATCTTTGGCTCGCCGCAAACTTTTTAAAATGGAGTAGCTCTGTTTTTCACATTGATAAGACTGTAAAACTCAGGTGCAGCACCGTTAATAATACCAATTTTACCTGCCCCCTGTATTAAATATTATTGGACTATAGAAGGTTGTGCAGTGCATCTGAAACCCAGCCATAGCAACAAGACACCCATAATAAGTTACCTGGACTTTCTACAAGCTAAACTGACGTAAAACTACTGTCGCTACATATTAAGACCCAACTACAGAACCCCTGGAAGACGCCCAAAGCCTTATTTCTCAGTGACAGCCATGGAGAGGCCGTAGCTGGTTTAATCTAGCCCCATCCATCACTCCTCGCTGGGGCTAAAGCAGGTGAGCTTTGCCCCTCTTTTCCGGAGTCAGTGGAGGACAGCCGTTTTTAAGCTCTTCACATTCAAAGCAACAAACCGTAACAAAAACAACAGCTAACAGCGATGTGACCCGAGGACTGCTGAGGACTACCGAGCAAGACACTCATGCTGCGGTTCAAGTACACACCTGTGAGTTGTGCTTGTGTCACGATACTAAAATTTCAAACTCGAACATTCAAACGTTTTTTTTTTTTAGACATTATTGTAATTTTCAACGCATAGTAATAGTATTTGTTTAGTTTGTCATGTTGTCTCACACTAGTTCTGATAAAACGCAATGAAACTGTTCACGCAAGATCAGATTTTATCCAGTTATGTGATTTTATTTTCAGTAATGATGCATAAATGAGTATCTAGTTTCAGTACAAGTTTTTACCATCGATTAGTCTGTCTTTTGATACTTTTGACAACTCATGAAAGCTACTTGGTGAATACATGACCAAACAGAACTTGTGTATTCCATTGGTTTCCGATTCCTTTTGAAGACTTTTTCCAATTCAAATATATATTTTGATTTATCACCATGGCAACCGTTATATTTTTTGCCAGCCTGAAACCCATGGGTACTAAATAAATAGAAATATAGTGGATTATAAACCATTCAGGAAGTGAGAGTGGTGCGCTCTTAGCATGCTAGTTGTTGATAGCGTTTTTGTCACGGCAAAATTCCACTGTGAAAAATTAGGACGCTAGAAATGCATTAGGAGAGTGGGGACTAAGCTTGTACCACTTGCAATTTAAAATGAACTAGTTCTGCTGTTCAGTCTTTAAGGCAGTACAAATTGCACCTTTAATGATCTCATTACCTATTTATATACTAAAGATTGATATTCAGAACCATTCCTTGAACCAGTAAACTTTGCTAGAATGAACTTATCCTCTATCCTCACTTAAAGGCCCTGTACTCAATTTTTTATTTTTTTTTTCCCATGTATCTGAACAAAATTGGTCTTGTCCCAGTACACATATTCTGTATAAGCAGCACTTGTATGCAAATATGTCTTATACACATATACTGATACAGCGCAAAAACATTCTACAAATATTCAGGAAAGGTTCATCTCTGTCCTGTGAATGTGACTTTTTTAGTATCAATACTTTTCAAATTAGTATCTAGTATCGATATTAATTTGAGCATTGATTAGTATCTGACTTTCAATAACTCTGACCACCCTGTTATAGATCGATATTCAGATTTGTTTCTTGAACCAGTAAACGTCTCTAGAATGAATCTGTTACCCTCTATCAGTTTTAATGCATTACGCTATGACTCACTTCCCCTGTTTAAAACGACAACAAACAAACAAACAGTGTCGCTATGGGCAACGTGACCTGCGTACAGACGATATACTGAGCAATACATTTGAGCAGCAGGCTTTAGTACTGCCCATCTGCATATGCGCTGTCAGAGGAGATGGGAGAGGTTATCATAAAGGAAGCACTTTTTTTTACCACCTCGCTGCATACTAAGTACTTGTTTGTGAATGCCACATCCATTCTGTCCTTTCTATGTGCTTTTTAATACTGTGTAGGCCTATGGTGATTCATCATTGAAAGCTTGATACATACTAATGGTCGTGGAGAGTGAGTTAGTTCCTGTTTATAATGTGTGGGTGTAGCTTCACAAAGGTATATTGTATAAGATAGCCATAAGGACAATGAATGCTAATACATACACAGTTTAAGCTAACATGCTAGGGGATTGTTACTAGACTAGCACTGAGTAATCTGAGCTACACTACCCTCCCACTGCCCACTGATGTTAGCAAAGAAAAATGTTCCCTTTCTATTTATTTATTTAGGTTTAGTTAATACTTTATTCATAAGGAATAACAAGAGGATGGAACCCAGAACCTCCTTAGAGTGTATGTCTGAGTGTCTGTCTGTTTTGTTTCTTTTATATCATTGATTTTCAACCAGTGCGCCAGGGAACTCTAGTGTGCCTTGAGGTATTGTAAGGTGTACCTTCAGGGCCGGCCCAGTCTATAAGCAGACTAAGCAGCTGCTTAGGGCCCTGAGGCCACCAGAGGGCCTCCAAGATTTATACTGAAAATAATATAATATATCAAGTTTTATTGGACACTTGTGTGTTGTGTGCTTGTGTGTTTACAGCAGCTTAAGTATCCCTCTAAACCAGTTACATTTGTTTTATATCTATAGTAGCAAAATATTTATTGCTGTCTACATTTGGTTTTGAGGCGGGCAGAGGTGAGGGCAGCTATGTGTTTACACTGGTGCAAGGAAACCTTATAATGTACATTTAAGCCCAGTGTCGCTACTGGAACACATTAAAATCCACCAAAAATGAAGAAATAATGTCTAGAATTTAAAAAATGTTGAAGCCCCTTATATGTTGGTCTGCTGTTCTTGTGACTATAGTAGTTTCTAGTTGTACATTCTGGATGTTTTCAATCTGATATTTATTATATAAATACAAATACACTCAGTCAAGGTGATGAGAGCAGAGTCATAATGTGAATCACCAATAGCTGAGTCAGGAGGCATCCGCTACCGGGGGCCCCAGAGACAAATTCAGCTTAGGGCCCCCTGAAAGTTAGGGCCGGCCCTCTGTACCTTGGACAACATTGTATCCACGTTTCAGTTAAGTCAAATCACATTTAATTTAATCATTTATTATTTTGGAGTGTCCTGAGCAAACTTCTGAAAAAGTTGCTAAAGAAAAAAAAATCGTCATTACCAAATAGAAAGAACCAGATACGGGAGCAATGGAAATATATTTGCACAATTATTTGGTAATATTTCAGTGAGTGATGTGCTGTGAAAATCTTTTTAACCAACAAATTGTGCCATGTCTCAAAAAAGGTTTAAAAACATAGTTTTATATTATTCCTTAATTTTAAGCTTATTCTGCCCATTTTTGCCTCTAAATGCTAAACAGTACTTTCTTTGTGGAGGCTCTTCAGGTTAAGCAGGAATTCCATTTATTCAAATTGAGAATTTGACAAGTTTCACTTTTAAAATATGATAGAAAGTAGGTTGATTTGTGCAAAATGTTCAATGTTCATGTGCACCAACAATTTATTTGCTATCAAAATGGTTCTGTTTAACTGTGACTGCACTCTTCTCTTTTAATGTTAATTTTATGACGATTGACTAATATTTTGATTTGTTATTGTAGTTATATTGATTTGTATTGTGATTTTAATCTTTCTTATTCTGTAAAGCACTCTGAATTACTTTGTGTATGAATTGTTCTATACCAATAAACTTGTGTTACTTTGCCTTTACATAGAAGTAGGAATTCTTCACTCTGGTAGCCCTCTTTACAATATTACATTAACAGGTTATTGTCTGATTTACAATAAAACATAGATATTAAACCTCTTATCTCTCTAGTTGCTCAAAAAGAGATGCACCAATGTTTTTTGACCCCATGTTTTCTTGCTAAATCATGAGCTGTTCCTGTATATTGTTGTGCACACAGTGTTTGCCTTTAGCGTTAGAGAAGTGTGGCTGTGCATGTCCTGACACATTCATACAAACAAAATGGATGTATTTCACCTAAATACACAAAAACAATGTTGGGATTAAACTGCAAACCGTGACATTCCACCTTGCGCTGCAAAAGTTTCCCAAATCTCTGATCAATGTTTTGTTCCCTGGTTCAATTTCTTGTATTCGTTCTTGTTTATTTTTCCATCTCCTCTTTCCTAATGCAAACCGGGTGGGCACTGTTGTTTTTCTGTCCTGTCTAAACCTGGCCTTTTGCTCTGCTCCCTCTGCACAGATTTAGGTCTCAAAAGCAGGTAATTTCAGTGCGACAGAGAAGCAGAGGTGGGCAGAGAGGGCTGCTTTAATAATGGAAACGCATGTCTCCGGGGATCAGTAGATTTCAGACTAAAGCAGAGAAAGTCCATTACAACACAATGTCTTCACAAAATGAGTTATTTGTAATTGAAAATCGGAGTAGTGCTGTCACTTCAACCAGCTGTGTTCAATTATTTTTAGAAGTAGTTATAGCTGAAGTAGTAGGTGTAGGTACTAGTAGGTGTTGTGGCTTTCTCACCTCACAGCTCAAGGCTTTGGGTTTGATTCTGATTAGACCTTTCTGAGCAGCGTTTGTATGTTCTCCCTGTGTCTAAGTGTGTTTCTTCTGGACACTCTTCTCCCAATCAATCCAAAACATGGTCCCTCTTCAAAAACATGCCTGAACAGTTTTTAGATGTCATCCATGCATGTTTGAGTAAAGTACCAATCTCTCCCAGGCCCTATTCGAACCCTCCTTACAGTGCGATTCTGTCAAAAGCTCAAGGTTACAACTTCACAAACCTGACGTGATGTGCCATAATTTCATTAGTAGGATGCACGCTGATGCAGTACCTTACATGCAGTATCTTTATGCTCTGATATTACAGTAGGTCTGTAGTAGAGTACATTTTCTTGGGTCTAGTGTCTGTTTTTCCTATCTATCTAGCTATCTATCTATCCATTCATCCATCCATCTATCTATCTAGCGCTCTGAAGGTGGGGTGTGAGTAAACCCGGGGACTCAGAGCATCAAAAAAGAAACTGGAATTTCTTATTAAACGTTTTAATTTGATGTTTTTTTGGGGGGGGAAATATAGCATTTTCAAAACAATAAAAGGCAATATGGCGATGCAAATATGTAATGTGTTAGCAGTTAATACCTCGTGTAATACCCCCTCTTTATGGTTGGTGACATTTTTATGGATTTGTCCTTCAACAAAAGCATGCACAATAAGCTAACAAGAAATGGGTACTGAGTAGGATGACCAGATAAGGGTTATCAAAAAGGAGGACCCCTCGATTGGGGGCAAAAAAAAACAATGTCTGGGTTTTGTAACTGGTGATTTCTGTTGCAGTTTAATCATGATTATAGTGAATGTGTGGTAATATGTGTATCAGGGGGTCTGGGGTTCTCTCCTAATAGAGGTAGGTTCATTTTAAGTGTATTTTCTGATTAAAAGAAATGGTCTGTCCCCTCACTGTGTCAGACATGTGAGGGCACAGGAGCGAGGAGGGGGGAGGCGGAGTTTAAATCCACACTGCAGGAGAACGGAGAAGTGCCGCTGGTTGTATCTGATCTGATGAGGAAAGATGTCACTAAAGCTGAGAGAAGCGCCACACACAAAGCTGTCGACGGGTAGGGATTTAAAATCCCAGACATTTCAGGGTAATTTAGAAATTCCTTTTTTGGGTCCCAAAAGGAGGACATGTCCAGGAAAAAAAGAGCATGTCTGAGGCGCAACACTGCAGGGAATAAACTAACCTTAGAGTTAAACATATCATAAAATGTTATCATAAAAAAAATATTGTTTTGTTTCTTAGAAGGAGCAGTTCTACTTTTCCTTCCTCCATCTTTTCTGTCTCTTATATGTCATTTTGATCCACAGCTCAGTGACTGGTGTTCTGCTGACTCTCCCCTGGGCAAAGTTAACATTAAACACTACCACTCCAAGATGGCCGCTGCTCTGCCCTGCCGTGGGGACAAGAGAGTGAGAGAATATCCCATAATAACCATAGCCCCCTCCTCTCTCTCTCTCTCTCATGAAAAATGTACAGCAGAATCATGACTTCACTGAGCTAAACGAGAGTGACACGAGAAACTTAGAGTGGATGCCTATGGCTCTTTATATGGAGATTGAGAACAGCGTTTTACCATTAAAGCTGTTCACATGGATAAGAAATGTATAATTACATAGTGCCTTAATATAGCAAAGAATGCTGGAAATGTGCAGAGTAGCCAAAAATTGTACTCAAGTAACGGTACAAAGTAGAAAAAAAGTATTTGGGAAAAGTATAACTCAAGTAAGAGTAACTTGGAGAGTAACTGTCAGGACATAACATCTAATTTTATAATTTGAAGGAAAAAAACATTAAATAATGCACAAAAGGTGGTATTTTCAAAGGATGGACACAGAAATTAGACAAATTTGATCACATCCGAAGGAGAAGTGCAGGAAACACAAATGCTGAAATCATTTCATTTAGTCAACATGTCAGTTGTAGACTTACTCATAGCAGGAAGAGGAACCAAAACTTTTACTCAAGTAAGAGTACTGTTACTTTATTAAAATGTGACTAAAGTAGAAGTAAAAGTATGCTGCTGGAATAGTACTCTGACAAGTACAATTTATTTTAAAAGTTACTCAAGGAAAAGTACTATTCACTTCTGCAAAAGTGTTTTACTATTTATGGCAAATTAATATTAAAACTGCTTTAAAGGTACACGTTGTAGCATTTCTGGTGGGATATTTGCCTTAGAATGATTGCAATGTTCCACAGTATGGCATTAAACATATTTAGCATTTAGGTATTTTTACTGTCTTGAAAAATATGCATTCTTACTGTGAGCAGCATCGCCTCTCCACAGGTCTGAGCTGTAACTTGGCCTGGTGGTGTAGGAGGTTAGTTGAGGTTAATTTTTAATACGCTATAAAGTAAGTATAAAACTTATTTTTCTGGCTTCCTTTTACTTTATACAAAATATTGTTACAAAAGTCATCTCTCAGTCAGAGTTTGCAGTTTGAATATTGTTTTTATTCAATCAACATTTTCAAAACATTTAAATTCACTGGCACATTGTTGAATTTAAGCAAAATACACCATAGCAGTGATTTTATTTTGTTTTTCTGGGTTAAAAGGTAAGACAAATTACATTCAAGAGTTTTCAACAATGTGATAATTGGGAAATTTAAGTGAACTGCTTTTTGAATCAACATGGAAGAAGGGCTCTAGTGGCTTAAATAACTGCATCACTGATAAGGCCCGATTGAGAGTCCTGGTTTAGTTCTGGTTTAGTATTGGTTTAGTCTTGGTTTAGTCTTGGTTTGTCTTGATTTAGTCTCGATTTAGTTTTGGTTTAGTCTTGCTTTAGTCTTGCTTTAGTCTTGCTTTATTTAGCCCTGGTTTAGTCTTGCTTTAGTCTTGCTTTAGCCCTGGTTTAGTTTTGCTTTAGTCTTGGTTTAGTCCTGGTTTAGTCTTTGTTTAGTTATGTCCTAATCCTGCTTTAGTCTTGGTTTTGTCCTTGTTTAATCTTCGTTTAATCCTGGTTTAGTAGTCCTGGTTTGAACTTGATTTGGCCCTGATTTAGACTTGGTTTAGTGCTGGTTTAGTCCTAGTTTAGTCCTGGTATAGTCCTGGTTTAGTCTTGGTTTGGTCCTGGTTTAGTCTTGGTTTAGTCCTGGTTTAGTCTTGGTTTAGTCCTGGTTTAGTAGTCTTGGTTTAGTACTTTAGTCCATAAATCTGGAAGAATTAGACAGTTTGTATAAGGTCTTGTGGTGAGAACATCAGGGGAGAATTGCATTATTTAGTAAAACATATGTTTACTTATTACTGACATAATGATTAAAAACAAAGTATAAACTACTGTATATCAACTGTATGTTTTCTTTTCACTCTGAAGTGTTGCCACAGTGCATCCTCGACTCACTTTTTCTCTTTCATGCAAATGGGTTTTCTTGTGTTTTGAGTCTGGCAGATGTTGTTGCTGCAGGCTCTTTTCAATAAACGACCTCTCTGTCTGGGAGAAGTTATACAAACTAGAGCCTCAGTAGATTCTGTTCTTAAACTATAGGTACAATCAGGCTACATGTGGTTTAAGTCGGGATATTTATATAAGATCCTTGCCAACAAAATATTTAAAGGGCCAACATTACGCTATTTTCTGATTTATGTCGTAATGTTGTTTCCTCATCACAAACCTACCTGGAGTTGTGTTTTGTTTCATTCACACGCTCTGCATATTTAGGCTGTGTTCTTCTCTCAAACAGAAAACCCTCTGTTCCACCTTGTGATGTCATATGGTAATACAGGAAGTGCATCCACCTTCACTAGCATCATTTGGATGATTTCAGCCCTGGAATTGCCAATCTGTGCTGAACAAAAGGTCCTTCTTGAAAACTGCCACTACATGACATCAGAAGGTGGAATAGAGCGTTTTTGTATAGGCAGAATAATAATAAAGGTTAACTCAAAGATGTATGAATGAAACAAAACACAACTCCGGATATGTTTTTAATGAGGTAACAACATTATAACATGGCTTACATCTAACAAGAGTCAAATTTTGTGTGTTAAAGGACACTGATTACAATCATTTTGGTTCCAAGTAAAATAAAAACAATGTGAAAATTAACTATTTTCATGCATAAAATATCACCCTGTAGTGTGTCTTGACCACGACATTGGGAACCCATGAGATAAGTCAATACTGAAGGATTGTCATAATAATAAGCATGTTTTGTTGCTATAAATGAAACATTGTTGCTGTTGATATAATGATTAACTGAGAAGGACTGAAAGAGTTAAAGCCATGCACAGACTACATACCTACAAAATGTGTCTTTCCCCAGTACAAATATGTTGTATAAGCAGCTCTTGAGATCAAAATGTGTACAGTTTGCATCTGATTATAAAGCGTTGTTGTCCAATGATCAGTAAGAGCACATTAGCATGCTAGTTGTTGCAGCTTTACTGTCACTGCAAAACTCCACTTTGGTCTCTGAAAGTTGTGAAAAGTGCTTATAAACTCATATTGGTGAATAATTAGAATGCTCAGAATGTATACGATAAGTGAGGAATAACTTTGGACCACTGCAAAAATGAGTAGTTCTGTTTTTCCTGTTAATAACACAGTAAAAATCAGGTAGAGCACCGCATATCAGGTAAGATGCCACATATATAACGATAGCACAGGTGCATTGTCAGCAGTAGCAGTGACACATGGTATGCGCTACATTTGGTGAAAGAGGAAACACGCGTTCTTTGTGATGTGCTGAATTCCTGTCAGATCCTCAGGCTTATGTCTTTTGTGTTTGATTATAAATATAAAAAATACAAGTGAGCATAAAAGGTGGCACTGCAGAGACAGGGCTGTACATCTCTGTGACAAAGAGCCATGTTTTATTTGTATTCAGAACTACACTGTCTTGTCGTCTACTACAAATCTGCACTCCACAAATCAAGCACTGAATTCAGAAACAGGAGGAACACACAATAGCTATGGTAGTTAAAGAGCCTATATTATTCTATTTGTGATCGATGTTATAATGTTTTTTTTGTCATCCTCATGCAGATTTAGGCTTTCCCCTCAAACTGAAAACACTCTGTTCCACCTTGTGATGTCATGCGGTAATACAAAGTCCATACACCTTCACTAGATCCATGGATTTGGCTTACTTTGAAGTAGCAGCTATTGTTTCACTCCTCGGTGCACCAACGGATATTGGAGACTTTCTGTGAGAATTTTAACTCAACAAAAGGTAAAACTAAAATATAAAAAAATAAAATCAAAAGCTTAAAAATAATGCAGCAGGAAACATGTGTGAACGAAACAAAACACAACTCCGGGTGTGTTTTTGACGAGGTTACAGTATTCTAACATGGATAAAAACTTACATGAGTAAATTCTGCGTAATATAGAACCTTTGAGGGAATTCACGGTGTATTTGTTTTTATGTCTGTACACTGCAAAGTTCCACATTTTGAAAAGAAGAGATAAAATGTGTGTAAATATTTGTAGTGTGTGTGAGACTGTGTGAGAGGTCTTCAGTCACTCGTCTTGTGGAGTTTATTCTCTTGCAGAAAACAGAGATAAGAGTAGATCAGGGAGATGAGAAAGAGAGAGCGAGGAGCAGTCCCACACTGCGTTTTAAACAGGCAGGTACAGAGGCAAGTACACAGGTCCTCACGACATAAGAACAGTGAGGGGAGGACTAGACTGTGAGCGGAGATGACTGAAACGAAATACAGTAAATGCTTTCTATCATGTTATAATGTTGTCCTCTCATCATGAACATGCCTTAAGTGGTTCTATATATCATCCATACATTTAATAATCTAGCGATCTCTCCTGGGCCCTACTGAATCCTCCTTACAAGTATATCTAACCAATGTTCCTGCACGGCCAGTTTTCATGAATATACAAATACAGGATACAAAAACAATACACTACAACTCCACAAACCTGGTGCTATGTGTAGTAGTTTCATTAGTGGGATGCATGCACGCTGATTGTGCTATGATAGCGCTCTGAATGGGGTCAAAAACGAAAGTAAAACTAATTACACACTTTAATATGCTGTTTTAGGCAAATATTTTTAAAACAACAAAAGACCAACTAATACCCTACAGAAGGGTAATTGTACTTTGATTACAAAAGGAAGTCCACTTAAAGTTGGACTATGTTCTGGTGGAGGGTCTCCTATAGCTGCTTGTCTCCATGGAGATGTTATTCTTATGTAGTATTTGAAAATGCAGTGGCCATTGTAGACAACATACAATCAGGTTTTGACTCTTTTCAAACACAAAGCTGCAAATGTACCCAGTTTGGTACACAGTAGACAGTGCTATTAAATCCCATGTACACTGTTAAGTTGCAAAAAATTAAAAATAAAATGTGTTTTAGTGAATATGCAACCACTTTCTGATTGTGAGGTGAAGACGCTAACTGCTCTGCCACTGCACCATTAAGTCTGCATTAATATAAAGAAAAGTATACTGTAACAAATTGTTCCAAACAATAATCCCCGCTGTCTCTCTGTTCTCTCCTGATGATCCATTGGTCAGAAGCCCCCCTGTATCCCAGTGCTCAGCGGGCAGAAATCAATCCTCGTCTTTCACAACAGGACGAACAAAAGGCTGGGGGCAAAGGACCAGGGGAGGGTTATTTTTAACGTGCATTTTCATCACTTCATAAGACATACTGTACATGGGGTCTGCTCTAATTAAGAGGCATGGATTTGATATAGTGGACATATATGTGCACAGTATGGTCTTGTCAGGAAAGGTTTATTTCTGTCCTGTGAATGTGACTTTTTAAGTAAGACTTACAGTTTTGATTTGAGTAGTTTTGGCCATTTCCCAATATTCACAATATGTAATTCAGTGTATTTTTAAAATATGTATTAAATTATATCAAATCATTTTAAATCCATATAACAGGTTTGACTATTGATTTGATTAACATAATTATATTTAATATTTTCTTTTAAAAATCTGTTTTTTCAAAGTTTACAATTGTGGTTGGATATTGGCAACAGATGTGTAACAGAGTTAACTCTATAACTGTTTCCTGGCAACCATAACGGGGCTAAATTTGTCTAAACTGCACAATAGATCAGATAATTAGACTGATACAAATAAGTTAAATATTTATTCTGTTGAATGAAGGTTCAAACTGCAGACATATTTACTACAGGTACAGGTCCCAGCAAACCTGTCATATGCACTTCATTAATTTAACTGTACTGATAGATGGAAAAATACCCAATTTATTTCTTGTTAATTTATCCATTTTGCATTCCCTTATGTTGCAAAAGTAAAATCCAACCACTGTGCTGTCTGCATCCGTCCATCTATCCATTTTCTTCTGCTTATCCAGGGCCGGGTCGTGGGGGCAGCAGTCTAAACAGGGGCACCCAGACTTCCGTCACCCCAGACACGTCCTCCAGCTCCTCTGGTGAGACGTTCCCAGGCCAGCCGAGATACATAGTCCCTCCAGCGTGTCCTGGGGCTTCTTTCTGGGACATGCCCAAAACACCTCCCTAGGGAGGCATCCAGGAGGCATCTTGAACAGATGCCCAAGCCACCTCAGCTGGCTCCTCTCGATGTGGCTCCTCACGTTATCTCTAAAGGGGCGCCCATCCACCCTGCAGAGGAAGCACATTTCAGCCGCTTGTATCCGTGATCCTTTCGGTCATTACCCAGAGCTCATGACCATAGGTGAGCGTAGGAACGTAGATTGACCGGTAAATCGAGAGCTTTGCCTTTCGACACAGCTCCTTCTTCACCACAACGGACCGATACAGCGACCGCATCACTGCAGACGCTGCAACGATCCGTCTGTCAATCATCTGCCACCTTTTTCCGCTCGAGAACCATGGCCTCGGATTTGGAAGAGCTGATTCTCATCCCAGCCGCTTCACACTTGGCTGTAAACCGCCCCAGTGCCTGCTGCAGGTCCTGGCTCGATGAAGCCATCAGGACAACATCATCTGCAAACAGCAGAGCTGAAATCCTGTGGGTCCCAAACTGAACCCCCTCCAGCCCCTGACTGCATCTAGAAATTCTGTCCATAAATACAATGAACAGAACAAGTGACAAAGGGCAGCCCTGGCTCAGTCCAACAGGGGCAGGTCTGAGTTACTGCCGGCAATGTGAACACAGCTCCTGCTCTGGTCATACAGGGACCGGACAGCCCTTAGCAAAGGGCACCGGACCCCATACTCCCAGAGCACCCCCCAAAGGACACCACGAGGGACATGGTCGAATGCCTTCTTCAGGTCCACAAAACACATGTGGACTGGTTGGGTAAACTCCCATGAGCCCTCGAGCACCTGTCTGCATCTAATTATAAAACATTTGATCAATCACATAACAAGAATACAAATAGAATTGGATAATTAATACTGTAATTTAATAAGAAATATCTAAAAAGTAAATTCCCAAATGTTGAACCTGATCATTTCTATTAGTGACTAGACCAAAAAATCTGGTATTTTACAATAATTTATAGTATGATTTCCTATAGAACGTTGTAATGTAATATGAAACCCACCATAAGTCATTTGCTGCTATGTTACAGATTGAATGAGATTGTATTGATTGTGCTTTGGTGGTCCACCCGGCGTCACTTCTGTCAGAAAAAAATATATTTTAAATCTGTGCAAATCTAAAAAGTAAAGTATGAAAATATTAGCGATATGCAAAAGTGTTTCCATTCACATTGAAGCTGATCAAGGCTCACGGCTACAGGAGCGAATTTGGACCCACGTTCCATAGTTGAAATTCTGACCCTGAATGTTCGTTTTGCTTGAACGCTGTCACGCAAACCTGATTTTTCTGTTATTAATCAATATCTTGATTTACAGGCAAAATAGCAAAATAAAAATATCAGGATCATGTAGAGCAGATCAATCCGACTGAAATTTTAAGACTGAAATGATGAGTCTGACAGCAGCAGTTATGGAGAGAAGGGCGACAGTGAATTGGAGCCAGAGTCAAAGGAGCCGGAAGCACACCCATATTCACTTTCTATTTGGAACGTGACGTAGCAGGTTAGCTGTGTCCATTTATAGATACAGTCTATGGTTTTTCTTGGCTAGAAGGAGATCATTATCCATTTGACTGTTTCCTGTGAACATTGATTAATCTGCTTGTCTATTATTGACCATTGACTTATCCACTGTTTGATTTTCTAATTTTCTGTTGGTTAAATAAACAAGTTTGTGAAGCCATGCATGGTGAATAGTGTTGTATTTTTGGGATCTACAAAAATACATTGAATATTCTATTTCATGTAGGCTACTCTTTTGCAGTGTCCATGTTGAGCTATGGGGCCTGGTGCAGTGGGACTTGTGTCTGCAGGCGACCAGCAGCTTTTGTGAAAGTAACACAAAGACATAAACAGAAGATGGCAAGGCAAGTTTATTTGTATAGCACAATTCAGAATAAGAAAGACATTAAAATCAAAATACAAACAAATCAAAACATAAATAATAATCATAAAATGAACATTAAAAAAGAAGAGTGCAGAATAATAACTTAAAGCTAAATTGTTTTGAGCCTGCTTCTAAACATTGTCAAACTAGAGGCCTGTCTCACATCTTCAGGACTGTTCCAGGTTTTAGTCGCATAAAACTGAAACTCTGACTCCTCATGTTTAGCCCTGACTCTGGGCACCAGCAGGAGGCCGGTCCCTGAAGTCCTCAGAGTGTGAGATGGTTCATATGGCACTATATTTCGAGATGTACTTTGGTGCTGGTCCATGGAGAGACTTGTTCACAAGCAGAGCTGCTTTAAAGAAGAGGAGTTACATCAACATTAACTTTCTTTTTCAAGTTTATGCCAAAATCGTTTAAAGTTGATGCAATGTATCCCAGGCTAAAACTTGCAAAATAATCTTAACTGGTTTGATTGCAAAAGACATTGTATTCTATCAACTGAACAAAAGTTTTAGAGTGAAGACGTTTTGCCGCTCATTCAAGTGGCTTCTTCAGTTCTGACTGGAGACTGTTGAGTCCCTGCTTTATATCCCACCAGAAACATCTTCACTCTAAAACTTTTGTGCAGTTGAGCAAATTAAATTTCTTTTGCTATGGAACCTTCCCGGACACCTGAGGGATTACACAGATAACTGTTTTGACTATTGTTTCACTGTTTGCACTGTGTAGCTTTTTCTTGTCTCCATTGAGATACAGTTGTTTTGCCTGGATTGTTACACAGTATGAGATGTATTTTATCTATCTCCATGGAGACAAGAATGCAGTTACAGGTCAGATCTGTGTAGAGGCCACCCCTTTCAGAGTATATTGTATTAATTTAGACGAAGTTCAAAGGCAGTTACCAGTCAGCGTCATAACACACTTTACATATTTGCACTACTATAAAATATACATTAAACCTGTAATGAAAGCTTTGGTCCATCCTGTTTCCTCTGGTTTATATAGTCTGTGTATATGTGGACTATATGAGACCACAGAGACATGTCAAGGCCTGGATTTGTCCCTGAAACTGCATCAGAGCCGGACCAGAGACAGGAGGAGAGTTCAGAGGTGGGCCGTGTATGACAGTACAGCAGACATATCGATCCAGACCTTTTATAAGTCTCATCTCTGTAAAATATATACAACTGACAGCTTCATTTTATTCTGTGGGATGAAGACTCAACTTTTGGACTTTTTAAAAGAACTGAAAAATGTACTGATAGAGGAAAAATGGACTCTACAGTGTTTAGATGGCATTTTGAAGGAAGTGTATGTAAGAGTTTGGTTTTAAAATCCATAAGCATGACCTATTTGTTCTTATTTACAAAAAACACTGGACATGATGGTATATGGATATAATTATTATCCAATCAGAAAGCAGAATGAGTCTCACATGACTCTTATTTGGGTTGCCAGTTTCAATGCGAAATTGGTTTAAACCTAACCTAAACCTGTTTGCGTCCTGTATAAGGTTAAAACTCTGCTAACCCAGGCTACCAATAGTACCTTTAACATCTTGAGCGGTTGATTGAGATGATGGATAATGTGAATTTCTATTGCACCGCTGAACCAAGGGCACGTCCAGCTGAGTCCTTGTGACATGTCTTTGTGGATAGCTCTGTGACTATATGCAGTTTATAATACTCTCAATAGATGCGTGATACTTGTTGTTAGCTCTGCCCATGTGTGTTAGCAAGCGTGACCAAGCAAATCTATATAGACAGTTGGTGTATATAAATGACCTTAGATGTGAATGATGCTACAAACACAATGACCCATTTGTTATGCATGGATGTGAGTCATATTGGTTTGTCTGTCACTAAAGATGTAATGTCCTGGTAATCATAACTATGAGAGGAGCTGGGTCCCCATAACTGGAGATAGGGAGAGAGAAGGAGCACAGCATCACACCGATTAACTTCAAGTAGTAGTAGTAGTAGTAGTAGTAGTAGTAGTAGTAGTAGTAGTAGTAGTAGTAGTAGTAGTAGTAGTAGTAGTAGTAGTAGTATAAGGCTGACTTCCTTGTCTCAATGTGCCCTCTTGCCAGTAATGTACTTTTAAATAACTAAACGATGGTTAAATTAAGTATTTTCCCTTAAACAGACTCATAACTTCTGCAATATAGCTGTGTGATTAGGGCGTTTTACTTCTATGGGGTATTAAGTAGACTAGACTGGACATTATTTTGCTGCTAACCATAAGGAGGGTTCAAAAAAGGGCCCGGGAGAGATGGCTAAAATACTCAAATATGCATGGATGACTTCTAAAACCGCTACGGGCATGTTTTGATGAGGGAACATCGTTATAACTTGGTAGAAATCTCCAAAAGGTCGATTTAGCATAATACCGTCCTTTAAAATACACATACTAAAGGTTACATTAACAAAGGATAGACATAATCTTAAAAATATAAAACATCTGATTTGTAAAGTTTAAAATAAATGTTCTAAATGATGCGTTTAGAAAAGTGACATTTCACAGTTGACTGCGGTCTGTAATTAGTGAAATGATTTTGTCTTGTTTTTGTTTTCTGTCTGTATAGTCGGGGAAATTTGTTGCAGAAATGTGTATAAGAGTTTGAAAAAAGAAAAACGAAAGATTAAGGTAATTTAAGAGTAAACAAGAGCGAGGTGTAATTACATTTGGAAAACTTTAAGACCATAATGGATGAATTCCAGTCAAGCTGCATAATATTAAACCATCTTCAAACTTTATATATTCAAAATTTGCATGTAATTAAAATGTCTGCTTCCTTTTATTAGAGCTGTACCAATAGTCCGTTCACTATACTCAAGCTCAGTGAAGCATATGATTTATTGATACTGTCCTCCATTTTGACCTCTATATTAAACAGCCTATATACTATTTCCTGATCTGTTATAATGTCGTTTCCTCATCACAAACAGACCTGGAGCTGTGTTTTGTTTCGTTTAACGCACAAATCCTGCATATTTAGGCTGAGTTCTCTCAAAAAAGAACATTCTCTTCCACCTTGTGATGTCATGTGGTAATACAGAAAGTGCTCTATTGTGTTTTTAAACTCCATACACCTTCACTAGAATCATTTGGATGATTTTAGCCCTACAAATGCCAGTCTCTAAGTAAAAGGTAGTTAGGGTTAGGTTAACGTTAACTTGAAAACTGCCACTACATGACATCACAAGGTGGAACAGAGAATTTTAAGCTTTAGAGATGTAGACAGACTAATAATAAATGGTTACTCAAGTATATGTGTGTGGGTATGTTTTTGATGACGTAACAACATGTAATCGCTCGGATAGCAACCTTAGCAGTTCAGTGAGGAACAGAGCAGACCCAAGTGCATTTATTCTGACACCAAAAATATATACAACAGAAAAAGTAAAAATAATAAATTATTAATAAAATAATAAATAAATTAAATAATAAATAAATACTAAATTAAATACATTGATTAAATAAATAAAAAACATCATTAATAACTAAATAAGCATGACAGTACCTCCTATACACACAGCACCCTCCACTTTCGCAGACTGAGGTTTGCTCCCTTTATAGAGCACCTCTCTAATTGGTTGAGCCCACTCTGTATTACAGGTAAGTTTACCCACATCCAATAATGTTAAAAGTTAGCTCTAACCAAACAGTATAAAAATGTATTCAATCAAGTTGGTTGTTAAAATGGAGCTGTAGGTTTAATTTATCTGTTTTAACCGTGACCATAAATTAAATACACCAAAAAGCTAAAATATTTGACACCCCTCCTTGTTAGCACATAGTTGTCTACCCCGGTGCCTTCTTAAGGTGCTCCGGCTCTCTGGGGATACATTTGGCTGAAACACCTAAGGCAGACAACATGAAGTAATGGTAAGCTGAAATTTCCAACAATTCAATTACAATTAGCTGATACAGAAACACTTTAATAAAACATTTTAAACTTCTTTGTGTATTGTTCTTCTTTCTGCTAGCCTCAAAGATGGGCCCACGTAATGGACTACCTACATTACACAACATTATAACATGACTTATACCTCACAAGAATCCACTTTGTGTTGTAATATAGGACCTTTAAACCCCCCCCTTAGACATCATTGCATATTCCCTTTTTACCTTCTCTTCAATTAATCTATTTCTGGCGCTGGGAACTCTTGATTTTGCATTTTGGAGGATATTTTAGTAGTGTAGCATCATTAGCATCTTGGCAGTGCTAGTTAGTGAACTGGAGGTTATATTAGTCTGCTGTCTGCTTGCTCCAGACTTGTTTAATTATTCAGACTTCACAGCTTCTGCTCGTAGTGTGATGATTTGACAGTGTTCATATCAGAGGCTGTATAATGCATTGGGGATTGTAGTGGTGGGATCAAAGTGGGACTCTTTCAGAAGATATAGAACTCAAATGTGTAATATAGTCTATGTGCGAGAAGAACTCATACACTGTTAAAATGAATATTGCTGGGTGTAGTGGACCAAATAGAAAGGCAGGGACAACGGTGTAGAAATGAGTTTAAATTGAATACTTCCAAAAAGGAAACTTAACAACGGTGCAGATGGATGCAGAAGATGAGAAAATCAAAACTAACCCAACCAGAGACAAGAACAAGTGCAATTAAATACAAGAGGGAGGTACTACACTAAAACTAAAACTGCAACTTAGGCAAAGTAACAGTAAGGCAAATAATAACTATACAGGAATTAATAAAGTAACTAAGCAAACTAAATCAGCAAAAATAAACTTAATAGTGTCCCCCCCTTAGCGTTGGTCCAGGTGGGCTCTGACGAGTTCTTTGAAGGGCGTCCCTGTGTTGAACTTTATCATTATTTGTTTGAGATTGGCCCCACAGACTTGGCATATTAATCTTAAGTCTTAGGTCAACAATCACTTCTTTGGCGTTGAGTAATGGCACCACTTTCTGAAGCTGTTGTGAAAAAGATAATTTGACTTTTGTTTGTTTATACTGACGGAGAAGATGTTTGTGCCAGTTTTTGTTTCATGTGGATAAGCACTGTAATTACATAACTACAATTATTAACCCTAAACCAGGTCAGCAAATCTGCAATCTGACAGTTAAACAGCAAACTCCACCATAGAATACAGATTCTAGTCATCAATAGTTAAAATTGCGTAAGTACTGTATGTTTAAAGGGGCTGTCAGAATCCTCCCTTCTGTTTTTTTTCCCTGTTGTCTCCCGCTCTCTTATTCCATGTTGTCTGTTTTTCCTCCCACATGGGCGTCGGCTCACCTGATCTGACAGCTGGCACACCTGGATGCCTAGTTTCCCATCCAGTCCTCTCCAGTTCATCTTTTGTACTACTTTAGTTAGTAGATGTTTTTGACTCCACAAGACAAGTTAACTTTTTTTCAGCGGGTTTGTACTACACTCGCTTTGTTCTGTGTCCAGGTGCCTCTGCCGTTATTTTTGGAAATTGCCTGCCTGTCCCCTACCCTAACAGCTTCCAGTCTGAAATTGTCTGTAGATTTGAATAATTTTACAACAAATTTGAACAAGTACATTTTAGATAATCAAATATGTCCACACCACTCAACTTCATTTGTACTGTTTTGTCTCACTGTAAAAACCTGCACATAGTGATTTTTTTATATATATATTTGTATGGAGTGTAGGAAACATCATGTATTGGACACGGGGACATTTTATTGTATTTAACTGCTAATGTTAATAATGAACTGATAATGTAATTGTAATGAAATATGTATTTTTAATCTATGTCCACCTGCCCAGGGATTGTAGATGGAAAGTAGCAGTAGCAAAATCTGGTACAAATCATCTTTTCTTTTGTGAGATTAATGCATTTGTACATGGTCCTGGACAAATAAAGAATAAAGAAAGAAGGACAATGAACAGTTGAACTACTTACTATAGTAGTGTGATGCTTTTGACCGTGACATTTGTGCTTTGTAACTATAGTGGAGGAGGGTACAGCACCCGCTTGTCTCCATGGAGATGTTATTGCTTTGCCTGGAATATTCTACAGTATGGTATTAAACTTCTTCATGTTTAGAACAAGATTTATTATCTCATTCTATACTAAAAAATCAGGGCAAAGTATTGTGTTAATCAGACGAGAGCAGTGAGGGGAGAGAGACAGAGAGAGGTCGAGGGGGAAGAGAGCAGAACAGAAAGGAGATATATAGAGAAAGAGAGGAGGAGAGAACAGGGAGAGAGAGAAGCAAGAAGGGGGGGAGAGGGGTAGTTCAAAGGGAAAAGGGGGAGAGAGCAGGAAGGGAGGGAGGGAATAAGAGGGAATGCGAGAGGGAAAGAGAGAGGTAAAATATAGACACAGAAAGCACTACATCACCAGCGAACAGGGGAATTAAGAAGATGAATGAGAGAGTGAGAGAGAGGAAAGAGAAGCAGAGAGACAGAAAAAGAAAGATATAGAGGGGGAGGGAGGGAGAGGAGAGAGAAAGAAAGTAAGAGGAAGAGAGACAACAAGAGAAGCTGAAATAGAGAGAGGTAGAGCGGGAAAGGCAGAGAGAGACAGATCTGAATGATGACAGGAATTAAGAAGATGAATGAGAGAAAGAGGGAGAGTGACGGGGAGAGAAAGACGGAAACAGACAGGGAGGAGAGAGACAGAAAGACATGAAGGAGAACGAAAGAGAAAGAAAAGGAGAGAGTGGGTGAAAGAGAGGGAGAGAGTTAGGGCAATAGAAAAGAGAGAGAGAGGGAGAGGGAGAGAAAGACGGGAAACACAGCAAGAGAGAGAAAGAAAGAGGGAGGGAAAAAGAGAAAGCCCAGAATGAACCAAGTCTAATATCTGTCAAAAGCACAGGTCGGGTTGTTCACATTGTGGGTAAAGAATGGACTGTTGTACAGCTGTGATGTATTGTAGAGAATTATAATCACTCTTAAGTGCACTTGTGTCAAAATAACATGCTTAATGGAGGGATTACTTGTTTCATTAACTAAAATATAACTGATTAGGGATAAGGATAGTAATTTCATTATAACACATTTGATCTGATTGCCTATGCACAAGTTGTACCCAGTTTTTTCCATGTCAGCAAAATGTGTCTTACCCTGGTACAGTATATTGCATAAGCAGCTCTTAGGTCAAACTAAGTCCGCCGTGTACTGTCTGTATCTAATTATAAAGCATTTTTTGTCTTATAAAATGCGTAAGGTAAATGAGGTATAACTTTGGATCACTGCAAACTGTTTCTCATAAAAAATATTAAAAAATCAGGTACAGTGCCTGGTTTAGTCCCAATTTTAATGCAAGTGTGAACACATAAAGGTGCACAATGTACCTTTTCTGGTGTAAGGTTTGCTATCTGCTTGTCTCTGGGATGTTTGCTTTGCTTGAATAGATCTGTGGAAAGACGAGATAGTTTGTGTAAAATGAATGTATGCATTTTAAATAGATAATATTTTCTTATCAACAAATTGGGTTGCTTTGGATCAACATAGCATAATTAATTGGAAAAAAAGGTCACAGAGGATATTTAAATAGGGTCAACATTTCATTTTCTGACAGATTTTATCTGTGAATAAACTGATAATTACAAATGCACACATTTATAATCTGCACGTCTACTTCTCATTTCTAATACATTCAGTTTTTTATTGTGTAAAGGTCAGATTAGATTTGCATCATACAGAGATGACACAAGGGCGACGCTGCCCCTTTAACATGACCAAACCACTCTCATTTCAATCCTGCATGTTTATTCTGTCGGTCTTTTGTGATAGATAGATAGAAAGAAAGAAAGAAAGAGAGAAAGAGAGAGAGGAAGGAACAGAATGAGAAAAAGAGAGGGAGAAAAAGGTTGAGTGGGAGCAACAGAGAGGGAGAAAGTGGAGAAGAGAGAGAGGGAGAGGGTGATGGAAAGGGAGGGGGAGTGATGAAGAGAGTGAGCTGTAGAGAAAGGGGGGAGAATAAGTGATGGAGAGTGACAAAGAGAGTGAGACTGAGTTTTTGAGAGAAAGAAGGAGGGAGAGAGAGATGGAGAGAGAGGGTCACACTTACATAGGGATATTTCTAATTAGCCTATTTTTACCACCTCCTTTGACGCTTCAGGGCTGTTTTTGCTAATGACAAAACCAGTCCAAATCATCCTTCACTCGGGGTTACCATCACCAGTTGTCATGACGCCATGCATGAACTTCTGCTGAAAAATGTCTCCTCCTTTATTTACAAAAAGACAGACAATCACAGGATTGTTTACATTTTTCAAAAAGAGTAATTATGCGTTACTGTGGCTGAGTGGGCGGGGCTTAGCTTTCCATGTCAATCAAACCTAACAGATACAAGCATTATGTGTGTTTTTCCCCCTGGAAAGTGAGTTCATTTTATAATCAACAGATGCAGTTAAAGCAAATATTAGGGCTCAGAGACAGTATTTTTGGTGTTTCTTATATCTCCACATCGCTCTCCTCTTTTTTCTTTTGTCCTCCAGGCACTGCCCAGTTTAGCAATATCCAAGGGCCAGAGAGGGTGACATTGATGGTAACCTTAGGCTTCTAAAATAGAAATAGGTACTGCCAAATCGTGTTTCATGCAGATGGTAACAACACCCGGCGGCTACAATCAGAGATGGTCAAATTGCAGAGAAGATGTGTGTGAATTGTCAGAGTCAGAGACCATAGTATTTCCCAATCGCACCAAAATATATAGCCATTTTTCAGTTTTTAACTGCTGGTTGTCTAGTTGGTGCCCTCAAAACAGTGTAGTCTCATAGGTAAAGATGGCATCCATCTGACTTCGGCTGGGACATCCCTTTTAATTCGGAATCTGACCGACAGCCTCCGTCACCATAAGTGACGATCCAGAGAGACGAACTGGGCGCAGAGCAACGGAGTGAGACGCTGCTCTGTTACTGTCATGGAGCTCTCGTCCTCACTGTCACAAATCAGACCCTGATAGAGACTGTGTGTGTCCCTCATACAAAAATTATATTGCTGTAGTCAAACCGTAAAACTTAATAAAAAATACTGATAACCAAAGGGATAAGCATGTAAAATGTGGACTGCTAAACATTAGGTTCCTTTCCTCTAAATCTCTGTTAATAAATGAGTTAATTGGTGACCATAGTATAGATCTTCTAGCTCTAACTGAAATGTGGCTCCAGCAACATGATTATGTTAGACTAAATGAGTCTACTCCACCAAGTTACTCAAATTTTCAGAGCGCCAGGAGCACATTTTGAGGTGGTCATTTCACACTCCAGTTTACTTCCTAATCCTAAAACTATCAATGCATTTCACTCAATTGAAAGCCTCTTACTGTCAATCACCTGTCCAAATTGGAGAAACCAAAAGGCTGTATTAGTCATAATAATCTACTGACCTCCTTATCCCTCCATGTTTTAATTGACTTCTCTGGCTTTATACCAAGTCTAGTGTTAGCTTAGGAAAGAATTTTAATAGTAGAGATTTTACCGCACATGTTGATAATGGCAGTGACTGCTTTAGTAATGCCTTCAGTGCCCTGCCAGATGGCATTGTTTTTTCTTGGTTTTACCCAAAATGTAAATAAACCAAATCACAGTCACAAGCAGAACCTGGACCTTGCTCTAACATGTGATGTAGAGATCAGTGACGTAAATGCCCACCCTTAAAATCCGATATTATCAGACCATTTCCAAATTACCTTTAAATTTATCTTTAAACATTTGTCCTACTACACTAATGAAAAGAAAAATATCCAAAAATGTCCATCCTACCATTTTCTGTCAGGGCTGGGTCACCTCCATGGTCCCTGGATAAAGCAGACTTCCCTTTTCACGCACACTTCATCCAGCTCTTCAGAGAAGACCTCAAGGCGTTCCCAGGCCAGCCAAGAGACATATTCCCTCCAGCGTGTCCTGGGTCTTCCCCAGGGTCTCGAACCGGAAGGACATGCCCATAACACACCTCCAAGGAGGTGTCCAGGAGGCATCTGGAACAGATGCCCGAGACACCTTAGCTGACTTCTTGCAACAGGGAGGAGCAGCTGCTCTACTCCGAGCTCCACCTGTGTGACTGGGTTCATCACCCTATCTCTAAGAGAGCGCCCAGCCACTCTGTGAAGGAAACTCATTTTGACCTTTCAAATCAGCTCTGTCTTCACCACCTTTTCAAAACAGAGGGACAACCACCCCGGTCTGCCAACCCAGAGGTACTGTCCCTGACCACCACGCGTCGCAGAGGTGTATCAGACAACATAGCCATGTGGGAGTTCTGAAAATAGCTCGCAATTAGCAAAATCCTTGAAGTTGTCAGCTTTATCGTTTACAATTTTATATATGTTTTAGGGCTGTAAACTCCTCACCACACACTTTATACATTTTTCTCAGACAGGCATTAAGATTTTCTCATATTTCTCTCTTGTTTAAACTCTCTCAAAGTTCAAACCTTCGTATATTATATCCTCCTTCCTCGTTCACTTAAGTTTGTTGTTCACGTGCCTCTGCTTCAGTGGTATCCGCAGAGGCGCCTCTCCATGCACAGAAACACTTAAGACAAGATCATTTCTGAAATTTGTGGGCGCAGAACATTTCATCAACATTGTGGGTTTTTTTCTGGGAGCAACCTTGCAAACATACAGCACTTCAGAGTCACACTCCGATCCAACTTTTATGTAAATTTGGTTGAACACATTCTGTACTGTACAGGAGACACGGCACAAAGGAGACTGATTGACAATGGTCTACAGTCCCTTAGCCAATCAGGATGCAGAACACAATGCACGCTCATACACTGTAAAAAAAAAATGCATGCAAAATTGTCCTAAAAAACTCTGTGAAACAGCGAGGCCACGAAAGGTATAGTGAGGTACCACTGCATTCCTTCCGCCAAACAGTGTTGGTGAAGCATTGCTTCCCCCTCCTGAAGTGTCAGACTATTTGCTATATTTTCTTTGAGTCTGACTGATATAGTCCTCCTCCATGGCCTTCCCAAACTCCTCTGAAACCCAACTTTTTGCCTCCGCGAGCTGCGTCAGGCTTGGCCCACTAGTACCTGCCATCTGCCTCAGGAGTCCCATAAGATCGCAAGGCTCAATAGGACTCCTCCTTCAGCCTGACAGCATCCCTTACGTCTGGCATCCACCACAGGGTTCGGGAGTTGCCACTGCGACAAACTCCAGAGACCTTGCAGCTACAGCTATGACCAGCTGAACTGACTTTGGAGGTGGAGAACCTCCATTGTTGGGACTTGGAAGAAGGAGGACGACTGAGTTGAAGGCCCTACTGACAGAGGACTCCTCCATTTCCAACAGACCCTCATGATATGCTCGTGCCTGCCAGGTATTTCTATCTTCCTCCCTCAGGGATCCAGTTCACCACCAGAATATAATCAGTTGACAGCTCTGCCACTCTCTTCACCCCCGTGTCCAAGACACACGGCCGGAGGTCAGATGACACAACAATAAAGTCGATTATTAAAATAAACATTTCCTAGCATAGTCACTAATGCAAAAGGCTGTTTGGCATAAAAGATGCACCATCAGAATGCAAAAGAAAAGATGGATGTTTGTATTATTATTTTGATTATTTTTCCATGAAGAATGTTCCAAAGTATGGTTTAACCTTTTATTTCCATGAAAACATCTTTAAGCAGCTGGCAGCCCCCTTAGCAGAAAAGTTACACAGTACACCATTAAAATGTGAACTTCAGATGCTTCAGTTTCTTCTTTGTCTTGTCATTACAACCATGAGAAATAACTAAATACATGTATTAAAAAAAAATCATATTCAGAATACTACATTTCATTTGGTGGTTTACAGAAACCAACAGAGAGTCATGCTAAAGCTAGGAACAACTAGTATACTATCACACACTTCCTGATTATCCTGACTATTTTTATTAATAAAATGCTTTATAATAAGATGCAGAGTGTATGCAGCTGACTTATTTTGACCTCAAGAGATGCTTATACAATATGCAGCTGAAACCAAAAGTTCACATACACTATGTAAGGACATGTACTTTTTATTTCTCTTTTATTTCTCTTTCTTCAATGAAATCAGATTAAATGTTTCCTGTTTTAGGTCAGTTAGGATTACCAAAATTATTTGTTAAATGCCAGAATAATGACTGAATGACTGAAGAACTTTTTTTTTTTAATTTTTCCATTACTTTCTTTATAGTCCATAGTAAAAGAAAAAAACTCTTAACTAAACAAAGAAGTTGTAGGAGTGAAGACGTTTTGCTGCCCATCCAAGGCTCTTACATCTAACTGAAGGGAAGAGCTAGCTCAAGCTAGTTTCTGTTTGTAGGGTAGGTCTAATGAGCTACACTAAGCGTGAACTGTGCCCTTAAGTCCTAAATTGTTCCATATATATTATAGGAGAGATCGGAGAGCCCATGACTCAGAACTGAAAGTATGTGGTTTTTAAACAAATTTTCAGTAGTTAGCAGATTTGGTCAGGCCACAGTTTAGTTCCTGTGATGGAGTCTGTGCTACATACGATGGGTCTGAGGGGTACTCCCTGTCTCTGGCTTTTCGGGAGGCCATGGATGCAAGGAATGGAGTCTCCATGATAGAGGCTGTAATACAGTTGTCTATCAGTGACTTCTTCCTTCTCCAGTTTCTGTAAGCCATCTATGACCTTCTTCTCGTTTCAGTAATTCATAAGTTGTGGTATCACTGAGGAGGCTGTTCACTTAAGCCTCATAATCAGCTGAGGTCAGGATCACTGTGCATCTCCTTTTGTCAGCTGGTAAAATGTTGATGCTGTGGTCCTTCTCTAGAGCAACAATAGCCTTCCTTTCCTCTGATGTTACACTGGAGGGAGGAGGTTTGGTGTTGCTCAATGCAGCTGTTACTTTCAGTCTAAGTTCTCCATTTCTGCCTCTGTAAGCTTATTGTTTCTAATGGCAGATTTTGCTGCTGCAATATAGTACACTGTGGGGCTCTGGTTAGATGTTACAGAGAAGTTCAGTCCTTTGGAAAATATCTCTTTCTCTGTCTGCATGGGCTCACGGTCTGAAAGGTTTTTCACCGAACATTCCTCGTTTCCTGGATGGCTAAATTAACCTCCTTTCCCCTTGTCTCTCTGATCCCTGGGGTTACGATGTTTTTGAATTTGCATAAACTTCTTTATGTGACGTTCTTTGGCTTCCTTGTACCGTTTCAACTGACCTATAGGTCTGAAAAATTTCTCCTTGAACTAAAGTTGCTCTCCTGTTTTGTTAACCTTCTATTTTAAACTTTAAGTTCTCAATAACAAAATTCAGATGGCTAATTCTAAGGCTGAGCATCTTCCTAAAGTACTGCTGAGTTAAACTGGCTGCCTTGGTCCCTGGTTCTGGTGACTTTCTCTATGGTACCTTGGGTATTAAATGATTGTGTCGACATCTAAGGTTAGAGTGTAAGTCATTCTTTTTCTCTGCCAATTTCTTGACAATATTTTCTAGCTCTCTTACCAGTCTTTTACTATGGATCATGCCAGGACGACTGAGAGATTACAGACATTTGTCCAAAGGCAGAAATTTACATACAGTAACATTACTATGCCTTTAAATATTTTGGGAAAACCCAGATGATTATGTCATGTCTTTGGAAGCTACTGAGGTTTATTGATGACATTTGAGTTAATTAGAGACATAGCTGTGGATGCTTCTTTGTGTAACATCAAGGGAAAGTCACAAGAAATCAGCCAAGATATCAAGAAGAGAACTATGAACTTGCACAAGTCCGGTTCTTCCTTGGGTGTAATTTCCAAATGCCTGAAGGTGGCACGTTCATGTGTTGAGACAATTATACACAAGTATAAAAGTATAAACACCATGAGAATGTCCAGCTATCATACCACTCAGGAAGGAGACGGGATCTGTGTCCGAGAGATGAATGTGCTTTTGTCGGAAATGTGCATATCAGCGCAAGAACAAAAGCAAAAGACCTTGTAAAGATGCTGGATGAAGGTGGTAAGAGTGTGTCATTATCCACAGTGAAACGAGTACTGTACTGACATCAGCTGGAAGGCCACTCTGCCAGGAAGAAGCCATTATTCTTAAAGAAACATAAAAAAGCCAGATTGCAGTTTGCAAATGCACACAGGAAGAAAGATCTTAATTTTTGGAGACATGTCCTCTGGTTATACCAGTTCTGTCAGGAGGAATGGGCCAAAATTCCTGCCAACAATTGTGAGAAGCCTTTGGAAAGATTTCCAAAATGTGCAACCAAAGTCATACAGTTTAAAGGAAATGGTAACAAATACTAATGAAATGTATGGAAACCTCTGACGTTGAAGAAAGTATTGAAATATTGTCTAAAAAATCCTTCTGTCATTATTCTGGCATTTAGTGAATAGAAATAATTTTGATAATCCTAATTGACCTAAAAAGGAACAGTTTAATCTGATTCCATGTCACACAGTGAGAAAAGAGTGTATGTGTCTTGTTCCAAATAGGACGAGCATTTCCAGCTCCAATTCACTTCATTGGACATTTCACTCTATTGAAAAACTGTCACCCTTCTCTCTGTAACTGTTACTGTCAGACTCGTCATTTTAGTCTTAAAATGTTTTTTTAAACATGATCCTGGTATTTATTTCACTAATGTGTCCATAACTCAAGATATGAACATTAATAATAGATAAACAGGCACCTTCTTTCCTCTAGGTTGCTCCCGCAACAGGTTTGATTGACAGTGTTGCAAAGCATCCAGCCTGTGCTAAACCACCGGTGCAGGCGGGAAGGGGCGTTACCTTTAAGAGCCTCGCTCCTGATTGGCTCTTTGGTTGCTATGATACTTGCAGTCGGAATGCCAAATGTGAAACTCGACTCCAAATTTGCCCCTATAACCTCTGACCTCGTTGAGCTTCATTTGGCTGGAGTTATATGCTATGGGTGAAGTCACACTCCCTTAGTCCACTTCTTTATTCAGTCTATAGTTTTGGCACCTGATTTATAAAGAGCTTAAATTTACGTCAGTTGGCAGTTGATTCCATTCTGAGACGGTGAGTGGAAAAAGAGTTTTTATACTGGATCATACTGTGTTTTAACATTCGATATGGATGAAAAAGTGTTGCTTGCCTTCTGTGACACTGCGTTAACTTGTGTCTCCCATTGTAACTTGCTCCTTGCTCCTACTTTGTGCACACCCAAGTACCTGGTCTGATCTGACTCCGGCAATACTTGATCACATAATGTATAAAATGTTGTCCATGGTGTAGTACTCCGTCACATTTACTTGAGTAACTTTTTAAATAAATAGTACTTTTCAGAGTACTCATCTAGCAGCATATTTTTACTCCTACTTGAGTAATAGTTTTATTGAAGTAACAGTACTCTTACTTGAGTAAATCTTTTGGTTGCTCTTTCCACTGTGAGTCTACAAGTAGCAAAATCTGTGAAATGATTGGAACTTTTATATTTCTTGCTCTGCTCCTTCAGATATGATTTAAGTTGTCTCATTTTTGTGTCTTTCCTTTGAAAATACCAGCTTTTCTGCGCTATTTAATGCTTTGTCTTTCAAATTACATTTACTACAAATTATAAATCAGATGTTATGTCCAAACAATTACTCTTTAAATTACTATTACTGTCTCTTAGTTGTTTTCATAAATACTTTTTTACTCTTACTTGAGTAATTTCTTGAGCCTGTATCTTGTTCTTGTGCTTGAGTAATATTATTTTGAAGTAACATCAAATTCTGGTTACTCTACCCACCCACGCACTATATATTTTTTTCTGATTGTGGGTCTGCTGTCTGCTTGTCTTGTGGAGATGATGCTGATTTCTTTGGCTAGTTTCCCAGTATGCCATTTTTTATTATTACTGAAATTACTTCAAAAACATGCTTTCTAACTAACTTATTGCTATTAGCAGCTTGCCTCTCCACAGATCTGACCTGCAACTCAGATAGGTGATACAACATGCTTGTATTTGATGTATTTCTTTCCATACCGTAGTAGAACATTCAAAGCAACCTTTCCATGGAGACAAGCAGAAGTTGGACCTTCCACCAGAAAAGTTACATAGTGGCTCTTTTAAATATTCTGTCAATCATGTTCAAAGTATTGTTCCTAACACTGGAGTCAGTCCCAGTGCCCTCCCTGCTTTAGCCTGGACTCGTGACGTCTGCTCTTGTATACTCACATTCACAAAGTAATTACAGCCTTGGTTGTGTTTGTGCTTCAATGAATCGCAGACAGCTCCTTTAACTCCCCCTCTCTCTACATTACATTTCACTCTGTAAGAATAAAACAATTTACATTTCTCCTCTGATTTACATAATTTTTCATTAAGTTTACTGTCAACATTTAACCAAAACAAATGTTCAAAGGCATACAATCTTTTTTGGGTTTTAAAATGTGATCCATGCATAAATAAATTATACTGTATATCTAATAGAAAGTAGGTGTGTTATGAATATATTTCCTATGTGGGTTGATCATCAGTGTGTAATCTATTTCATATTTATGTTTTTGGCTGTTTAAATTATGCCATAAACTGGGTCTGTTTGGGAGTCTGTGAAGGAGTGTTATCGCCATCTAGTGTTCACTTGGAGGAATAGCATCCATGCATAGAGTAGACAGTTATGAATGGAAAAAAAATCAATGAAGGTTAAACCAATATAATAAATTTGGAAATTTTGGGGAGACAGTAATACAATTTCAAACTCAATTTTGATACTACGAAATAGACTCGATACACAATACTGATCCTGATAATACGATGATAATAACAATCTTTCTTTAGGCAGCAGAATGTGACTTTCAACATTAAATAGTAGTACTAGCCGCACTATACAACTTTCTGAAGGGGAATTTGCACCTGGTTGTCTCTAATAGAAGTGTTACTGCTTTGCCTGGGATGTTCTACAGTATATCATTAAAATTATTGAACGCACATACATTTACTGCCCAAAAATAAACATGCAATTTATACTGTAAGTGGGGTAGCCTCTCCACAGATCTGGTGGGGATCTGCCATATCACAAAACATTCCAGGTCTCCAGGAGTGATAACATCTCAATACAAGCAGCAGCAGCAAACTCTCCTGAAAAATGATGTTACTTTATATGTGCAGGTTTTGCTTCTCACTGTATCCAGGGGTTTCAAAATGATTCTGTGTCGTTTATGATGGAGGGAGGAGTGAGAGAGGGAGGAGAGCGTGATGGTGAGAGAGACAGAGAGGGAGGAGAGAGTGACTGGGAGAGGGAGAAAGTGATGGAGAGAGAGAGAAAGAAAGGGAGAGGGAGCGGGAGAAGAGAGGGAGGAGAGTGAGTTATGGTGAGAGGGAGTGACGGAGAGAGAGAAAGAAAGGGAGAGAGAGACAGGGAAGAGGGAAGGAGGAGAGAGTGACAGTGAGAGGGATAAAGAGAGAGAGTGACGAGAGACAAAGATGGAAGGGAGGAGAGAGTGACAGTGAGAGGGAGTGGAGGAGAGAGAGAAAGAGAGGGAGACCGGGAAGAAGAGAGAGGGAGGAGAGAGTAATGGAGAGGGAGAGTGTCATGGAGAGCGAGAAAGAGGGAGAAAAGAGGGAGGAGAGAGTGATGGGTGAGGGAGAGAGAGAGACAGAGAGATAGAGAGAAGGTGATGAGAGAAAGTAAGAGGGAAGAAGAGTGACAGAGAGAAAGAGTGATGAGAGGGAAAAAAGAGAGGGGGAGAGAGTGATGGGAGAGGAAGTGAGTGACAGAAAGAGAGACATAGACAGCGAGAGGGAGATAGTGATGGAGAGAAAGTAAGAGGGAAGTAGAGAGTGATGGAGAGAAAGAAAGAGAGGGGAGAGAGTGATGATAGAAAGAGAGAGGGAGAAAAAGAGGGAGTGTGACAGACAAAGAGACAGTGATGGAGAGAGTGGGGGCAAGGGAGAGAGTGGCACAAAGAGAGAAAGGGACAGAGTAATGGAGTGAGTGATGGGGAGAGAGAGAGAGTGACGGATAGATTGAAAGAGAGGGAGAGAGACAGTGAGAAACAGAGAGGGGGGGGTAGAGAGAGGGAAAGAGAGATATATTATATATATTATGTGTAGGTTTTCTCTTCACAATATCCATGGCTTTCGAAACAATGGAAAATAGGAACTGTTGCCATTGCAATTAACAATTTGAAATAAAAAATATCTTATGAATGTGAAAAAGTCCTCAAAACACTGCAGGAGAGCTCATGAATACAGATATTGTTCTTTCAGTACTTACTTTCAATGGCTGCCGGCTAACACATTCACATACAAGGGTGAAGTGTCTTGCCCAAGAACACGACAACAGTAACGCAATGTCACCAAACTACCAACCTTTGTGATCAAGCAACTCTGCACTACGGCAACTACTATTTTCCACTGCTGTTGTTTAGGACAACTTTCTCTGCACAAAACAGCTTTCGTAGCACATTTGTTGATAGTAAATTTCTCTTCCTGCTTCTCCTCGGGCTACACTCTCATTTTTAGAAGTGCGGAACAAAAGTGCAAAGTGTAAAACATTTTCATCAGCTGTTGTGATAAATGAAATAGTGTACAATCCGAAACAAGCCACTGGACAGAGCTCCCTCAGGCTGAGAGATGGCCGCTTCATTCACAAACACAAAACTACATGGTTCTTATCCTCTCCACAGCCAAACAGTGCACATATAAACAAACACTGCACTGACAAACAGATAGGACACTATATTGGGACATTAAACTTAAATGATAGAATCTAGTGTTTGAGATAAAGTGTTTCTACCTCAAATTTACACTCTATTTGAGATAAGAACTGTAGAGGTATTTTAAAGCAACTGTACGTAGCTTGCACTCTAACAGTTAACAATCAACCTGGGCTGACAGTGGTGAAACCTGCAGATAAAGGACACGTTCATGTTTTTCTTATTTGCAGTATATGGACAGATGAGAACCAGAACACCACATTATAACATAGACTAATTGACCATAATGTCCAGTGTTTTTTGTAATTAAGAATAAATCCGCTCCACAGTAAAATCTATATTTGATTTGAACATGTTTACGTCTTATCTGGGGACACAGATGGGTCATGTTTATGGAATTTAAAATCAAAATTTTGCATACATGTCTATAAAAAGGTTCAGTATGTAACTTTTCTGGTGCCACCTGCATATATCTAGGGAGATGTTATTCCACTGCCGGATATGTTCCACCGTGTGTCATTAAAGTTATATCTATCTCCATGGAAACAGGCTAGTTACAAGTTATGGAGAGGTTATTACACACAATAATAATAATAATGCATGTTTATCCAGTTATTTATCAATGAAAACATTTGTACTTAATTAAGTGCAAGGTATAGTTCAATGTCAAACTATGGAATATTCCAAACAAACCAATCAAATCTGTATGTAGGCAAGCAGAAAAGTTACACAGTGCACCTTTAAGAGCTCTTTAGTTGAGAGGCGATGGTCGTAATGTTTTGGTTGATTGGTGAAACGTTACTCGTACCAGTGGGACATGTGATCTTTGTAATGTGATCCAAACACACGGTCTCCAGGCAACAGTCCTACCGTGACTCACTGATGACGCAGCGGGAGGGATCTGACCGAAGAGCAAATACCTGAGGAGGCAAGGGAGAGAAGAGGGCGAAAGAGAGGGATAAAGAGGGAGAGACGAGGGAGAGAAAGAGCGAAGAGAGAAAAATCTGTACTCTGACTAAATACTGAAGGGAGAAGGAAGAGAGGGAGCGAGAGAAGGAAGAAAAATAAGACCTGGGGAGAGGGAGACAGAGAAAAAGAGAGAGATTGTCCTCAAACCAAATACTGAAGAGATACAACGTAGAGGGAAAGAGAGGGAGAGAGAGAGGAGAAAGTGAGAGGAGTAGGAGAGTTATGTGTCAGACCTGGGCAACAGCGTGAGGATCCAAGATGGCTGCTGCTCTGGAGTCTTGCAGACCCTTCTCCTCAGACTTGTCCCTCATCAGACGCCTCAACTACAGCCTAAAGCACGGGCAGAGGTAACTTTTGCACAGAGATTTTTTTTTTTTCTTGTGTTTTAGTAACAAACTGATTTGTTTTGGATTGAGGGCTGTCATTCTGAAGAAACACTGCACTAACTAGAGTTTTAGGTCCATCTCCCAAATAAAATGTTTTGTTTTTGTATGTTTTTTTGACCGAATCTATCTCGAAGTGTATTTGGAGTGATTCATGCATGTTTGAGTAATCTTTTTACTCCTGTAAGACATCATTGCTCCGATCTACCTCCGTTTTCATGGCCACTGGCATACACCCACTTTGCTGTACTTAATTGGTCTCTATCAGTGACGCTGCATAAGATTCTGTAGAGTCGTGTAGTCATTTTGGTACTAATGCAAAAAAAAAAAGCAAATCCATGGGACAACAGTCTAAGCAGGGCTATCAGACTTCCCTCATCCCAGCAGAGAGACATAGTCCCTCCAGTGTGTCCTGGGTCTTCCCTGGAACCTCCTCCCAGTGTGACATGCCTGGATCACTTCTTTAGGCGTTCAGGAGGGATCTGGAACAAATGCCACAGTCACCACAGCTGGCTCCTTTCGGCGTGGAGGAGCAGCGGATCTACTCTGAGGTCCTTCCTCATCCTATCTCTAAGGGAGTGCCCAGCCACCCTGCGGAGGAAACTCATTTTGATCATTTGTATCCGAGATCTTATCCTTTCAGTCATTAGCCAAAGTTCATGACCATAGGTGAGGGTAGTCAGCCAAGACAGCCCCACAGCGTCCAAAGATTTAAGATATTCAGGATGGAACTCATCCAGCCCTGGAGCTTAACCACTGAGTAGCTTGCCAAACACCTGAGTGACTTCAGCCAGGGTGATGGATGAGTCCACTTCCAAGTCTTCAGTCTCTGCTTCCTCTTTGGAAGACGTGAAGGTGGGATTGAGGAAATCCTCAAAGTATTCCTTTGACTGTCCGACACCATCCCTAGTCAAGGTCAGCAGCTCTCCACCCACACTGTAAACAGTGTTGGTGAAGCACTGCCTCCCCCTCCTGAGGCATCAGAATCTGTTCGACGCCGACTGATAGTCCTCCTCCATGGCCTCCCCGAACTCATCCCAACCCTGAGTTTCTGCACGCTTGGCCCGCCGGTACCAGTCAGCTGCCTCAGGGGTACCACAAGCCAACAAGACTCGACAACACTCTTTCTTCAGCCTGATGGCATCCCTTACCTCTGGTGTCCACCATCAGGTTCAGGGGTTGCCACCACGAAAAACACCGCAGACCTTACGACCACAGCTATGAGCAGTCACATCAATAATAGAGGTGGAGAACATGGCCCACTCAGAGTCCATGTCCCCAGCCTCCCTCGGGATCTGGGATAAGCTCTCCCAGAGGTGCGAGTTGAACACCCTGTTGACAGAGGAATCTCCCAGACATTCCCAACAGGCCTTCACAGTACACTTGGGTCTGTCAGGTCTGTTTGGCTTCTTCCTCGCCAGGGGATCGAGCTCACCACCAGGTGGTGATCGGTTGACAGCTCTGCCCCCCTCTTCACCCGAGTGTTCAAGACATGTGGCTGGAGGTCAGATGACACAACAACAAAGTCAATCATCGACCTCCGGTCTAAGGTGTCCGGGTGCCACGTGCACTGATGGACACCCTCACAAATGAATGCCTAAATTCTAACTTAATGATCCACTTGTGTCATAGATTATAACTATGTAGTAGACACAAGCAAATTATTTTTACATCTACTAAAGTAAAATTATTAAGTTTGTATCACAAGTATTTATTATATAATTGTTAATGATTATTTGTTCATAGACATCGCAGTAACAAAGCTGCAGCATTAAGGGCTATAAACCATTTTTGTTTACTATGTTTCTCAAACTGAGGTACATGAGCTCCTTGAGGTGGGACTTAGACAGCTCTTCAGTTTGTGGGTTCGCCTAATTTAGAGCTAATTTAATCCATGTTTTTTGCTCCTTTGAATAATTTGTTGTTGATTGATACTTTGCAGTGACATCATGTTGGTTTGCACACATTTCCAAACATTTGCAAACACTGCCAAAAAAGTTCAAACTCAAGAAAAATACAAAATGGATTTAAACAACACATTTTCAGGAGACTGTGATCGATATGAGCATTCATAGTCCTGTTAAGGTGTTTGATGTGATTTGAAAGGTGGGAATGACTGATAAACAGTTGGCTAATGGAAGCTAGCTTGTGACTGATTGACTTGTTTAAAAGCACAAATCAGCTCATCTGCTGTAGTTCAGATCAGACTGTGTTAAAACAAAGCTCAGATTAAAGGCTAACTTTAGTAAGAGAGTTACTAAAGCCCTCACCCCCAGGGAATGTTGAGGGCATCAGCTGCAAAGTATCAATAACTACATTGGCAATGATGTAGTCCACCATAAAACTGATTTAGCCCTAGATTGGTTAGTTTTATAGATCTGGTTTAGATCTGGTGATACTCAGAAAGACTTTTTTTTTTCTTTGGTGGTACTTGGTTTTAAAAATGTTTCAGAGCCACTGCTATACAAATCTTTCTGAATAAGGACATATTTCATACATCTCTATATATGTTCTTCAGAGACAGACCCACTGTGAGTGCTGGCTCCAGTCGGGCCCCTCTCCGTGTAGACGTCCCCCTTTTGGACCCCTGCAGTGGGCACCTCACCCCAGGATCTGCAGTCTCTTTGAAGCTGAGGAATCCACAACCATTCATACGTTTACCCCATGTGCCCTCTGACCTCTGGGTACCTCCAGGTTTAAGGGGCAGAGCCAGGACAGAGAACCCCAGGACAGTGAGCCTTATCCTGGACATGTCTCCGGAGAAGGACTGGAACTCACGGAGGGTCCACCACTCTGCACTGAGGGCTCGGATCAATGGTGAGAAGTAGTTGGTCACCTTAACTAATGATTTTAGACATTTATTTTTATTTTTTTACCATGATGATTAATCAGCCTTAGTCATGAGATTTTGAAAGAACGCATCAAGTGATTAGTGCAGTTACCTAATTGTTAAAATATGTGTTGAATATAAGTTGAACCATGAATTCAACCATAGTAAGTTGTTTTATATATTTTTATACGTATTTTGCCAATATATTCCTACTGCCTGTCATCTTGAAAATCTTTTCATAAAAATACATCAACCTATCTTTTCAACTACATTCATCTCCTTCCTTATCCTCACCACAGTAGCAGAACTATCAGCCACCTCAGCCTCTCCATCTTCCCCTCTTCGCCACCAAATGAAATATAGACCAATACCAAAAATTTCACCTTTTTCAGCCAATCCTGATGAAGACCCACCCAAGTGCATGGCCCAGGCTGTGTCCAGTGGTATCACTCTCAAGTCTGCACAACAGGTACATACACAGCATCAGGTTTTGATATTTTTTTTCTCTCTCTTTTTCATCTTTCTCTCAAAATAAATGAGAAGTTAGAAAGTCCAGGGTTGTATTGATCTGATGAGGCCTATCTGTGTGGAATTTACTTTCTGTTTCTCCTACTTTGAAAAACATGCAATTTTGTTGTAAAACTTATACAGACACAGAGAGTTATTGTCCCCATAGGGAAATTTGTCCTCTGCATTTGACCCATCCTACAATGCCGCTGGGACAACCTGTAAAGAGCAGTGGGACCCATCTCCAGATCTTGAGCTAGTTTTAGTCAGGACTACCTTAGCTGGAGGAATTGACGTTTTTGAGCTTTTAACCATGCCATTGTTGCCCCACATCAAAAACGTTGAGTTGTATTTTTACTTCATTCACGCTTATTTCCTTAACCCAAATCCTCTGTTAACACTCAAAAATGCACAGGTTAAACTCTAAACTTCCCATGCATGATTTTCAAGTCCATAAACCATCAACGGACCCATTTTGTGGTCAAATTGTGTTCACAACAAACGCGTGGCTCTATTAGCATTCCCAGGGGATAAGAACTTCATCTGTTTACTTTCTCATTGTTCATTCTTGTTGCTGACGGCAAAGTGAGCTCCAACTCTTAAATTCTTCATTGGAAACGGAGGTGTAGTTTACATTTTCCAAAGACAGACATTATTTTAAGTTCGAAAAAGGGAAATACTTATCCCAAGGTGACCAAAAGCATGTTTAAAAGAATGCTTCACTCAAAAAACTCCATAAGAATAATACAATCTAAAATGTAAATGCAGCCATGCTAATCTCAGTTTCTAATTTGTACCTCACTAGCCAGCCTCAGTCATTTCTCATTAAAAGTTACAACTCTCACAGTGTATTACAAGATGCGGCGCGTTCTTTACATCCCCTTCTAACATAAACTCGTCAACACTTTTGTAAAAACATGACGCTGCAATTACGCAAAGTCTTGTCTAATTAATCTGTAAACAACAACAACAAGGATCTAAACATGAGATACCTGCGTTGTGCGTCATGTCCCTGTCTCTGCAGGTAATCGCGCGTTAATGAGTTTGTGTTTATCAAGAGCAGACTGGAGGCTGTTTAGATGATTGTGTCGCCACTTCAGCTCCTACAGATCAGCAAAAAGAGGGGAAAAAGAGGAAAAAAGAGAGATGTAGAGGAGAGAAGTGATTACAGGGGGATGGTGAAATGATAATGAACTTTGTTGTAGTGCTGTGTATAAGAAAGGCATTTAAATAATAGGCTTGCAACATTGAAGTTTATATGGTTTTCTTGTTTCGTAATTATATTGATTTGCTGCAGTAAATATTCATCTTACTTTTACATGTAGTTTGAAAATACATGTTTTCAAAAGTTTGAAAGGATCCATGCAAAACTGACTTTTTTTGACAGACCAGTGTGTTGTTTATACATATCCTAACATGACACTGGTGCCATTCTCCTGCCTGCATTAACAGGGGAATAGCGCCATCTGCAGTCTGACTTCTCCAGGACAGCATCCCAAGTCCTTGAAAGTTGATAGGCTCTCCTCATCTCTGTCTACTATCCTATGGACTCGCATCCCAATAGCATCGTTAATCCAACACGCTGGTCTGTTGAAAATTACTTTTATTTGAGCCTATTTTGAACTTGTTTGATATTTTAACCATGTTATTAAAATTGTTCCCTCATTAAATACATAGTTGGAGTTGTATTTTGCTTTACTCACGCTTGTTTGATGAATCCGGTTTAGTAAGCTCACTTCTAAGCACTAAAAGCACAGGATTTTGAATTTCCCAGAATTGTTACATCACAGGTTTTAAAATCATTCAGTCATTACAACTTCATGCTTCTGTTAGCATTCCATAAGAAGTTACAGACCCTAGCTGTTTAATTATTTAACAAAACCAATTAAATGTGTTTGTTAAAAAAATGTAAAAAAAAAAAAAAAAAAAAAAAAAAAATGTAATCATCAATATGCTCCCTCTCTCCTCCATCACTCTGCTATTATTGTTAAAACCATCTTGCTGCAACAGAGCCATCAGCCTCCTCAGCCTCTCCATCTCCTCCTCTTCACCACCAGGATCTAAAGTTTATCCATTAAATACACCCTTTATTGCATTCTTTTTGTTCATATATTTAAACTTCTCCAAGTACACACATTTTTTGTTTATTTCTCACAATGTTGGCTACAAAGAATTCACCACGACCCATATGCAAAATAAAGGGGGGAATAATTACAGTTTTGGCATTAAATGTACCTCTCTTATCTCTGCAGGCTCCTGTTTCTCCTGAACAGTGGATTTCTGAGGAAGTTCGACATTACATATACACTTCTGCTACACAGAGGTGAGAGCTCATATCCTCAAGTGCAGGTGCAAAATACTACAGTAATAATACCCTAATCATAGTGTGTGTGACCACTAATATGGATGGAGTGAGTAAACATTTAACAGCTTTAACTGGTTTAGACCTGGAGTATACCTGGTTTAGATCTCAGTTAGACTTATATTAGTGGGTTAGACCCGGTTTAGACCTGGTTTAGACCTGATTTAGTCCTGGTTTAGACTTGATTTAGACCTGGTTTAGAACAGCTCTTGTGGTGTGGTTCTACACTGCAGTGATATCTAATGTGGATAATACCATGTTTAGTCCTGGTTCAGTCCTGGTTTAGGCCTGGTTTAGTGCTGGATTAAATTTTGGTTAGACCTGGTTTAGTCCTTAGTTAGACCTGGTTTAGACCTGGTTTAGTCCTAGTTTAGTCCTGGTTTAGTCCTAGGTTATACCTGTTTTAGACCTGGTTTAGTCCTGGTTTAGTCCTGGGTTAGACCTGTTTTACACCTGGTTTAGTCCTGGTTTAGTCCTGGGTTATACCTGTTTTAGACCTGGTTTAGTCCTGGTTCAGTCTTAGTTTAGTCCTGCTTTAGACCTGTTTTAGAGCAGCTGTGTGTTCTTAGGCTGCAGCCAGTATCTGATGGATGTGCTTTATATCTTGTTTGTCCTGGTTTAAGGGGGGTTTAAATCTGATTTAGTGCTGCACCTGAGTTAGACCTGAGTTCAGACAGGGTTAAGTACAGATTTTCTGTGATTCCGGTCAGACCTGGTTTAGTCCAGCTTTAGTTCCAAGTTAGACCTGGTTTAGTCCACAATTTTATGAACAATTTAATAAACATTTTAACATTTAACATTTTAAACAGTGTCTTTCCAGTTTCAATGAGAATGAAATAAAATGAGACTGAAAACTGGATATGACTCAACATTATATAAAATCCAGCAGAAAGAACTGAAAGAAATCGCAATATCTCAATACCAAAATCTGGTCAAGCTGCCCCAAAAGAACGAGACTGACAGCACAACAAGACAAAGACAAACCGATGCAAATGAAAAACAAGCATTGCATGTTATATGGAAAATATGAGACTTGAAATAGAACTTAAACCTATAGAGCCTACACAAAGCCAAAATAGATAATGTGTAACTGGTGCGAGGGACTCAGAATTACCATAAATGACAGTTTTTCTATAAGAACAGCCTCGGCAGCCTCATATAGCTGCTATAGAGAAACATGGAGATTATATACAGCATGGATTTACTGTATATGAAAATACATGCACAAGTGTTTCTATTGCTAGCATTGTTTTATTTGGATAAGGAGGGTTATTTCTTTTTAAAAAGAGGGTCCATTTGAAGGTCTAAATTAGAGATGAACCAATTAATTTTTCCCGGTCCAAATACAGATATAAATACTTTGGCTTTAAGAATCAACTAGTGTAGAGCCTCTGTATGGGGCAACATGTGCTAGTCTTATTCCTTCAAATTATACTCCCAACCTGGCTACTGGCTGAACCGACATTTTGTAACTGATTCCTGATCCAGATATTTTTTTTATTTTTATTGTTAGCTTTCTGTTACTGGAATATTGTGTTGAGTTTAGATGTTAAAAATGCATATTCCCTTTGATAACAACATGCCACATGAGGGTCATGGGCCAGGGGGTTCTTTGTACAGGGACCAAGACTGAATAAACGAGAAAATGGTTTATCCAATGTAAATATTGATGGAAACAAAAATTTTTATTGTTGTAAGGTTAGAACATGTATTTGCTCAAATATCTAAGCATAGCAAGTCATTTAAACAGATTAAGCTGAGGAGTCAAAACAAATTATCTAACATTATAGGCTCAAAATGTTTCGTCTAAAGCTGTATTTGAATTAATAAGTGGGGTTGTGGGAGTCGACCTGTGTACAATACACTAGGCCGGCATCAGAGACAAGTGGGTGGACACTTCAGGGTCTCAGTACAAACACTGTACACTGGCTCTTATCATTAGGGCCTGTGCCTGCTCCTATTAAATCTTTCTATTTTCACCAACCAAATTATTATTTTGCACTTGAAAGTTGCTAGCATAATACATTATCTATATGACTGAATGTATGATAAAAGAAAATGTATACTCTTACAGGAGTTATGAGGATGTGAACTGGGACAGGAAGTTACCGCGGCGACCGAAAGCTCCAGACCTTACTTTGGAGAAAATGGTCGACCCTGTGAGAGTATCTTCATCAAGACGATACCATGAGAGACCCCAGCTATGGCAGGTCAGGCACTGATCTGCTTCACAGGAGGAAGAATGTATGGTTAAAAATCCTCATATATATCTATATATAAATAAAACGTCTGTGGTTTCGGTCTTGTTGACAGTGAAGCTGCTCTGGCCTCTCTCTGTATAAACCTGAGACGTGTTTACAGGTTTAAAGGTCAGGGACAGACTGTTGTTGTGCACACGGCTCTAAAGCCACAGGGTCGGCGCAGAATAAAATGTTATGTTATTGTTGTTATTTTTCTACAACGGGGCTGACAAGTGTGACATGAAGGGTCCAACTTCTACTATTTTTTGTGATATGTAAGGTATTGTTGTTTTATTATTAACAATTCATTATAATTCAATGACATGTCAAAAAAACAACAAAAACAGAAATAAATAAATAAATACATTTGTGATTTATGTGTAACCAATTTACTTCTTTACAGTATTAAGTTGGGTACCCAAGCTTTAACTATCCTCCACAAAGTGTACATATGGTTTTAACAGAGGTCATCTGGAAAAGTTTTTTGCGATCAAGATGTTTGGGCTCCCATCCAGAAGCCATTTTAAATTTTATTGAATTGGCTTGAGACACTTGGATTTATACTACTTTGAGTTACTAAGACCAACCCCGAGGGGAGCAGTTTTAGAATGAACCTGCCCTGCCTGTATTTTACTAGCCCATACATTACACCCTCTCTTATCCTCCACAAACTGTTTAATAAATCATGTACTTTCATATTTTTCTTTCTTGATTTCAGTCAGCTGGAGCCGAGTGGAACAGACGACAGCTTCGGTCTCAGGAAGACGTCCGAAAACCCTTCTCCTTGTAAGTTTAGTAATTATTATTGAAAAATGTAAAACTAATTTTCAAAAACAAATCAAATATCAGTGAATTTATTTGACCTCCAGCTGCAGTGGGTGCCCTCGATCAGGACAGATCCCTTTGTACACGTGAGTTACATTTGTGTAAACTGGCTGACCTGGCAAACATTAATGTGCATGTAACAGGTTTTCATGTTTTTCTAATTCTGACTTGGTTTGAGTATTCAAAACTGATGACATCGTTGACTGAAGTATCCTCAAAGTAATCTAGAAACAAAAGTGCAATGTATTACCTATAAATGTTCAAAGACTCTTGGAGATAAGAACACAACAATCTAAAAGAAAGAGAACCAGCCCGTGAAACGAGTTCATTTATGGAATAGTCTTCACAAAAAAATCAAAGAATCAAGAAGAACAATGACATCTAAGAAATACATACATGCGCATTAAAAGTGTGGACGTCTGTTTCCAATGGATTAATGCGTGAGATATAAATGAAATGCATGTTTTAAAGTAATGATCAGTATTGTCTGGAAAAGGGGGCAGATTACTCTTCTCTCTACTCCTTTTCATTCATTTCTTGACACTGATGCGTTTTGATAATTTATGAATGAAATAAATGAAAAACATTAATCATAGTTTTACATCAGCGAAGTGGCAGTTTGTGAAGAGTACAAAAATACAGGAAGTATTAAACAGAAAGCCTCTACTTATGCCATCAACAAAATTATATCCAAAACGCAGAGACAATTTACAAGCAAGGAAGGCATTTTAACCATTCATTTAACAAAATAAAGGTTGTCATTTATTTTTTATGAGAGTGAACATAACTATTGGGTAATTTAGAAATGTTTTGGGCCTTGTTTGCATTATAGTTGCTAGGTAACAGTTATGTAATTACCTCTACATATGTCGTATGTGTGACGTTTAACCATCAACTCCAACGGCCCAACTCTGGATCAGGCTTAACCCACTCAAAACAGCACACTGCTCTCAACATGGACTAGACCTGGACTAAACAGGACTAGACTTCAACTAAACTAGGACTAACCCAGGACTAACCCAGGACTACGAATGTCATATCCACGGCCCATGTCCAACCAGGAAGAAAAATTATAGGTCTTCACCCCAAAACTAAATAAACAAATACAAAAACAGGAAAGATTTTAGTAAAATCTCCAATGTTACAATAATGAAATGAGACTAAACCTGTCATATGCACTTTAAAGCTGTATATTTCTGTTTACTAACCCTTTGACACTGATGTGATACCAGTGGTGTGATTGGCTCTACAAACCCAGAGGACATTGATAACCCAGACAAACCCTTTACTCCTCTGACCCTGAAGAGAAGTGTACAGCCCCCCTACACTCCGACTGCACGGTGAGACTGCCCTCTGCTGTACACAAGAATCACAACTGTGCTTAGGCTGTTAAATGCACACATGCCCTACTGTAGTTTATCAAATACTATTACAATATTTCCAATTAATCAACATGAAAATACCTCCTTATACATATTTATTTACATATTTAAATTGATGTAATTTGCCAAACCAAGCCATTAATATGCATTTTAGATTTGAACTGGTTGATGGAGGTGGAAGTTTGTTTGAGGGAAGTTTAGGTTTTAAAGTATTTGTTTAAATGATTGTCTACTGAGAAATGTATTGTGTGGTGATAACACTGTTTTTATTAAATCATTTATTTTGCCAGTCGGACCACTATTCCTGGTTACACTGGGAGAGGGGTGTATGCAGACGCCTCAGATGGGTCCAGTCCTGCTCAGAGTATGGGGTGAGTAAATGTAAAATAAAATAAGTACTGGCATTGTTAATCTTGTGATCTGAATGATCTTATGGTAAAATGAGTCAAATGAACTGTTTTAAATTAGATTATTATTGACTTGTTAAGTATAGTAGCGTGTACTCACTGGTGGAACATAAAACAAAGTAAAAGGAGTAAAATACTGTGCTTAAGTACAAATTTCAGGTTTCTGTACTTCATTGAATTTTAAAGTGAATACTTTTTACTCACTACATTTGAGAGCAGGTATCTGTACTTTCTACTTTACTACATTTTTGAAGTGGCCTGAAAAGTGAAAGTGTGTTTTTTTATTATTGTCTGAAACTTGCTGAAAAGACTGAGGGGTTTATTTTTACATGTTGGTGGTTTGGGCAAACACAAATATAGAGATAAAAAAGCTAGGGAAAGACATTGATTCAATAGTTTCTGTTGAAAAAAATTGTAAATCTTTATTAAAATCACTACAGTAACAACAGTGAGTTCTTCTTCCACCGCTGCTTGTACTGTAGTGTCCACTGGAGGGCGCACTTATGCACTTTACCAACCATTGCCACGGAACAGACCACAGCAGACTGTGAGCAACTATTCATGACCACAAACTATGGCATTGATTGATTAATTTAATTATGATTTATGAAAGTATATGTTTTCTGCGATTGTTGAATTATAATGATGGGCTTATGTTTTCATTTTGTGGACATTTGGGATAATTAATAATAATAATTATTAAATGCCTTTTAATTTAAACTAAAACATGAATAAAAGCATTGCGTTTGAGAGCTAGTGAGCCAATTTCAGTAAAGCTGATTCACTCATGTGTTTAGTTGAATGATCTACTATTTTGGAGTGTTCTAAGCAACTTCTGAACTACTCGAGAAAGCAAAACAATCAATGCCAATTAGAAAGAACCAGACAGAGGAAAGAAACATATTAGCACCTTTTTTCCCAAAATGTTGTGAATTGGTCATCGTCACAGACTGTATAAATGTACTGGCTCCAGTGAAATGAAGCTCAACAAGGTTGGCAATTATAGAGGTGAATTTGGAGCCGCTGGTCTTGCAGGGAGCGGGTGCTGTTAATCAAACCTGTTGCTAACATTTTAAGACCAAAATGACGAGGCTCACTGCAGCAGTTACAGAAAGAGGAGTGACAATGTTTCAATGCAAAGTGAATTGGAGACAAAGTAGATGGAGCCGGAAGTGCGCCCATGATCACTTCCTATTTGGAATGCAGTGGCTAGTTTGTTAGCTATGTCCATTTATACATACAGTCTATGGTCATCTTTAAGTAAGTGGGGTGCTGCAGGATTTTTTTTTTTTTATAAAAAAAAGTGTACTGTGACTCAAAAAAGGTGAAAAACACTGTACTAGACATGTGCTTCTGTATGAAAACAAACTGTTGTTAGACCATACTCATTAACCCTGTGTGCTCTGGCCTTTCCCTCTCTCTCTCTTTCTTGCCACCTCATTCTCCCTCCTCTCTCTCACGCTCTCTCTTTCTCCCTCTCTGTCTCTCTTTCTCTCTCCCTTCCCCCCTTTCTCTGTCTCTCTCTGTGGTGTTTCAGGATCCTGTCTCCAGATGCAAATCCACAGCCCCTTGTGTTGTGTGGGCTGTAGTTTCATTTTCATTTCATTTTTGCATGGTCCTCTGTTTCCTTCCTCTTTCTCTCCCTCTCTTTCTCTTTCTGTTGTGTTCCCCCCTCTCTTGCCCTTTTACCTCCTTCTCTCTGCCTCCATCAATGCCTTTCTTTCTCTCTACACCCCTCATTTTTGCTTTTTTGCTCCCCCCTCTCTTTGTTCATAATCTAATTTTCTTTCCCTGTTTCTTCTCTCTCCTCTCTTCGCCCTTCTCTCTCCATTTTCTTTTCTTTTTTACCTGTAGGCTTCTCTTCCTCCCCTTCTCTTCCTCTCTCCTCTGCCCCCCTCTTTCTCTCTTTTGACACATGTCCCGTTTTCCTCCTCACATAAACCACAATGGTTCAGGAGTTTAACTGTCAACTCCAACGGACCAACTGTGGATCAGGCTTAACCCACTCAAAACAACACACTGCTCTCAACAGGGACTAGACTAGGACTAAAACAGGACGAGAGTAGGACTAAACCAGACCTAAAGTAGAACTAAACCAGGATTAAACCAGAACTAAAGTAGAACTAAACCAGGATTAAACCAGGTTTAAATTAGGACAAACCAGGACTGAACTAGTACTAAACCAGGACTGGAGAACTCAACAAGGACAAAACCAGGACTAAATTAGGACTAAACCAGTACTTAAATGAGTCTTAACCTGGTCATGGGGCCACATTTGTATTAAATAAAAGAAAAACTGAATCAAAACTAAACTAGGAATAAACCAGAATAATAGGAGAAGAATTTTTTAAGACAATTTTTTATGACTTTCTTCAAAGTTTTAGACATACATTTCATCAGTATTTGGTACCATTGCCTTTAAACTAGATGACTTGGGTCAAATGTTTTGATATCCTTCCACTAGTTTATCCACTGAGCAGAAGGTTGGTGGTTCGAACCCCACTCTCGGCGTAAACATCACTGTTTGAGAGGTCAAATCCACTGACCCACGGGTTGACAATACGATTCCAGCTCCTACAGATGAATGCTGTTGCTGTGTCCTTGGGCAAGACACTTAACCTACTTCACCCCCAGTGTCTGTGTACACTGGAGTGTGAATGTGTGTGTGAATGGGTGAGTGGTTGCTTGATGTAAAGCTCTTTTAGTGCTTTGGTGGAAGGTGGAAAAGTGCTATATAAAAATGTGACCATTTATTAATTGTCTTGGAATTTTCTTTTTTTTTTTTCAAACTCTTAAAATTGTATGACAAATGGACATATACAGTTTTCAGTGTGTGGTAGATTTTGTTGACTCAGACATGCAAATGTTTTTACAGGGGGATTTTTAAAAAAAAAATCTTTTTTCATCTTATATAGATAAAATCTGAACTACACCAGGCCATTTGAATATTAATACATTTCAGTAAATACATTTGTTACGTAATTATGTTGATTATGTGTGTTAAAACACGGCATGTGTTGTCGGGAAAAAAGTTACATTTTTGACAAGAAAGAATGATTAAAACATGAACAAAGATTATAAAAAAGACAGCATAGAATATAGGCCCTTGCTACTGGGTGAACCAAGTGACCAAGTTTTGTGCAATGTCTTTTTTGTGAGATGTTCTAATTGTCTTCTGTGTCTCCCTGGGGCAACAGATGGAAATTAGTAACTATAACCAGTCATATTACAGATGTTCATTAATGTCTGCTGTCCCTATCAAATAAATAAAATGAATACATAAATATTTCCTCATCCCTCAGGTCACTTGGAGTTTTGCAGAGTCCATCTTTGGTCCGCTCTGCTCCTCTGTCTCGGCTGGTAACCACGACCAGTCCATGGAACCCATTCACCAAGAACCCCGTCTCCCGTCCGACCCAGAGCAGATAGGCCTGCACCAGAGCAAAGTCTGAATTAAGTGTGTACCAAGCCTGAGCGGCCGATGGTACAGACAGACAGCCTCACTCCTGTCAGTCAACCTTCTTTTGATGAGGACAACTGAGATGACCAGAACTAAACTTGTATGTTACTGTGGTTAAACCTGAAGTTTGTTGAGACCTGGACTATTCCTGGTCTCAACAAGAGTGAATCGCTGGTCTAAATCCAGACTAACCATGTCCTGAAACCAGTCTACTCAAACCAGGACAAAACATTGGATTTACTGCCCAAAATGATTAAAATAAAATAAAAATAAAAGGATTCACAAGATTCTTCCTCCATTAGAAGCCTGCAGCGCACCATCAGTGTCCACGGACCAGATGTTGAGACCCCCCAGCTCTCTTCTTACTCCTCTCTCTCCCTTCCTGCCCTCGCTCTCCTCCCTTTTCTCTATCTCTCTCCCTCTCTCTCTCCCTCCCAAATCCCTCTCACCTGCCTTTCCCCTCTTCTATCTCTCTCTTTTTATCTGTTTTCCGTTCTTTCTGACCCTCTCTCCCTCCCAATCCCCCCCTTCTCTCTCCCTTATTCTCTCACCTCTCCCTCCTCTCTGTCATCTCCTCCCCTCTTCTCTCCTCCCTCTCTCCCCCTGTGCGTCCAGCTCGTATGCAGTATAATGAGGCAGAGACATTATCATAATTTGTGTGATTTAGATGAGTGCTTTCCAAACTGAGTTCAGAGATGGAGCATTGTCCTCCTAAACACAACGCTCTGACTCAGTGACTCCACTCTGAGGATCTGAGTCCAGCCAAGGGCACACAGCAAGTCTAGATATGGAAAGAGACGTTTTTTTGTCAGGTTTAAAGCAGATTTCAATATTAACTCTTAATATTAAACTTCACATTTTTGTTCAAGTTAAACTAATATGTATGTTTGTTTTTTTTTTGGTTTTTTTTTGGTTTTTTGGGGGGGGGGGTTTCTAATTTTTTTTTGTTCTCATTTTTGTTCTGTTTTTTTTTTTTTTTTTTTTTAAACACACGTCTGAAAATAAATAACTGTAGCGGGATAGGGGGTAGGTGAACAGAGAAATTTTCTGAGCACTCAAACCTCAAATACAGGACAACACAGGGTTACAACTTTGACTATGTTTATGATAAAAGTACACAGTTATAACATTTAAAAGCTCATAAAAGGACTGCACATGGATTTTGCTTCCTAGTGCACTAACATCTTTGACCTCGGGCATTATGGAACCACTTTAAAATTACAATCACATCTGGCAGCATCCAGGACATTGTTTTTGCCATATTTAAAGATACTACATTATGCAAAATTGACTCTTGTGAGCTTTAAATCATGTTATAATGTTGTTTCCTCTTCAAAAACATACCCAGAGTTGTTGTGTTTTGTTTCATTCACGCATGTTTGAGTAACTCTTTATTATTAGGTTGTCTGTATGTCCAAAGCTCAAAATGCTATGTTCCACCTTGTGATGTCATGACGCATTTTACCTTTAATTCAGGAGAAGTTGACAATTCCAGGGCTGAAATTGTCCAAATCGTCCTAGTAGTGAAGGTGTATGGAGTGTACAAATACAGTGTGATGAAACAACATTATAACATAGATCAGAAATGTCATAATATGAGCCTTTTAAAGTCAAAATCACGGCTATGTATTTTCAGACAGTAAAGTATTTTCAGTTTTCCTTATTTTTCGTCTCATAAGTTGTACTGTTTTTTGTCTAATTCTAAACCCGCTGAGTCCATTTGATCTGTGAGGGATATGAGTGACACGATTATGAAGTGTCTGTGGTTTCTGCAGTCACAGGAAACAGGGATGACCTACTTCCTGTTTCTCACAACTTCTAACCATCCACCTCAACCTGGATTCTACTGATGCCATTTTGAATTTTTGCTCCATTTTACTCACAAGTAACAAAAAACGTCACCAGATTTGTCAAAGGTTATCGTTTCCTTCAAACGTGTTTAAATCCAGTTAATCTTGGTGGAGCAGTCTTCCTCTGGTTCAGTATCTCTAACAGCTCTGAGCAGCAGGAAGGAGCAAACCACAAACTTGTGTCTCATTCAAAAGTCCTACTATATACTTCTACTCTGGCAGTTTAAAGTTTCAGGGGCTCTGGGCACATGCTGATCAATGAGGAGATGATTGAAACTAGACCTCAATTCTATTACAATAAGACCAAAGAATGGATGAGAGCGACTTTGAGTTTAACAATCACATTACAAAAAGTCCATAAAACTAAGTGGGCTGAAATCTGCTGAGAATTACTAAAAGATGTGTTAAAGTGACAGTATGTAGCTTTCTGGAGGTGGAAAGTCACCTGCATGATTCCATTGAAATAGTGAGTTAAAACCATATGGAACATTCTCCGTGTAGATAGATTATGCCATACTGTGGTATATTATAGTCAAAGGAACAACTACAGGCAGGAGGAGGCCGGGTTCCAGGCCAAATAAGACCAGCAATTTCTCGTTTACATTCTGATCAACTCCAGAAGGGTTAGAAGTCGCTAATTTGTATCACGTATTTCTCAAAAGCAGAAGACATCTCATAACATTCAGAGCAATATATAACTTATTTTACCTGAGATAAATAAGAGTTTGGTGCTTCGATTATTGAATCTGCAAAAATCTAAGCTGTTTTTCAGTCTCTTATGTTGTTGTTGTTGTTGTTTTTTTTGGGGTTTTTTTTCTTTCTTGTGGGTAAGCAGCCATGTTTGTTTTCAACATGAACAGAGCATGTGTCTCATGTCAATCACGCCGCCAAAAACTAGGGAGACAAGATATGCCTCCAGGTCCACTCACCTTTGTAAACTTTTGTCAATGCATGTGGTTCTGGCTGGACAGGTAAGTAAGGTTGCATGTTCAATAGTGCAATAAAAACACTCATGATGTTTTAAATGGCACCAAGCTGGCTGGTTAAAATGCAGTGCAGTCTCCTCTCTGGGTCCAGTGCGTCTCCATCGGTCACCTGTGAAGTGTAGAACACAAAGCCACGAGAGAGTACAGGACACTCAGGCCTTAGGCTACGGTGATGGAGCGCTGCTACAATACTCACGCAGCAAGACAAAGTTCTCCTCTGCCCCTACACCTACGTGGATCACAAAATAAACAGCAGTGCACACACAAAACAACCGCGGAAGCCCTAGGGTACTACTTTGAAAAGAGTTACTACAATTCATGTTACCCACAGGGCTGGCAGAGCTCTCTGAAACACAAATAAGTACAAATCATTTCATATCAACATAAAGAGTTTGTCACTTGTAGAGTTACTCATAGTTTGCCTGGGATCAAGAATACACATTTCTTCAATCGGGGAAACGCATGGTCCATCTTTATCGGAAAAAATGAAGGAAAAAAATCACAGGGGGCTGAAAAATATCACAAATTTCTGCCGAATCAATAAGTGAAGCAGTAAACTCTGTTCATCTGAGGTGAGGTAAATTGACCAGTGAGCTCCTTCTTTTCACATGTGTCACTGACAAAAGACAAATATGACTCCACGATCACGTTTGACTGGGCTTGAGACGCTGCGGAAGATGCAAGGACTAGAATGATATCAATCTGTATATATATAAAAAAAACAGATAACACTTTGGATTTGCCAGGGAAGATTAACCAAAACTTTTACTCAAGTTACAGTACTATTACACTGTACAATATATTACTCAAGTATAAGTAAAACGTGACTCCAACATGTACAATTTTATTAAAAAGTGAATCTAGCAAATCTGAGTAGTACCCACTTGTAACTTACTCTTTAAATTTGTATTTTCACATTGCACAGGCCTCTATAAAGCTACAAACCTCTATGCTAATACATTCACTTCTTGCATTGTCCACCACCCCCTTAATAAACCTGCATCCTTTCAAACTCACATGTATTATTAGACCTACATCTCCATTAACCTTCTCCTCTTTCTCCTCTGTCCCTCCTCTCCTCCCTCCTCTCTCCATCCTCTCAATACATTTTCCATTTGGCGTTCTGCATCTTATTTTTCTGCCTTTCAAAAACATCTTTCTCACGTTGATTGATTCGAGCCTCGCGTCTCTCCTGTTGGAAATCTGAACGGCTGCTTGGGCGTAAGATTAATTCCTCGGCTAATTTTTCACACGTTGCTTCTCCATGAAAAGGCCAGAGTGTCAAGCATGCCTGCCTCCTTCTACTGACAACGCGCAGATAATTAACATAAGGAAATTGATGCGTTCCTTCGGAGTGGGGAATTTAATTTAGCCAGACATCTTTTGCATAATGCCATCCCAAATAAAAGGGGAGGTTGTCTTTTTTTCAGTCTGGAGATAAATTGGAGTATTTAAAGGGATTATCAAGCGTTGAACCAATTAAGAGTGACACGTGATATGAGGCAGTGAATGCTGTTTAAACGCCCATGAAATAGGCACGGTAACGTCGCTTTTGTCGAGAAGGAGAGCGAGGGGAAACGGAGAGCAGGTTTATAATGATGTTAATTACAAAGACATGGGCTGAATCTCACCTGCAGCAGACACCGAACAAGATTAGAATAATGAATTACTTTATTTAGAGAGTAATAATGCAAGAATTTGATTAAACATAGATGACCAATAATATGACGTTAATACATCTGTTTTGCATCCGTGTTGTGTTGTCACGATACTAAATTTTAAACTCGATTTCGATTCTAGGGAACAGATACCACCATGCTGATTAAAAAAAAACAAACATGGGTTCATTTCTGTCCTGTGAATATGGCTTGTTTATTATCAATATCTGTTCAAATGAGTATCTAGTTTCTAAACCTGTATCGAAACTAAATGAGTATCTAGTTTCGATCCAGGTTGAGAATCTAGTATCTGATTTTCGATACTTTTGACAGCCCTATGTTCATGTGACCCCACGACATTGTAGTTTAAACTGAGCTGGACGACAGGTCAGAATTCTATGGTAGGATTGAACTGTCAGATTGCAGATTTGTTGACCTGGTTTATGGTTAATATCTCTGTAATTACTGGGCCTATTCGCATGAAACAAAAACTGGCACAGAGTTCACCGTCTTCTCTCTCAGTATAAATAATATGTGACAAGTGAAGTTACTTTTTAACGTTAGCATCAGAAAGTGGTGCAGTTGCTCAACACTAAAATGTGATTGTTGTCAGTTTAAAGACTTAAGATATAAGATTAATAAGGAAAGTTTGAGCAGGCAATTCTCAAAATGCAACCTGACAGAGCAGCTCTTAGAAATGATTAGTAATGTATTGCCTTGTTGATTAAAAATATGATAACTGATGCTTTTTTCACGTCACCTGAACACAGCGGTGACATGGTTATTTGCAGATCTCCTTCTGTAGCAAGACAGCAATGGGAAAGGAATGTCATGCCATAGAGCGCAACAACAGATTCTTCTGGTCAGTCGCAGAATTGACTCACTGTGTCATTAATTCATGGTGAAAATTTTCTGGACGGAGAGTCAACTATACCTGCTTGTCTCCATGAAGATCCTTTGCCTGGAAAGTTCAACAGTATAGACTTAAACTTAACAAGATGAAGACGACGCCAGGCAAAGTTACAGGTCAGATCTGTAGAAAGGCGAGCCCACTCACAGTCCGAATGCATATTTATCCAATGTATTATAATGAAACATCTGCAATTTTATAAATGCTATAGCTGAATGCCGTGCTGTGGATTATTTATTTCATTTCATGTATCTTTATTTATACAGGGTTTCAGCTCCCTGTTAAAATACAGTACAATAAAATATAATAATAATAATAATAATAATAATAATAATAATAATAATAATAATAATAATAATAATAATAATAATAATAATAATAATAATAATAATAATAATAATGCATAGGTCAATTTTGGTGTGATTATAAAGTTTAGCACTAGATTATTAAAATGCATAAATGGCACCAATTTTTGTAGTTTTGCACGCCCTTGAAATGCATTCCACTTAAAGGCATCAACATTGATACCAAGCATTAGCCCAACTTAGTCATGAATCTCAATCACATAACCTTTTCCTGATATGGAAGCCATTTTGAGGACTTTATCATTCAAATAATAGAATATTTGGGGAATTTTAATGACTGTGGCTATACTGCTTATTTTTCATCTCTTAAAACCCGTGCATATGTGGTGTTGTCAGTTGCTCCTCTCTCCCTCTCTCCCCCTCTCGTCTTATCTCACTCTGCTGACTCTGACTCTGCTCTGTCTGGGCCTTTTGCTTTGTCATATTTGACCCACAGTTGAACATTTAGTTTCAATCTGATACAGAAAAGATAAGGACCTAAATAAATCCCCAAATATGAAAGCTCAGAATGACTCTTTAAGAAATCTGGAGAAGGCCCTGACAGCACTGCGGTCATCAGAGTATTAACAGTTTTCAAATTTGATATCTTTAAAGGGCTGATATTACACTGTTTTCTGATCTATGTTATAATGTTGTTTCCTCATCAAACATATGTCTGGAGTATACCTTTTGTTTCATTTGTTTAACACAAACCCTGTATATTTGGGCTGAGTTCTTCTCTCAAACTGAAAACACTCTGTTCCACCTTGTGATGTCATGTGGTAATACAGGAAGTGCTCCATTGTGTTTTTAATTTCTCTACACCTCCACTAGAATCATTTGGATCATTTCACCCTTGAATGGCCAGTCCATACCAAACAAAAGGTAAAAGGTAACTGTTAACTTGAAAACTACCATTACATGACATCACGAGGTGGAACAGAGCATTTTGAACTTTGGAGATGAAGACAGACTAATAATAAAGGATTTCTCAAATGTGTGAATGAAACAAAACACAACTCCAGGTATGTTTTTGATGAGGAAACAACATTATAACAACGCTCACAAGAGTCACTTTTGCGTAATATAGGACCTTTAAGAAATTACTTATCAATAATTGTTACTTCCATGGGTTTCGGTCACATAACTTTTTGCTGTTACTTTTGACCTTTAAAAAATAAAATAGTTTTGAATTGCTAATAACATTCCTAATTTTTCATCACTCTGACACAAATGGATATATTGTCATTACACCAGAGTATATAGTTCATTTTAGACCGGTGAAAAACAGCTTCATGACGTAACTCCTGACCAAAAGCAGTTGGATTTTGGAGCGGTCGGTGCTATCAGTGTGAGCCAGTGTGTCCCTGTCCAGATACTGTCCCACTCCCAGTAACAGAGCACACTCCCCCCCGCTCTGATCTGCTCTGGGGGCTATGGGGTGAAGGGGGAGGAGGAGAGAATGGCACGAGAATGTATGTAAGTGTATGGTTTATATATGTATGCATGTGGACTTTCTCCCTTTCAAAAGATGTAATATTTAGCTTTAAAATAGTTAATCGAATCTTTTATCATAGTGAAACCCATGGATATAGTACGGTATGTGTTTGGTAAGAACAGTGCATGTTAATGAACACCTGCAGCAACGATTTCTATATCTTAAAACAGCTAAAAAGTTCAAAATAATACGGATAATGCATTGTATTTTTAGCCCTTTCAAGATATTTAAACTGGTTTACATTGCCCTGGGACAGACTGACGGAGCAAGGCCACCATCACCCACACAGAAAGCATAGGGTAAAAACGTCTTGCCTAAGAACACAGCAACACGTGTCTATTGTGAACGCCTGTCCTTCATGCTTATCGGAATTCATAAGACACAGTCCCGGACTCTACTTTTGTATTAGACGTATTACCAGAGCTGATAATGACAGAGACGAGATGTCACTCATAATTCATTTATCATTCACATCAATATTAATGCACCAACTGTATCTCTGAGCATTATTTTAATACTCAATATCTGATTTTATACCACGATTACCAGGTGGACTGACAATCGGATTGGATTCAGGAGAAAATTAAAAGGTCATATTTTGAAGATTGAATAAAAAGTGCTTCTCCTTGTTAATAAACAGGCCCGCAGATACATTAAAGTTTTAGGTTACTTGTTAGATGAGGTTTGTGTCCTAAAGGGCTGTAACTATAACCGTAATATAGTGTTCTGTCAGTGTGGAAAAAGTGTAAATTAGACAGATCTTTTGCTTTGTTGCTTTAGGTTCAACTCATAGTTTAGTCATTGCTTTTGGTACAACTGTCAATTTTCACTATCCCTGGGTCCAGTTTAGTCCTGATAGACCTTTGTATTATTAGACCAAGAAAATATGGGTTAAAATAAGGAAAGTGGTTACAGTTAGGATCAGTCTTCAGAAAATTAAGGTATTATTCCCACAAACATGGAAACCCAAATGTGTAAACGCACCCATAGACTATGTTACATGTCTTTCTGAGAGACCTATTATCCATTTGTCAATAATCCATTTTGATTAAAAATATCCAAAATGAAATGCATAGTGACCAAGCAGGTTGATTATATTTTTTCATTCAACCATAAAATCTGGATCTCATTTCAACATCATGGGGCCTATACAATACCATAGTACCACTGTCATGCATCCCCCTTTTCACATCAACCTGTCCATGGATGAGTGGTGAGTTTGCTATGACCTGGCACAAATATCCTTTCTATAGGACAATGTTTAGCTGTTTGAATGTATTTTGATGGGACATTATAGTAACATAAGCAATCATTTAAACCTCTGTGTTAACTTCATTGGGAGTTTCTACTGTTCTGAGTTTAGTCCTGGTTTAGTCCAGTTTTGATTTTGTGCAAAACTAAACATACCAGCAAATAGTCAGCTACTTAAAAAAGACATATTGGATGCCATGTATTTTGGTGGGACACTATATTAACATAAGCAGTGATCTAAACCTCCATGTTAATTTCTTGGGACCTACGGTTTAGTCCTGGTTTATATTAGTTTAGACCATGCACAAACTCATTAATCTGTGTATGTATGTGTATATATATATATATATATATATATATATATATATATATATATATATATATATATATATATATATATATATATATATGCAGATGAAGCTGTTTTGTATGCAAGTGCTCCCTCTGCTGATTAGACAATTTCAAAACTGCAGCAAGAGTTTAATGAAATCCACAATGCCCTAAAAGTATATAATATAATATATATATATATATATATATATATATATATATATATATATATATATATATATATATATATATATATATATATATATATATATATATATATAGATGCTGTTCACTCTTTCACTCAGTCCTTCGTTTCATAACAGGTGATGTTTTTAAACCCACTGTTTCACTGTGCACTCTATGAAAAAGCTGGTTGTCCATCACTATCTTTCAAGAAGAGAACAACACTCTATAAGATGTATTAATAAGAGACAACTTGTTAGACTACCTGAAGATGCTTGTTGATCTTTGATACAGGAGCTTTAACAGAAGGTCTCATGATTGTCTTTGTCCACATCAGAACTGAAATGGGGAAAAAAAGCTTTTGGTTAAAAATTGAATAAATTTCAAGGACATGCAAAACTGGATACATTAGTGCCACTAATGTACTTTAATAATCTGGTGATTAACATTTATAATCATAACCTGCACCTGTTTTTAATGTTTAAAAGGACCTATGTGGTTTTTGTTTTGTTTGGTTTTGTTTGTATTGTTCTGTATTTTAACAGAGCACTCATATAAAAGACACTCTGGTACTCTCATTGGGCTCTCACTGTAAAAATAAAGATAAAAAAAAAAACAAAAAAAACAAATCTGCAGTCCATTGGCAGGTTAACACACACTAAAAATACACATGTCATTACAATTACAATATGACTAAGTTCATCATTAACATTAACAATAAAATACAATAAAGTGTCACCATTTCTAATACATAATGTTTCCTACAGTTAAAAATCATTGTGTTATGTGGATCTGCTTTTTTTTTTTTTTTTTTTTTTTTTTTGGTGACAAATATCAGGTCCCTATGATGTCATTCCTTTATTATCAACAACAAGATTTAAACTTAGAATATGAGTTATATAGGTTATATTTATTCCAGTGGCTAAGGTTAGGATTGATCTTGTACGATAGACTGAAATCTGCACACACACTTAGATTATGGGGACCTGTATTGTCTATATAGGGACAAAAATCTGCTCCCTATGACATAATTCCTGTATTATTAAATCAACTACAAGATTTAAAGGGTTAAAATAGGTTAAGGCTTAGGTTAAGTTTAGGACCTCCCAAGCAGGGGGAGATGACATGTGTGTGCAAAACTAAACTAGCCAGCAAAATGTCATCTATTTGAAAAGGACATATTGGATGTTGTGTATTTTGGTGGGACATTACAGTAACACAGTCATTTAAACCTCTGTGTTAATTTCTTTGGGACTAGCGGGCTGCAGGTGACAGAAGGCCAACCCGCGCCCCCCTCTTTTTTTCTCTTTAAATGAAATAAATAAACAATGAACGGGTCCAGTCTCATCCCATCTCATGCATGGCTGCCAGTGATGCTCTGCCTGTCAGCGCTCTCATTGGCACGGCACGGCACGGCTCTGGCGCAGGCTCCATCCATGCGTCCAGTTCACAAGCAGCTAGGGCCGTGTGGATAAAAAGCCCGGGTACCTATAGGGCTCTCTGCAGACGAAGCGATGCTGGGCTGGAACGAGGAAGTGCAGTGGCGAGGGGAGGGACCGCGTGTGCAGCTCCCGGGGGCCGCCGCAGCCTTCAGACCTGCCGCGTATGGAACTGGGGAGAGCTGGAAGAACTTCATACTGCAAACGCAAGGGATAGCAGGTAACGCGCACGGAAAGACATTCACAAAGTCGGCTTTAGTACAAAAACTTAACATGTTTAAAGGTGAAATGGTGTTAGGAAAGTTCAGGATAACTTTGGAGGGAAGATTTCACTGGAAAAAAAAATGCTTCCTGTACTTTTCAAAGCAGGTGCACCGAGCGTCAGAGCAACTTTACGCGCGTAACTTTAGCTCTATCTACGTAGTAAAAACAACAAAATATTTCTTAAACAGTGATTTAATTCAGTGTATTTTTAGTTGTTCATCATTTACGGCGTATCAACCTTTGAAACAACTTTTCCATGCGCTTTTTCCAACTTGGAAACCTGGACACGTGCTTTCCCACTTATTCTTAAAATTTGCTATCATATTATCGTTGAATGTTTTCGGGTTTCATATTTGTTTATTTGTTTAACTATTTTCATTCAACTTTAATGGAATTGCCTGGTTTTACGCAGCGCTTTGGCACCTGTTGCAGCATAGGCGCGCGCTCAACACTCTCTCGCTCGCGGCTTCTATATTATTAAAAGTTTTAAAATGAAACAAAAACGACTGATTATGGATATTTGGACATCTATAATTTATTATAACTCGTTTTCAACCAGGCACATGAACTTGTGGAAGTTTGAGAGCCGTGCGTAAAACAGGAAGCAGTGGGCACTTTGAAATAATTGTCGACAAAACTTCAATTCATCTCAGTTTATTTTAACAAAGCCCCACAACACAACAGCAGTCGCTTCGCAAGGCTTCACAAAATTGATCTAACCTATAGATAGTTAGAAAATCAAACAGTGAAACAGGCACTGGTCAATAACAGACAGGCAGATTAACATCCATAGGACACAAACAAATGGATAACTGTCCCAGAGCATCCACGTCCTTTGACCCTCTTTCTCGCTGATCGGTTCCGTTGGTTTCAGACTCAGCTGAAGACTGCTGCGCCCTCGTTTAGAGAAATGAATCGTGTCAAACGGAGGCAGTTGTTGCTGACTGACTCTGAAAGTTGTTAACAACGCCCAGAAATAACGCCGCGCGGTGAAGGCGCACAGAGAGGAACTTTAAGCCCAGCTTCACCACTTCCTCTTCTGCAAACACGACCAAACTTAGAGGCTGATGCGCTGGTGATGTGTGAAGGCAGGATTAAACAGAGCAACTTGTGTGATGTGAATGGCGTTTATAGCTAACTTTTCTTTCAAATTGATGAATAGTTGCTGTGTAGTAGTCATATCCCCACATCTCCAAATGAATCATCTTCTCCACTTTTCACTAGAACTTTCCAGACACATTTTACGCCTGCAACATTTGTCTTCTAAAAATAATATTTAACACTGCATTTTAATTACAAATGTTTGGTATCATATCAGACTCGTGTTATACATTTTTAACAAACAGTATCTAAAAGTGTCTTTCTTTTTTCAAAAAATCCAAAAAGACAAAATTTCAAAATTGTACAATTTAACATGTTTCAATTAAATGCAAATATACATTTTAATACCATATTCCTCATTCATCATTTATCTCCATATTGAGATCTCACTCTAAGTTAATGCAACAAAATATTTTAATTTCAAACTATATAGCAGGTTTGAAGTTTATTTATCAAATCATTAAAAATATGCAGTGTACAAATACAATTAGCACCTGACATTTATCAAAAGTTATGGCACATTTTAATCACATTTTCAAACTAAAAACTAAAAATAAAACTGAGGGGGGAAAAAACTCACACAGAAAGAGCATTTATCAGCATTTAGACGCATTGCAACTTGATTTAAAATGAATGAGTTATGAATTATTTTAGCCATATTATTTTGCACATTCAGTTTGTACAAATTGCAGTAATGATGCTAATGATGCACACCTGCACCCTCCATAAAACACTGACAATTTTAACTCTAGCAATTGATAATTCCACATAATACTTCAGTAATGATTAACTTAACCTATTGCAAACATGCACACATCTACAGACACAATTAGCAATCAAACTAATGCAAGACATAGAGGTCAAATAAAACAGATGCACAAGAAACAACATTTAGTAAATATGATAATTTACAAAGAAAAACCTTAAAGCCCACGTCGACAAACCTCTTCCTGACAAAGCGCTTGTTTCGGTTTAACACTATAGTCGTACGTGAGTCTGTGTATGTAAATGTGTGTGAGACAGAGGCAGAACAGCTCAAGAGGAAAATCCAAAAGACACGACTTTGCTCATCTTTAAATTATGATACTTAACTTAACCAGACAACATATTAGTGAGATGTATTTACTGAAACATGTCTCATTGTTGCTATTAGCGCCAAAAGACCGTTATTAAAATCATCTCCTCACAACAAGATCTGAATGTAGAAAACAGGAAATCAAAGAGAGCACGACTAAGCTGGATTTACTTATTTTAATAGTGCTTTTACTGTTAAATTGTGGACTTTTCAGGGTTATTTCCGACAGTTTTACAGCTTTAAATAGTAACTTCCTGTAAGTGGAATTAGACATTACTTTGTATGTTCTCAATTATTTTAATACACTGATCATTAATAAGTTGGATTTAACATACATTTTAATTTAAATAGTGAGTGTTTATTGTAAAAATCATTTCAAATATATCTGTTGTGATTGTTTTTTAAAAGAAAGTCACTAACCAATAAAGTACGTTCATGCTCCAGTGCAAAAATGTAAATGTGTTAACTAATGCATAATCCAAAATTTTAATGCTAAATTTGAAATAAAAGCCTTCAAATAGATTTTAGTAGGATAGAGGCATGCAGGACAAACTAAAGCTTAAGAATTGGCTTAAAACAGGAAAGATGGTTGATATTTTTTGTTCTTTGATAAGCTTATTTCACACAAAAATTGGTTTAATGCTTTTAATAAGAGATACCACAATTTCATGACCTGGAACATGATCTAACCTAAAATGGTTGGCACATTTGTTGATCCGAGAAACCCCAGATTTAATCCAGGTCTAAACCACGTCTTTATCAGTTCTAAACCATGTCTTAAATAGAAAAAAAAATATGAAAGTAGTTATTCACAGGGACTCTAAAGGGGACAAAATGTGATGTGTATTGTATTTGTACTTTCATTTTGTATTCATTTATGCAGGAGTATTAGAAGACGGCGTCATTCTTATACATATCCACATATATTACACTGAAATACGCTGCGTCTCCTTATATCTTGTCTATGTGCTGCTGTGGGCTGGTCTCCGTATCAGTAACGGTCTGGTCTCCGCCCTGTTCTGCCCGCCTCATCTCAATAGTAACACATTTAGTTAGTTCAGTTTATTTATGGATAGATAGTTTTTTTAATTATTATTATTATTTGGACAATTTGCATTATATTACATTGTACTTTCTTGATCGTTACATAGCATTTTGAAGATTTTTACTTCACGATCAGATGCTTGACAGAAGACAGCTGCTAAATAATATTATCGTTGATGTTATTCTGTTAATTATTATTTACTCAGCTGATCTGGCCCAGTGGTAACATGTTCAGGCTTTGGGCAGAGTAAACCGGCTGGAGCGAGGGTGCAGTAATGGTGTACTAAAGATTAATTTGTACAAAACATCTTATATTTTACTTTGATTTTATACCAGGAGGATAACGGATATAGGCCTACTAGACTTCTTAGAGAGGAGTGGAGATAGTGAACCGCAAAGCTCTTCCTGTCTTCACAAAGAGACTTCAACTTTTCCAGTTACTCACAACTTCACACATTTTAATGATTCCACCGGCCTCCTCTGCAATGTGATAAAACTTTTGAAACTTTTTTTTTTTTTTTGGTTTAGTGTTTGAGTTTTATACATTTGTGAATAAAAAAAAAAAAAGTTTTGTCGCATTGGCAGCCAGACAGGACCTCCCATTATAGTATATTCCCCATTGGATACAATATAGAGATATAAAGAAGTCTGCTAAGTGAGTGTGACGTCACCTATAGCATTCAGCTCCGCAAGTATCATAGCAACCAAAGAGCCAATCAGGAGCGAGGCTGTTGAAGTAATGCCCCTTCCTGCCCGCAACGCTGATCTGTTATTAATGTTCATATCTTGAATCACGGACAAAATAGTGATAATGTAGAACGGGTTAATATGAACATTTTAAAACCAAAATGACAAGGCAATATTTCAATGTAAAGTGAATTGGAGCCAGAGTCGATGGAGCTGGAAGCGCGGCTATGATCATTTTCTATTTTAAACATGACAGCAAACGCATTAGCTATGTCCATTTACATATACCAGACATCTTGCATCCCGGGGGCCAATTGCAGCCCGTGAGACGATATTTTGTGGCCTGCAGGACAATATGAAAGTTTAATGTTAGTGTGGCGTTACCATGTCGCGTGTAGAAGCTTCCTCCGAATCTGTAAACCCCAAACGCACGTGTCACGCGCTGTGGTCGGCTGTTTGTACTCCCGTCACAAAAGATTCAACAAATAACGATGTATATCCATAAAATCCACAAGAATTTACATATTTCCTCATGTATGTTGAAAACAGCGATGATGTTTAAGAAGATTTTAACAAAGCTTTTTTTGTGGAATACCAGCCACACCCAGACTCTACCTCTTGTGGCCCCCAGCTAATTTGAGTTTGAGACCCCTGATATATACAGTCTATGACAATACATCAATATTTACCGCAAATAACAATTCAAAGTGCCTCTAACCTACAATTAGTGGACATCCTTAGACTTTTTTTCCCTGCGTTTCTCCATAGATCTTATGTTCCAGGTAAAGAAATGGGGATGTTATGTGAGTAGTACAAAAGTCTGAATTGAGGGAGTGATATTTAATGCCTTACTATGAGTGAACATCCAGGTAAAGCATTAACCTCTCCATGGACACAAACAAATGGCAGACCACAGCGGAAAAGTTACATAGTGCACCTTTAAGGCCTAAACTCCCCTTTGCAGTTTGTATCAGTTGTACCCCTCCCTGCAGTGTCACATGTGGCTGATAACATCTCTCTCCTGAGTTTTCAGTTGGCGCGTTTCTCTCCGCGCTGCACGGCTGTGGCTTTAGGATCATGTGTGTATTTATATCACTCCAACAGACAAAAGCTCATCCACCTGCCTCTAAAACAGGGCCGGGGAATCTAACCCTCAACCCACCACTCCTTACGCACCTTAAACACATTTACCAAAATCCCGCCAAGCGCCCTAGTTTTACTTACATATCCAGATGCTTCTGTGGTTGATGGTTGACAAGTCAAACCTTTCTGTGGTAGGTTGTATTCTGTCCTTTGGCAAGACACTTCACCCAGCACTCTAAAACAGGGAATTTAACCCTCAATCCACCACTCTAAGACATGACATTGGTGTCTTCATTCATAGGAAAACAGTGGCTCAGGTGCACATTGGTTGTCAGTTCAAATTCTGGCTTACTGTTGTTGTTGTTGTTGTTGTTGTTGTTGTTGTTGTTGTTGTTGTTGTTGTTGTTGTTGTTGTGTCCTTAAGCAAGTCACCTCACCCACTTTTCCCTCCTCTGAATGCAGGATATAACTGTGTATTTACATCATTTTAACAGATAGTTCCTTTGTGTTTCCTCAAACCACCTGCCTCTAAAACCGAGCCGGGGAATCTAACCCTCAACCCACCCCTCCATATACACCATACGCACAACATATTCACCAAAATCCCACTAAGTGCCCTAGTTTTACTTACATATCCAGATGCATCGGTATTTTTATCTTCATTCATAGGAAAACAGTGGCTCAGGTGTGCGTATAGGTTCAAATCCTGCTCTAGTGAGTTAATTCTTTTGTTGTTGTTGTGTCCTTGGGCAAGACACTTCACCCACTTTTCCTGCGTTTTACCAGTCCACTTAAAGCCACAGTATGTAACTTTTTAGCCATACAATAAAGGCTTTTTTTGGTTGTTTTTATTGCACAGAAAACCTTAGAAAAACATGTGAACGGGCTTGTATCTCCACAAACCTGACTCTTATTTGACCTAAGGGAGCCCTCCTCTTGCTTGTTTCCATGGAAATATTGTTCCTTTGGCTATAATATTCCAGCGTATGGCATTAAAAAAAAAAAAAAAAATCTCTTTGGAGAATGTTCAAAAGTATGGTTTTAACTTTCTGTTTCCATGGTATCATGCAGGTGACAATAAGAAAGTTACATACTGTACTGTACACACTTACATATATTTGAATAGTAACATAATCACAATCTGACAATGAAACCAATCAATTTCTTCCGCCATAAACGTCTCACCCCCTATTCAGTATTTACTCATTTAATTTTAATACCACCTTTCACTGGAGAATACGGTGCTAAAACATCTGTCCTGCCCTCCTCCTATCCTCCTCTTTCCCTCCTCTCCCTCACTACCCCTCTTTCCCTCTCCTCTTCTCCCTCTCTCCTCCTTTCCTCCCTCTCTCCCCTCTTCCTCTCTCTTTCTCCCACACCCCTTGTACAGTATCTTCTTCCCTGTTAGCTCCAGTATTTACAGCCATCTGTCTGTCCCACTCCTCTCCGGGGGTTGCTGTGTTATTTTGGGGCCCTCCTCTCCTCTGGTTGGTCTCTGGTTGGTCCCTGGATGAGTCTTGGACAGGACAGAGCCCCTGGACCCCCTGAAGAGGCTGTTTTTGGGGGCATAAGCAGTCCGTCCCATCTGCTAAAGGCTCCACGCACATTCATTATTAATGTGCCTCCAGTCTGAGAGCAGGGCCAAGGAGCTGCGCTGGACTAAGGAGAGAGAGCGGAGAAGAGAGGGAGAGAGAAAGAGAGAGGAGAGAGAAGAGAGGGAGAAGACGTTTGTGAAAGGCCTGTTTTAAAAGGGTTATTGATCAGCGATGGGCTACCAACTGACACTTTAAATATGTTTTATTGTGAGCTTTCATACATAGTTAAAGGTGCAATATGTAACTTTTCTTGAGGGGAATCCTTCACCCTCTTGTGTCCATGGAGATGTTATTGATTTGTCGTGAATGTTCCATATTATGTACTTCGCCATGTATTAAAACAGCATAAGACACAGCTTCTCATTGTTTAATTCTTACTTACTGAGTTTGGCTTCCTGGTGTTTGCATTGCTCAAAATACCCAGAAAAACAAGCATTTATCTTCTTTGTATCTTGGTGTGGTTGTGTCACCAGCTCACTTCCATGGAGTTTACCACCATATTGAAAGAGGCGGTGGCTCGCACTCTCTCCTCAGATAGGACTCCCAGGTCATTTGAGCATTTTTCTGCAGAATTTGCATATTTCTCACTGTGTCTGGATAGACCCACCATATACATTTAAGAAAATTCTAGTTGGTTACAGTTAAAAGTACAAAAGTACAAAAAATTGTATAACCAAAAAAATTATATATATATATATATATATATATATATATATATATATATATATATATATATATATATATATATATATATATATATATATATATATATATATATATATATATATATATATATATATATATATATATATATATATATATATATATTATTAATAATAATAAAAATAATAATAATGCTTTTTACAGGTTTGTCAAAGCCTCTGAAAGTGCTCCACTTTAGTCATTATTCTTTTGCTCCACACTAAATAATATTAAGCCACTGTTGTAGTCACAGCTGCCCTAGGACAGACAGACAAAAGTGAGGATGCAGATCTGCACCATTGGCCTCTCCGTCCACCACCAATCATTTATGCACACACTACTTTCATATTACACAATGTGGGTGAAGTGTTTTGCCTAAGGACACAATGACAGAACTTGGTCTGAGCGGGACCTTCGGGTTGGGGGACCACTGCTCTACCCACTGAGCCACTGTCCAATTCTGTAATATAAAATTATGTTTTGCAATTCTAAATAATGGTCAATTATTTTCTCATTTTTTCTTAGTGTAAAATAATTATTCTTTTGCACTTACTGACTTACCCCCCTCTCTCTCCTCTCTTGCTGCCCGTGCCTGCCTCCTCTGCTCCTCTCTGCTCCTCTCTCAGACCCACCCATGCATGCTCAGTAAATTAGCCCGAACACGAGCTCCAATCACTGGACGGCTCCTCTCCTCCGCTTCTCCTCGACCTCCGGGCCACATTCATTTTCCACTTAATTTTGCTGCAGTCACTTTGCATTTTGGGATGATTACGCGACCGGGGAATTAACAATAAATAACAAATGTGCTCTGATAGGTCTATATGTTTCCTTATATTGTACAAGCCCTCCCATCCAGGCACTGTGCTATGTCAAAGTTGTAATGAAATTGTCTGCGAGGGGCAAGTGTATCTGCGAGTGTGAGACATGGTCGGGGGGGTTGGGGTCAAAACTAGACAGTCTGTTTGATAGACAAATGTTTTCTGTAACTTCATTAAACTTTAGTCTGTTTTTACCTCCAGAATACTGATGGATTTGTGTATTTAAAATATCTGTATATATTAAATTTTCAAAAAAATACTTACACTATAATTGGTTAAAGCAAACCTGTAAAATCAACTTTTTAGAACTTTTAACCATGTTATAGTTGTTTCCCCACACTATAAATTGTATTTGGAGTGATTTGTGCATGTATGAGCAATCTATAATCGTTTATTTTCAAGACGCCATATCGCTGATGAACTCTCACTTTCACCGCCACCAGCATACGCCCACTGCTCTCTATTACTTCATTCTCCAATTTTACTTTGTCTAATCTATGATACATGTAAGGTTTGGCAGTGTTGCATTGTCATTTTGGTTAAAAAAAATCCCCTACTCGCTAGAGTGATCTGGAACTGTCCACAGGAGGGTTGACAACTTCACGACTCTTTGTTGTTATGATGTTTACGTTGACAGCCATCGTCAGCTACCACTGGCCACCGCAGGTTTCTAATGCAGTCAGTGGATTTCTTTCTTTTATTAAGTCGCCTTAGATGGCCGTTGCAATTTAAAATGTGTAAATTATAAGGTAATGTTCTCATAAATTACACCTATATAACAGATACATTATTATTTATTGTCTCCATGTCTTTAATAAAACATGGAGACAATAAATAATGAACAAATAGTTTATTAAAATGACTCATGGAACATTCTAGGAAAGGAAAATAATCTCCTCGGTGAAGGTGACAGAACCTCCACCAGTAAAGTTTCATACAGTGTACCTTTAAAGCTGCGTTCACACTTTGTCACTCCACAACAAACCATGCTAAACTGGGACAAAACCTGGAACTAAACCAGGTCTAAATAAGGACTAAACTAGGACTAAACTGGTACTAAACCAACTAGACCAGGACTAGACCAGAATTAAACCAGGTCTAAACCATATCTGACCCAGGACTAAACCAGATCTAAACCATGTCTGTACCAGGACTAGACCAGGACTAGGCCAGGAGTAAACCAGAACAAAGCCAGGCATAAACCAGGTCTATCAGGACTAACGCAGGACTAGAAGAGGACAAAAGCAGGTCTACAAAACTGAGGCCAAACCAGAACCAAACCAAGACCAAGTGCAAAAGACAGTCAAATAATTACCTTAAACCCACCCACTTAAATCTGTAATCAATGGGACAGAAACATCTAGTATCCATCCATTTAATTTTAATACCACTTTAGAGAATGTGCCCCTCCTCCCCTCTACTCCATCTTGGCTCGGGGCTTCTATAGGTCAAAACTAGACAGTGCGTTTGATAGCCTGATGTTTTGTGTAAGCTGAATTACCTTCTTGTCTCTGGTTTTCAGAATACTTGCACCGTATGGAGACCGAGGAGGCGCAGGAGATGGCCCCACTGCCAGGTGAGAGATTGAGAAACGCACACTTCACAAACTACGCACAAAAGAGCGACCAAACTGTGTCTGAAAACTCCAGAGTCAAATTTAATGTGGACCGAGCTCTGCCGCCTCTGCTTAAATTGGGGTTTTAAGTTTAAAGTGTATTTAGATTAGTTTGGATTTGAATTCACACAAAAAGTCAGAAGTCTTCTACTTTTAGGTTCCAGTTTCGAATCCGTTTAAAGGCTTTGGTTGCATCAGGAACAAGGCATTCGTCATTGAAACAGAGTGAATAAAATGCAAGCTCCTATAAATGCGTTAGGACTTTGCAGCACCGCACTAAAAAAGCAGGGAGGAACTTCCTTTTTAGTGGAAGCAGAGTCTTACCTAACCAGGAAGAAGGCAGATTGATGTATTGCACTCTGGATAAAGCTCAATACATGATCGGTCTGGAATGGCTCTTGATGAAAGTGATGGGCTTTTGCTTAAACCAAAATGCTGCCCTGTGATTGGTCTAGTCTCCGAACCACTGCTGGCTTCAGTCATGGAGCGCGACATGATGAATTTTCAGGAGTTTACAGATGTTGCTAGAATTTATAGTATCAAAACCCAACAAAAATACAAAAAAAAAGAGAGAATTGTTTCATCTTTACTAAGGAGCCAATAAAAAAGGAAAGTTGTTGAATAAATTCTTACTTACATTTCTAAATCACAAACAGAAACATGGTATTTGAGGCAAAGGGCAGCTGCACAATTTATAGAAACCGAATTAAACCGTAAAAATCTAATGCACATTGTACCCTCAGGTCGGGAAAGCCCACCTCCGAACAACGCGTCAGAAGAGCCAGAGGAGCCAATGGCGGTGCCCGAGGATCTGTCATCAAGCTCCACCCACCAGCAAACCAACAACAACAAAGGTACGAGGCTCCGGCAAATCAGAGCTCACTTCCAGGAGGTGTTTCTCTCCGCAATTATTTTTATGAATGAATCTTCTGAGGCGGTAATTGAACTAACCGCATGACGCTTTATTAACACGCATACTGATTAGATGGAAATTATTTGTTAAGTTAATTAGCAAATATGGTGACGAGATCTGGCTGTTAAATGATGTGAATAAATTGTGTAATTGTTCTGAATGTAAGCAATGTTTCAGTCCCGATTACACTATGCATTTTACAAATATTAGGGGTAAAAGCAAGAATATAATAAGGAGACGTTCAAAAACAAATACTTCCTCTGGACACTGGTGGTGGTGAGATGGAGATGCTGAGGTGACTGATGGTTCTGCTGCTGCGTTGGAGATGAGGCAGAAGAATGTTACAACAGGAAAAATTATGGAGGGAATAGATTTTTGCTACTACTTCCTTCTTTTTATCTAGTACATTCCCAAAGCAGCGAAATCAAAGTACAACTCAAAATCATGTTATTACGAAAAGCATTTCTCAAATCCTCAAATTAAAGTCGCGTTTTAAAAATATTTCCCCGAGTGCATCCAGCCGGAGATATTTGCAGACTCCAAAGTGCGGTGCATTTAGGTCACTGGCAGCAATCATAAAAAGCAGCACTTTGATCCATGGCTTGTCAGTAATGAGCAGAATCTTAAGGAATGGCTAATGCGTCCTTGATTTGAGTTTGTGAACGCTGCACCGGGGAATGCCACGGGACGGGAGCTGGGAGGGGACAAACAGCTGTCAGGGAAACTCAAGATCGAATTCAGACAGAGGGAATGAAATATCTCTCATTAGATTTTATAGATTTAGATAGAAAGGTAAATGGTTGAGGGTTGAATTGCTACAACAAACACTAGTATATGCCTGAAGTATCTGGGGAACTTTCCAATTTGTTCAGTACTGGTTCTTAAAGGTCTATATTTTTTCTAGTTGAGGGCCTGCCACCTGCTTGTTTCCATGGAGATGTCATTGCTTTGGCCTGTATGTTCCAAAGTATGGCATTAAAGTAATCTATTTGGCATTTGTTCAGTTAAACATGCTTTCTATTGCTGAAAAAATATCTTGGAAAAACTTGTATTTTTGCTGTGAGTGGGCTTGCCTCTTCACAGATCTGACCTGTTACTTGACTTAGGTCTTATCACCTGCATAAATAGATTGTTACTTGTCTCCATAGAGATGTCATTGCTTTGATTTGTTCCGCAATATGACATTAAAATATACCCGTTTGGCATTTATTCAATTATATCTTGAAAAACCTGCATTCTTACAGTGAGTTGGCCGGCCTGTCCGCAGATCTGACATGTTATTTGTTTTTCCGTCCCCATAGAAGTCTTAGCCTCTGTGTGACTGCTCCGTCTGCTTCTCCAAACTGGGAGTGTTGGCAACAGGAAAACGTTGCCCAAGTTTCTCTACATCCCCTTTTACAAAATACTGGACTCTTTTTAAGCAATGCCAAACATATGAACAGAAAGAATACAAAGTTTGTCAGTTTTAAATACGTTACAGAATCATTTATCAGTAACTACTTGCCTAATTAAAAGTGCACTGTGTAACTTTTCTGGAGAAAGGTCCACCATGTGTAGTCTCCATGGAGATGTTAGTTCTTTACCAGGAGTTGCCCGAAAAGTTGTATTTACTCAGTTGCAGTTGTTGTTTTTGTATTGCTAATAAATACCTTAAAATGAAAACATGACATTCTTATTGTGAGTGGTGTCGCCTTTCCACAGATCTGACTTGTAACTCAGCCTGGTGGCACCGCCTGGTTCTCACCGTGGATATAGATATGTTTAATGGCATACTGTGCAACATTTGAAGCAAAGCAATAACATCTCTGCAGAGACAAATAGACGGAAGACCCTTCTCCAGAAAAGTTACATAGTCCACCTTTAACTTGTTGATGTAAATCTGTAGCTATGATATAAAATCTACACATTGGCTTCCTGTCAGCAGTTTTTTGTTTTTTTTTCCTCCTTGATCCTGATAACATTTGATTATCAGTAGCAGTTATACAAGCCTTAAGTGAGAGGAAACTGAAATAGGATGTAGGCCTTTCCTAACACGATGTTGCCTTCAGAGTTTCAACACTTCAGGAGATAAAAGTTCAGGAGCAGTTTACCACAGTTACACCTGCACCGCACTATCTCTGGGCCTCAATGGAAAATCCACATTGTGAAGTGAAAGCAGCTGCAGTGCCATGTGTTCATATTGTGTAGATATTTTTACCTTTTGTATTATTTACAAAATGTGAAATGACCAAGTTGCTTTTTTGTCCCTAAGTGTTAAAAACCATGTAATTTGTCGACTCTCTTTGTCGCTTTTGTACCTTGGGGCTTAAAGTGCATCTGTCACTTTACACTACTAAATTCTCTAAAACATAATTAACATCATTAGATTTAAGATTTTACTAAAACCTTTGCCTGGTCTTTTCTAGTTTTTGGGTGAAGGCAGCAGATATGACATACGTAGAGGCTTGTTACCTAGCAACCATAATGTTAACAAAGGCTAAAACTTCTCTAAATTACACAATAAATATGATCGGACAAATATAAGTAAACAACAACATCTATTTTGTTAAATCAATGCCAGAAAAATGCCTTCCATGTGAATAGATCGCTGTTTTAGAAATCACCACTACCTCTCGACACAAACTGACACTTGACTGACGTAAAACTATGATAAATATTTACAACAGGTACCACAAAACCAAGTAATTATTAAAAAAAATATGTGAAAAAACAAACAAATAAAGCAAGTATTCTTTTACAGTTTACATTTTATTTTCAGAGACTTATCACAATATTTGATAAGACCCATTATCTCATTATATTCACCCAGTCACTTCCGCATCTACAGCTATGATGCCATATCCTAAAATGTATAAAAGATGACGCAACTGAGCACGCAAGATCATTTTTTTCCCACATCTATTATTTTTGTTTGAACTTATCTGATTCTAAATGCATCTTACAATTTCCGTACAATTTAGCTTGGAAAAATACTCCAAACTCTTTATTAATCCAGATGATATTTGAAATCATTGTGAGACTCTTCTTTTTATAATTAGTAGTGCATCTGTGTGAACGTGTCTATATCAGGAATGAAAACGACAGCCTAAAAACAGGGGAAGTGCGAGCTGTGCATCTCTGCATGGCTAACCTCTAGAACAAAATGTTAAATTTACCTCAGGATCATGTGATGAGGTTCGGGTGAGGTTTGGGTGAGGTTTTGGTGTGGAGGGAGGAGGGGAGAAGGGTCCTGCGTGACTGAAACCCACAACTCAACTTTTCAAACCCCAACTCAAACTATAACCTCAGTCAACTTAGCCAGTTTAATAGTTTGGCATTTGGCAGAGGAAGTGAAATGCTGTATCCAGTGATGCTCGTACAATATCCACTTAGTACTAAAGTATACAGTATTTACTTTGTTTTCACTACTCCACTGTGTATATGATGTCATGAAGAATTGTGAAAACTAGGTAAATTTGCAGCTTTCTGGTCAAAAAAAAAAGCCTAAATCTATGTTGTGGCCTCTGCACTGCCCTGATTACAGCCAGGTGTTTCTGATCACAAACTCTCGTCTCCAGGGGCGGAGTTTGAAATGTGGACACCTGTTAGACCAATCACACTGTTTCTTTTACCTCCAGACCCCGCCCCTCCTCCACCTCCCTCTCTTCTTTACTTCTCTATTTGTAATGTGTTTGTGGGTGGAGTTTAGGTGTTCAGTCCCACTTTACTATAGAAATCATGTGTTTTTTTAGATTCTTAGTATTGAACTATACCTGAAGTAGATCATCATTTTACATATTAATCTAAAATTACTTAATAATAGAAATAGATCCACTGACTTCCTGTTGCAACCTGGAATTTCACCATAATAAGCAAGTGGCTAAATGACATATAATCAAAATGTATCCCTAGGAATCTTAATTTTTCAGATAATCACAGTTACGTACAGTGTGTGTTTGTGTGTTAATGAAACGAAACAAATATATAAAAATATAACATAGATCAGAAAATACTGTAATATGGACCCTGTTAGATTTAAATCTGGCTGTAATTGAAAATGCAAGTCTTTTCTTAGTTGGTGAAAAGTATGAGAGCCACAAACTGATCTAATGACGTCCTCTCACCCACTAAAGGAGGGGTGAGGAGAGGAGGTGGGGAGGACAGGATGAGGAGGGGGACAGGAGGTAGAAAAAGGTTAAAGGGTCCTCAATGTGGGACAGAAAGAAAAAAAAATCCCTCAAACCTCAAAAACCAAAACTGTTTCCTGCTTAAACACATGTAGAGCTGTGCATGGTCTTCACTGTCAGAGCGTCAAACACATTAGACCAGCAAAAGAGTTTAGTTTCATTTTTATTATTTACTGCATTTTGCTTTTGGTTTTAAAATGGGCCCAGTAATAAGTCTTATGTTTTATTCATGGGTTTCAGCTTCCTGTACGGAACATTTTTAGGACTTTTCCCATTCACAAGATGTAATGTTTTGGTTAAAATTGTTAAGCACTATGGCAACAACCAGGGCCTATAAACAGACTAAACAGCTGTTTAGGGCCCCGAGGCCACCAGAGGAGAGCCCAAACATTTATATTGAAAATAATAATAATATATCATGTTTTGTTGGACACAGGACTGGTGTGTTTGAAGCAGCCTAAATATCCCTCTAAAACAATTACATTTGTTTTATATGTATCGTAGCAAAATATCTGCTGCTGCTACATTTGTTTTTGAGCCAGGCAGAGGTGAGGTGAGATGTGTTTACACCGCTGCAAGGACACTTTATAATGTAAATTTAAGCCCACTGTCGCCAACTGGAACACATTAAAATCCAAAGAAACTTGTCTAGAATTTCAAAAAGCTTGACCCTCCCCTTATATGTTTGTCTACTTTTTTGTGACTCTGGTAGTTGTGACGTTTTGGATGTTTTCAGTCTGATGTTGGTCATATACATACAAATACAACTGGCCAAGGTGATGAGAGCAGAGTCATAATGTGAATCACCAACAGCTGAGTCATGAGGCATCCGCTGCCCGGGGCCCCAGAGACAAATTCAGCTTAGGGCCCCCTGAAAGCTAAGACCGGCCCTGGCAACAACCCAAATTTTTCATCATTCTGGAAAGGTTCATTTTTTGTTAGGTCGGGAGGGATGATCTGATGCGATTGGTCATTTGAAGTGATGAACTAAAAAAAAGACCATAAAAATATGAAATTAAAGGCTCTGTACACGATTTTAGCATACAGCTCTTCAAGTCAAAATTAGTATACTCTGTTTGCTACATCTAATTAGGAAGTTCATGTTAGCATGCTAGTTGTTGTTAGCATTGATGGCAAAACTCCACTCTGGCATCTGAGAGTTATGGAAAGCACTTTTAAACTCATCGTGGTGAGTGATTAGGATGTTCAGAATGAATAAGGTTAGTCAGGAATAACTTTGGACCACAAACAGTATAAAAAACTAGTTCTGTTTTTCACGTTTTTAGAAGACAGTAAAAATCAGATACACTGCCTTTAACCATAATGCTGACAAAAAATTTTTGTTGACTTTTTTAAGATTGGAGAGAGGGAGAGTTATAGGAAAGTGGGTTTCATTTTGTGCCTGTTCCTGTCAGTGGGCCTGTGGTTTTCACACTTAGATCTCCACCGCTCTGCACTAGACTATTTACAGAACAGGAACCAACTTCACCCGGTCTACAGATCAACAAAAATACAGCAAATATTAGTCACATACTAGTAAAAGTAGCTCTCAAAAAAAAAAAGAAAAAAAAGAAAAAGGAAATCACATAAAATTCAGAGGATTTTTATTTTAGTGGATTCATATTGATAGTACAGAACTACTCACGCAACTTCCTGTATCATGTCGCAGTTGAATGGAGTTTCAGCTATGAGTACATCGGGAATCAAACCCACAATTTTTCTGCTAAAAGTTCGCAAAGTTAATGAGGGGGTGTTATGAAAAAAAAAAAAAAAGTTGTTTCATTAGAGGAATTTTACTTTAATGTGATAGTGTGATAGTGCTCTCAAGGGGGAGTGACTTAGCACGTAGAGCAACGTGAGGGGGGACTCAGAGCTTCAAAAGTGAAAGTGAAACATATGTTTATATGTTGTTTTTTGGCAAATATAAGATTTTTAAAACAATAAAAGATAACATGGGGATCTGAATATTTTATGTTAGTAATTAAAACCCATAGAAGTAAAATACTCCCTCTTTAAATTACAAGTAGTTTTTTATATTATTTTTCAGATTTTTGTATCAATATCTGATGCCCATGTTCATCCAGAAAGTAAAAATTTGTTAAACTATAGACAAAATCTGTCAAAATCCTCATGCTAATTCTGCTGAGTGAAATGAATACCTAAAATCCTCCTTCAACCACAATACCACCCCCTTCCACCTAATGACTCAACCATAGAAATCAATCAGGAGATACTTACTCCCCTTGAAAAATAAAGGTTTGCCTGACGTTTAAAGTAAATCTAAGTGATCTTATGACTACGAATGATCTTACAACTACACTACTACCACTCTCTATCTCTTATCTTAGTACTGCTACTACTACTCCAGTCTGTCACTTTGCATTCGCTATCACTACCACTTGGTACAACAACTAATATTATCAGATTAACAAAAACAACTACTACAACAACTACTACTACTACTTCTACTATTATGGCTACTTTTACTACTACTACAAGTACAACAACTAATACATTATTCAGTATTGATAGATTGAGATAGAATAAGCTTCCATTACTTATCCTCAAAGCACTGCTACTGCCAGTTCTTCAACCAATACTCTGCATTAGATAGACTCTTCACTGTCAGAGGGGTTCAAACACTACTCCAAAAGAGTTTATTTTTATTTTTATTATTTACTGCATTTGGCTTTTGGTTTTAAAATTGTCCCAGCAAAAAAAAAAAAAAAAAAAAAAAAAAAAAAAAATCTGTATTCATGGGTTTCAGCTTCCTGTTGTATTACATTTTTTAGGACTTTTCCCATTCACAAGATATAATATTTTGATTTATATTGATAATCACTATAGCAACAATCCAAATTTTTTGATCATTCTGGAAAGGTTAATGCTTTGTCGGGTCGGGAGGGATGGTCTACTGTGATTGATCATTCGAAGTGATGAAGGAAAAGGGTTATGGGTAAATGGGTAAGGTCAGAGTTAGGCACTTGATACAACAACAACTGCTACTGTTGCTACTACTACTTTACGATTACAGATACTTTTACTACTACTACTACTACAACTAATACATAATTTAGACAAATAGACAGTCACGATAACACATTTTGAAGTGTGATATGTACATATATGATAATATTGAAACAAATTTGTTGTGCGACTGACACAAAAACCCTAAAGCAGAATATTCCCCCCAAAATATTCTAAATGAACAATATGGTTAAAAAAAAATACAAACTGCAGAATGAAACACTTTTGTTTGTTTGTTATTAGTTATCTTATTTTCTTCTGTCATTTAGCAGAATCATTAATCACATTACCTGATTCATGAATATCACAAAAAAACAACACAAAAATAACACTGAAGGCTGAAGTTTAACATTTATTTGCCTAAACCTTTTAACATTTAGAACATAAGATGGCAGAAAATGTATTTACAGACAAAAACAAAACTCATCTCTCATGATTTTAGGAAAGAAGACCTCTTTGTACACACATACAGATAAACAGACACACAAATCCATACACATCGATATTCATACACACACACACACACACACACACACACCCCACACACACACACGAATCCATGAACACATGTCAATATGCATACATAAGTATACATCTCGATATGCATACACACAGCAGTCCTCTGTCCTTATACTTTTTCCATCAATTGTTGTTGTTGCATTGTGACTTTTTTATTACAGCCTCTTTTGTTTGCCGACAGTTTGACCTGACAGCGGCTTCCCAAAACTGAACCAGGATGTGTGATAAAATGTGACAAACATAAGCTTCAGCCTGAGCCCGGTTCCTTCTCCCGATTTAGTCACAACTTCCCCAAATCCATGAGAAGTGCAGAGCCGTGGCCGCCTGCTTCCCTATAGAGACAGGAGACATGCAACAGAAGGCCAATACACACTTTATATGCAGCAGTCAATAGTGTTGTCACGATACTACAATGTCTAGATTTCAATACTAAGGAATCATACTAAGATCATTCTAAAGCTATTCAGGAAAGGTTCATCTCTCCTATGAATGTGACATGTTTCGATGCTAGTTTTAGTATTTGTATCTGATTTACAATACTTTTGACATCCCCACAGACATGTTCTTATTCGATCTATATGCTCTATATTATTGTAATTTCAAGTCACCAAGGAGCACTATGTGACCGTTCAAATGAGCACTTTGAGGACTTTGCCATCTGCTTGTTGTTACACACTGCAAAATTAAACTAAGGGTTAAGGATCATTGTTGTCCCTCTGGGGAAGTTTGTCCTTTGCATTTGTCCTTCAATGCTGCTGGGGCAACCTGTTAAAAGCACTGGGACCCATCTCCAGATCTAGAGCTAGTCTTGGTCAAGACTACCTTAGCTGGAGGATTTGACCTAATGTGCATGTTTTGGGTTGATGGGGGAAACTGGAGTGTCTCAAGGAAACCCAACCAGACACAGGTAGAACATGCAAACTCTGCACAGAAAGGCCCAGGTGTGCAAGTCAAATCTGGAGCCTTCTTATTGTGAGGTGACCGCCTCTATGTGCCTCTATCTTGCATGTAAATTACAGGGGGTTATTTACTTATTGAGTAATTATTGTTGCATATTGGATATTTACTTGCCTCTTCATAGATCTGACCTGTAACTGAGCTTGTGGCATTACCTGTATGTTTGTTTGTTTTGACAAGTCATTTTTACAAGAGTTCACAAAGTTAAAGATGGATTCTGAACTATTTTGAGACTTGAGTGAATAGTTTTGCAGTTTATCTGATCTGCGAGATTTTTAGATTCAGAAAATGTGCCAAAGCAATTGAAATTTTAATATTTGTACACTGAAAACTGTCCATGTATCAAAGTAATCATGGTCAATCTGGAAGGCTGGCAGTTTGATTTACACTCTGACAAGTGGATACTGTTGTTGTGCACTTGGGCAAGACACTTCACACATGCTTATGAAAATGTGTGAAATGCATAGGCTCTACTTAACTGTATTGTTGGTGGTTTTGCATGTATGATAGTTTTATTTAATCAGTTTTGCAAGTCCAGAAAAAAACACCTTTTAATAATACTCAAAGTGGCTTGTGGTGGAAGAGTGACCATGTTTTAACTGGAAGGTTGGCAGTCTCATACTATTGTTGTGCCCTTGGGCAAGAAACTGTGAATATGGTGTGTGAAATGAGTTTGAAGTTATATATTGTTTATAGTTTTATTGAAAATGATGCTTTTGTATGAATGGTATACTTTTTCTCATCTGTGTGGTAAGTTCAAGTATTTAACCTTTCTTCTATACATTTATGTTTCATATAAAAAGCAGGGTAAAAATGATATAAACGTTTTTGCCTGCTCATACCGTTGGGCACGGCGTCAGTTGCAGCCGGTGGTTGGAGCGTGTTCCCGAGCTTCCCTTTCTGTCACTTCTCCATAACTCTTGTATTTCACTTCAGACTGTGCCTTCTGCTTCCCCTTCTCCACACATCCATGTTCCTCTTCTCTGAGCAAACAGGCCTGACACGGGACACTTAAATCAAATAATATTACAATGGGAAAACAGGAATTAGTACTTATACTATAGAGTTCATTATTGAATGTATTTCTGTTGCTGCTGGAGGAGAGCAACTCACATCTGACCAAATCTCTTATCTGATCAGACTTAGAGGAAGCTTCACTTTGGTTGAAAAGTCTAACACTGTTATTCTGAGAATGGACTTCAGTGTATTAGTGTATTCAAGAGTCGTGCATAGGTCAACTCTGCATAAGAAACAGTCTCCTCAGCAAAATAATCATCCAAAATCATGAAACTGAGGGGTTGCAAAGGCGGGTTAACTGTATGACAACACTTGGACTAAGACCTACTTCAGTCTGATTGGTTTAATTTACCATTACAAGAAAGTTATACTTGAACTTAAACTTGAATTGTGAAGAAAGAAAAAGAAAGAGAAGTGTTACATAATTTAATTGTATCTGAAAGGCCTGTCACGATAATTACTATATTGACTTATCATTCAATATACGTTGGATGGAACAATATATTTTGGGGCTCAATAATTATTGTGTATACTTTTTTTTTTTTTTTTTTTGCCATACAATAAGATTTAAGTCATAAACATTGAACAAATAACTTCTATGACTGATTACAGATACAGATTAAGTACTAAAGTGTTTCATTCTGCTGTGTATGTATTGAAGTTAATTGGTTTTTAACAGTATTGTACATTTTTTATACTTTTTGCAATTTCAATTTGCTCATGGGTTATTGTGTCAATGGCATAAATTCAGTATTATTGTTTATCGTCTATATTTTCTTCAGCAATATATCAAACTACTAAATGTGTTATCATGACAGGCTTTTGAAAGTTATAGCAAAATATATATTTTATTTTTTTATATTTAGCCATCTCAAAAAGATCAAATGAGTTCATATTCAGGACAGAAGTACACACCTAAACACACAACATGGAGGATATATACACTTAAGTCATAATGTGGAACATTTCCATGGAGACCAGCAGGAGGTGGACCCGACAGCTAAAAGTTACACAGTGCACCTTTAAAGAGTTCAAAAGTATTATAAAGGTCAGGCTCAAGTGTGTGCAAGTTTCCAGTATAGAAAAATACAGTGGCTTAATGAGAATGAGAAAATAAGGAGTTTGTGACATTAGGTGATAGATGTGTGCACAAAATGGCAGATATGTTTTGTGCTCTAGGGCAGCTGTGGCGTCAGAGGGATCTTTCAGTTATAGCCTATACTTTTACTCCATTTACAGTGCAAACAGTAGGTCATATGTTACTGTTATAAAAAGTCTGAAGTTGAAATAGACCAGAGTAAGTGTGGTTGTGGTGGAGCAGTCGTCCCTGTATTTCACCGAGCCTCTTCCTGTCACTCACTTCCTGTTTATCATCTCAAAGTGTGATACAGAATCTACATCAGATCAATGCTACACCTGCAAATGTGTGCGCTCCTGGATACGGGAAATATGTGTCACACATTCAATCTGCTAAACATACTTTGAATGAAACCTCTGATTAATCACAATACAGACATTTTTATATCATGAGATAAGAACTGTGTATAGTGAGCGCTCTGAGACTTGCAAAATTCAAACTAAAACAAATTTATGATTTGAGCAACAATTCCTTCTTGATTTGAATCTTAATTGCTAAAGCAACAAAGGACGGCTGCCATAGCTTGAAAGCATAGTTGCTTTTTCCTCTTAATTCCATTGCGTTGATAATACATTAGCAGTTCTACCACCAGAACTACTGATTTTGAAAGTTTCTGGCAAAAGATTGTAACCTTCTCCAGATCACAAATAGTTTGACTTTACATGTTTTAGGTTGCTGGTCTAGTGCACTCTCCTCACAGTCTGTACTGTAAATGCCAATGGAGGAATCCGCAACTCCTGAGCCAGAAAATGGGGCAGGAGTACCTAGCTGTAGGATTAACCTGTTGTGCATAGCAGGTTAAGTAAGGTCCATGCCTTCCCTCTCAGCCCTGAATTAGCCCATTGCTCATGTTTTAGGGTGCTATTAAGATCCATAATAAACTATCATATTTCAGACAAGGCGTAGGCCAAGTGTACATGCTGTTAGTAGTGAGTTTGAAACCATAGTAAGCTGCAAATGTATTTTAAAATGGACAGATCAGAATTCTATGGTGTAATTTGCTGTTTAACTGTAAGATTGCAGATTTGTGGACCTGGATTATTGTGAATATCTCTGTGAGCACTGAGCCCGTCCAAACAAACATAAACTGGCACAAAATTCAACATCTTCTCTTTAGTAGAAATAAGCAAAAGTTTTTTTTTTCACAATAGCTTCAGAAAATGGTCTCATTATTCAACCCCAAAGACATGATTGTGGTCAGTTAAAAGAACTTTTGGGCATAGTATTAATATGGAACGTTTGTGGACCTAATCTCTAACAAATAAAGCTACGGTCAAACACAGTGGATCTCTCATAGAGTTATATTTATGGAGTTTCAGCTTCCTGTCATATGCAACAATCTGAGGACTTTTTTCCATTCAAAAGATACATTTTGTTAATCACTATGGCAATGGTGCTAATTTTCCTTCTCTCTCAAACCAATGGCTAGGCCCCGCCCTCCATCTGAAATTATGACATCATCCCATTCTAAAACGTGAACAGGACCTTGTACATGTGCAGGTTTCCAGTGCGCTCCTTATAAAGACACCATACATTAGTCTGTGAAGGATGCACTGCAAAAAGTAAAATCTTGCCAAGTTATAATTACAGATCAAGTTAAATTTTCTTAATTTGAATAATTGTGTATTGTGCACAAGGTTGCTTGTACTTCCAGTCAGAGGGAGGATTAGTAATCTCTATGAGGTTTTGCATGAGGTCTCGCTAAAATCAATAAATCCTGACAGATCAGGCAGTGGACAGGGAGCTGCAGGTGGATGTCACTTTACACATGTAGGAAAAACTTCACTGGAGGGGATTAAAAAGTCAAAAGTAACATTACAAAATTACCAAAATTAGCATTAGCACCAACACAAAGACATACAAAACACAGAACTCTGTGTAATCCCTTGGTTGTCCAGGCACGATCCATAGTAGCACAGAAGTGTCCAGCTCTCTGTCCACTGCCTGATCTGTCAGTATTTACTGATTTTAGTGAGACCTGGCAAAAACCTCATGGACATTAGATTAGAGCAGAAATGGCGTCGCTTCTGATTAGAACTAGCTGGCTACCATTGGGCAAAGAGCCAATTTGAAGATCGTAGATAGGTTTAGATGACTTTTTGCAGTGTGCATGCCGTGGCCCCAGCCCTGACTCCTCTCTGGTGTTTTGCAGCCGTTGTCATAAAGGCAGAGAGTGGCGCAGATGCGGACAGTGGCGTGAACGTAGCGGAGGAGGAAGAGTTTGCCGAGGACTTGCGTGTGGTCGATTCGTCTGGGCCCAAAATGAACGGATCTGGGCCAAGTCCGGGACCCAAGGCCTACCCTTCGTCTGGAGGCATCAGGCTGCCCAACGGCAAGCTCAAGTGCGATATCTGTGGCATAGTGTGTATCGGGCCCAATGTGCTGATGGTGCACAAGAGAAGCCACACTGGTAAGACCTCTGCCAAGGCACCACCACATGTTTGAGGGACAGTGATAGGGACAGAGAGGGAGGAGGCGGGACCCTTTAATTACAATCAATGTGGCATTTGTTGATGGTTTTCAGATCATCAGAATGTGATGATGTCATACTCCCAGATGGGGGCAAGAGGTATTTTTCCCACATTGTACTTTGTCATGAAATATCCAAAAGGTAAATACATCCAGATCATGATCATTTCTATTAGTGACTATAGTCACCAACTCGCTGTATTACAACAAAAATCTGCATTTTAACATGATTCATTTTAGCTGCCCTTATCTGTGTTATTGGTCTGAAGAACAGTGTGAGTTCATCTGAAACTCAGCAACTGTTTAAACCGATGAGAAGCACAAAACAGAAATCTATGGAAGAATTTGCATTTTATCGGTTGTAGATGTTTTGACATGATTTATGTTAAGAGATGGACTATGTAACTTTTCTGTCTCCATGGAAATGTCCTTTGCCTGGAATGTTGGAGAATATTGCATTAAACTTATCTATGCCCATGATGTCACCGGGCCAAGTTACAGGTAGATCTGTGGAGAGGCGAGTCTGTTGAGTTTTTTGTTTTTTTTAATAAATGGAAGATGAATACGTTCAATGCCAAACTATGGAACATTCCAAGCTAAACAATGACATCACCAAGGAGACAAGCACGTGGAAAAGTAACATAGTGCAGCTTTAACTTTAACGTTGTCTTTGCATGACACACTTTTCCTTTGGTGCATGAAATAGTCTCTTTGATTTACCATTATCATTTGTTTATTGTTTATTTGAAATTACCGCAAAACCGTCCAATCATTTCTGTAAAAAGTCACAAAGAGAAAACTTTAAGTACTCGGAAATCTGCAATTACTGTGGATCTGGGCTGAGTGACAATTATCCGTCTATTAAAAGTTTTTCAAAAATCAAAATTGATATTCTTTTGTTACCAAGTCAAAACCAGCGGTGCTGAAAAAGGCACTTAACTGTCAAGCCTCGAAAACTAATGAAAAATCAAAATGGAGAATAGGATCGCGCGATGTAAATGCGCGAGACACTACAATAAAAGATATAATGAACCGCTGCGTTTTAAATAGAAAAAGTATTCAGTGCCGAATCTCTCCGCTCCCGAAATGCCTTTTTAATGAGTATCCTTTTCATATATTTTTGCTGCTTCACTGGTGACTCTTATATTACGAAATGGTGGGAGGAGGAGGGGTGAGATGTTTAAGAAAAGACGTATTAAAACGAGAATGCCACAACAGTGGCGGCGGTTCGGTTGGATATATTGGTTTATTCCAGGGGCGTTGATCAGGAAGACTGCCTCTCAACATTGCGAGCTCTCTCCCCCTCCTTCACTTTATTCAAATGAGGAGTGAATTTGCATTGTGATGTGGGGCGCTTAGTTTAGAAAAGAAGAAGGGGGAAAAAATGAGATTCGGAGAGCAAATTGACCCACGCAATGGTGCATTACGAAGCTGGCAGGAGCAGAGAGGCAGGCGGAGAGAGCGGTTGTTCCATCTTAGGCAGCGCGTGGCAGGGTAGAGGTATGGGGGGGAGAGAGAGGGGGGATGTAGGGTTGTCATTGGGCCCTTCGCTGGGAACGGGAGGCTTGTAGGGCGCTGACCCCATGTTCTCACAGCCGGAGCCCATTTCCATACAATACATGACACTGGCTGTAATTAAAATGAGTTTAGGGGCAGAGCAGGGGTATATGGTACAGGCACGGGCTAGATTTTATTCATGTTAAATGTACTTGCACACATTTCAGATTTTTTTAAAAAACATTTTTAATAATGTATGATTTCAAGTTTGTTTTCAAAATATAGTGGAAATCAAAGACATCTTAATCTCTTAAAAGTCTATTAAATAAAATTGTTCAAATAAGGACTGAATGTGCCACTACTGTCCGCATATATATACTACTACTGATTGCTAAATGTGTTGGATTTGAATTTCTGCTAGTTCTGCCACATTATTTTTCCTCTTTATGCTATTAAACTTCAATCAAAGGGCTAATGGGTCTGTATTTCTCCTCACGCTCCTCTCTGTTTTGTGTATTCTCAGGCGAGCGTCCTTTCCAGTGCAGTCAGTGTGGGGCCTCGTTCACTCAGAAGGGAAACCTGCTCAGACACATAAAGCTTCACTCTGGAGAAAAGCCCTTTAAATGTCACCTGTGCAGCTATGCATGCCGCCGCCGTGACGCCCTAACCGGACACCTGCGCACACACTCAGGTAAACGAACTACATGTAAACTCTATTAACTAAGAGAAACTTATTATGTTATACTAGTGATCAACTTGCACACTCACGTAAACCAGCTTGTCAATGTGTGTGTGGAGTGAATGAATACTGCGCAAAATTGCAAAGTGATCACAGAGCACACTACTACCTCTAGTTATGGCCACCCCCACACTCACTCAGGTACCACTACGGGTTATAACCTGTACATACTATAGTCATTTTCAGCTAATGCTCACAATTAAGTCAATACTGCAGTTATACAGGCCATCACCTGTACACACTGAAGGAAACTTATATTTTCAGGTTAAATAAATGGTTGGGATGTTATTTTGTGAAGTTATTGTCTAATCTCCTTGTATATTAACATATCTTTGTGGTTGTCTGTTGCAGTGGGTAAACCTCATAAGTGCGCATACTGTGGGCGGAGTTACAAACAGAGGAGTTCATTGGAGGAGCACAAAGAGCGTTGTCATAACTACCTGCAGTGTATGGGATTGCAGAACAACATCTACCCAGGTCTGTACACACACACTATCTGTACATCTTAACGTCTTTCACATTTTACAACTTACAGTAAAGAAAAATATTTGGAAAACAACTTATTTTATCTGAGACATGATTTTGGGGAGTTGCAGTTTAGCAGTGTAGGAAAGATAATTTAGGTGCACATGTATGGGCTTTAAAAACACAGAGGAGCTTGAAAAATCTGCAGTATTGCTAAGGTTTTCTGACGGTGCCCCTTCTGTGTTGTATTTTGCAGTAGTGAAGGAGGAGAACCACAGTGATGGGAGGGAGGACATGGGGCAGTCTGGCTGTGACAGAGCCTTGGTGCTCGACAGACTGGCCAATAATGTAGCTAAACGGAAGAGCTCTATGCCACAGAAGTTTGTGGGTAAGCGCTGCTTCCTTATTAATACTTATCAATACTTGTATTGCGTATAAAACATTGGACAAATCACTCCAAAGTACTAGCAATGTCATTACTATGATAAAAGCTGTCTGGGTGTGCACAGTTTTGTTTTTTTTTTGTTTTGTTTTTTAAAGTTAGGGGTGTTTATAGAATTAGAAGATGTAATATGTAACTGTCCTGGTGGCTGGTGCACCACCTGCTTGTGTCTATGGAGAAACTATAGCTTTGCCTGGAAACTATGGTATTAAAAATTGTTATCCATCTCCATGGAGACAAACAGGTCAATCCACCAGGTCAAGTTGCAGATAAGATCTGTGAACTAATTCACTGCATCCAGATCTGTATCTGTAAATTAATTAACCAGCAATTCATTTTCACCAAAATGTTCTCTCTTAGTAACCCAAATGTATTTTTCATTTCAGGTGACAAGCGCCTCTCGGACCTGTCGTACGACACCACCTCCACAGATCTGATGCAGCCTCATGTGATCGACCAGGCCATAAACAGTGCCATCAGTTACCTTGGCGCTGATTCCTTACGCCCATTGGTCCAAACTTCACCTGGCTCCTCCTCCGACGTGGGACTAGGTTCTATGTTCCCTTTCCACAAATCCCAAAATGACAACTCGACTCCCCACAACCTCTCAGCGAAAGACAGCGCTGCCGAAAACCTCCTCCTCCTCTCCAAATCCAAGTCTGCTTCCAGTGAGAAAGATGGGTCCCCTAGCCACAGCGGACACGAAAGCACCGACGATACAGAGAGCAATAACGAGGATCGACCAGCGGGGGGCGCTGCTGCCGGGCTAATCTACTTAACCAATCACATAACATCCGGATCGAGAAATGGAGTGATCCCATTGGTCAAAGAGGAGCAGCAGAGGCAGTACGAGGCGATGCGCGTGGGGTTGGAGCTAGCATCGGAAGGTTTTAAGGTGCTAACTTCAGATGGAGAGCAGGTCCGAGCGTACAGGTGTGAACATTGTAGAGTGCTGTTCCTGGATCATGTCATGTACACAATTCACATGGGTTGCCACGGTTTCAGAGACCCGCTCGAATGCAATCTGTGCGGACACCGAAGCCAAGATAGATACGAGTTTTCATCCCATATCACGAGAGGGGAGCACCGATATTAACCAGTCTGCTGTCACCTTATATTAACTACACCTAATTATCTCTAATAAAGCATGAAGACTTAATTCATAATGAACAAAAAGTTTTTAAGAGAGGGTATTACAGGGGGTTTTAATTGTTGACATATTTAGATCTCCATGTTTCCTTTTATCGTTTTGAAAATGCTATATTCACCCAAAACAACATCCGTTTTGTTTTTGAGGCTCTGAATCCTCTTTCCCCTTACCCTTACAATACAATTGGTGTGCATCCCGCTAATGAAACTACTGCACATCGCATCAGGTTTGTGAAGTTGTAGAGTAGTATCATGCTTTTGTATATTTATGGAACATTGCCGTGGGGGAGCGTGGGTGACGTGGACTGAGTCTTGTAAAGGTGCATACTGTTAACCATAAGGAGGGTTCAAATAAGGCCATGGTGAGATCGCTAAATTACTCAAATATGCATAATTGACATGATAAAACCACTTCAGGCACGTTTTTGATGTGGGAACAATTTAATATTAACATTTTAATAACAACATTATAAACATTTGCATAATACCCTGCCTTTAAGAATAATTTTGGCTTGGCAACTACACAATTAAACCTAACTCCTAACCCCTTAAGCCTGAATCATTCTTAATAAATCATTGATAAGCTATTTGTTCATTATGAATTGAGTCTTTGTTCATGCTTTATTAAGGTGTAGATATTATAAGTGTAACCAATCACAAAACACACTGAAGAAGATACAAAAATGGCATGACAGTAAAGAGAAGTAGATTGATCCAGTTTCTTCACTGTTACAAACTAAATTTCTGTTTTTACCTACCCCCTATCCCCGCCCACTGCTCTGTATTTACTTGTGATTATTCAAAATCGAACTTCAGGTCATACATGAAAAGTTCAATAAAATGTAAAATAATGAGTTTTATTGTCTGCTAATCTGGAAGCGCTATTAGCATACTAGTTGTTGTTAGCATTACCATGACGGCAAACTCCGTTCTGGTCTCTGAAAGTTGTGAAAAGCTCCTAAAATTATTGTAGTGAATAGTTAGGATGCTCTGAATGCATAAGGTCAGTGAGGGACAACTTTGGACCACGACAAATAATGAACTAGTTATGTTTTTCACATGTTTAAGACTATAATTTGATATAATTGGATTTTTTTTTTTCAGTTTCATTTCATAGAGGTTGAGAACAAACTCAGAAGTTATATCAGTTCCAAGGAAAAAAAACAAAAACCTGAAACTAAATCTGATCTGAGTTTTGGGAATTAGAGGAGAGAGGATTCCTGGAGCAGCCCTCACTCACTTCCTCATCCTGGTACTTCCACTTCTCTGTACTGTCACTTGTCTCAACTGTGCACAAAGGGAAAATAATGTGATGTACATACACAAACGCATGATATAATGTTCAGAGTGTCTGTTTACGTGCACAGCCGAAATCTGATTTCTGGAGTTATCAGATTACTGAATGTCATGTAAACAGTTATATCTGATGTGAGGAATCTGATTTCTTTCTGATCTTTCACAGATTTTGAAACGGAAAATTATGCAAAAAAGATCAAAGTAATGTGGTAAAGACAAAAATGAAACAGAAAATGTCCGTTATTTTAAAATTCATTGTTTCTTGTCTTCCAAATACAACAGTTACTCTAAAAAAAAAAGATGAGTTAAAAGTTGAAATGCATTTAAAGTTTGTGGTTTAGTTAGACAGGGGTGTCAAAATGTTTTTCACCAGTTAACTTTAAGTATTTTAGTTACCCTGTTATGGCCGATTATCAATCCAAGTTTACAGTTTTTACAATTCTATGGAAAATAAATGAGAATTTTATTTCAAGCGTCCAATCGCTTCGCAGCACCATTGGGTACGGCAACACCACTTGGACAAAAAACACTGGATTTTCTTCCAAAATATGTAAGGGTTTAATATAAACTTATAAATGTTATATATGGACTTGTAACTGCTCACACAATTACGTATTTCTTGTAAACATTGTACAGATGTGTTTTATTCTTATGAAAAAAGGCAGCCATTTTTTATATAATTTCAAAACACAAAATATTCCTGTACCTGTATTTAAATGTTTCGATGCAGTCACAGCCTCTATATACACTCATGTACGCAGTAGTGCAGTAGTCAGTCTGTGTATTTGTAATGGTCATTATTTAAAACACACGCCTCCCATTCACACTGTGCTTATATTTATTAAAGTGGTTGTCAGTAGAGTAGTGTCAAAACTTTTTATATTATTTTTATTTTACTGTGTTAAATGTATGTAAATGCTGCTGGATTGGTTTTGTGGCTTTGGGTCACACACATATGAGAGGATGGAGGGCTGATGGTTGGAGCTTCTGGCAAAAATATGAATAAAAGATATTTTACTATGCACAAAGAATTGTCAGTGTTTCATTTTTGGGGGAGTTACTTATGGGCGTCATAATTGCTTTATTCAATGTAAAGTGTTACGGTGCATTCACACTTATCCTGATTTGGTCCTGTTCAAATCCTGGTTTAGTCCTTGGTCCAGTCCCGATTTAACACGGCAATAAAATGATGAAAAACAGTAATATATGGCAAGCTTTAAGGGTTTAAGTTTTTGTGTGTAAATGAATCGGAATACTTATATCTGCACATCAATATGGGAAGTAGTATATGTTGACAGGCAAGGTATTACATAACACTGTAGTTAACAAATATGATGGTAGATTTCAATTTTGCTTGCAACTCATACTCTCAGTAGCCATTACGCCTGAGTTTTATACATACCTAGATCTGTACAAACAGGGAAACCACAAGGCAACGTTACAGATTTAAGGAGAGGCAACTTCCTCCAAAAACGGTACACATATGGTATCCTAAAACCACATTTAAAAAATATTAAATGAGTGGTAAAGGGGTGTGGATGAGTGCATTCATACCTCATAAAACGGAGATGGTAAGAGTCTGTGGCATTTCTCCTCTTCCCTCTGTCCAAAGATAAACAGATACAAGTGAACTGGAGAATATAAACCATAATTCATAAGTCATAATTTCAGATGGAGGGCAAGAGGATGTTTGAGATTAAATAATGGCACCACTATGTGAAAAAGTCATTTTACTTTTGTTTCAGTATAGTGACAGAGAATACGCCGAACCCTGTGCCAATTTTTGTTTCATTTGGATAGGCCCAGTAATTACAGAGATATTAACCATAAACCAGGTCTACAAATTTGCAATCCGACCCTTAAACAACAAATTCTACCACAGAAGTTTGACCTGTCTCCAGCTCAGTTCAAACTATAGGGATTTTATAATATATGTCACATGAATGCAACCCATAAACCAAATAAAAAAGATGCACTCTTCATATAAATACTATATATTTTGGTTTAATATAAATACGAAGAAAAGTTATACCCATTAAAATTAAACAGGACTCTTTGGAAATGTCTTTTAACCTTAGGCTTTCAGAGATAATTAAGGTAAATGCCAATCACACACACAGCTGTCAGCAGAAAGACTGGCAGCTGATAGACAGTGACGTTTCACAATATTATGAAGACATTTTGACAGTAAATAGTTATTTATTTATCAGTAAGACAGTGAGTTAGAATAGTTTCTTTAATTAAGGAAAGTTTTGCCCAGAGGTTTAAGAGCATCCTTCAGCCTTTAGAATATCAGCATTCCAGGTTCATTTAAACATTTTCCTACAATCCAATATATAGATTTTCAATGCACTTACAGTATATTTTTCAGTATGGAAAACTATGGCATTAACTTATAATTCAACCTCATTATTCATTAGTTTGATCGTTTAAAAATATAAAACAAAAATGTGAGCAACTTAATAAATAATAAATCCTTTAAATGCAACTTTGCCTGCGGTTTCTTTTTACTTTTTACTTTAATTTGCATAAAATGTTGTTAAATCACAATTATCTGGTTAAATGATAACTGTCACAATAGAGTATGAGTATGAGTAGTATGAACTTAAAATAATAATTGTGTATTTTTAATCCAATCCAAGACAGAAAACCTAAACCTTTTTTTATGTGGCTGTCTATATCATTAACTGTTTGATTTCGTGAAGCTGGACACACAAAAGTACAACGGTGATCTATTAGACCAGAGGTGTCAGTTTTATTTCCACTGAGGGCCACGTAACATATTCAAAGTGGAGTGTGGTCAATACAGTGAGTTATCCAGATGAGTGCGTTTGACATACAACTATAACGGAGCCACTGTACCTTTAATGAGACTTGGAACGTTCATTTAATCTGTCTGTGTCTCAGCGCAGTGTTATGTCATTGAGTTTATAGTGGCACATTTACTTATATTTGCATACATTTGCCATAAAAAAAGTTCTGCTTATGATTATTTGGGCGAATTTAGCAGAAGGGTCAACAAAAATTGCTCCCCAGGCCATAGTTTGTTGTGACGTCCCAAATCACAGTGATAATTTTGCCGTGATTTTACCTCATTATTCCTGTTTTTGTGCTGTTATTCCGGTGTCCGTCCGACCTGAAGTCTTGCCCCGTCTCTGTGTCTCTCTGTGGACTCGGTGTGCGTGCTGGACCAGAGTGGAGCTGTGTGGAAGAGGAGAGGGGGGGAGTCAGCGGAGCATGAGCCCAGCGCCGCAGCTCCGAGGCCGGACAGATGGCGCTGCTGTGAGGGGGAGGCAGATGTGACCAACGGGACAGGGGGAGAGAGATACAGAGAGGGGACAGAGAGGGGAGAGAGAGGGGAGGAGGGGGTGAAAAAGGATGGAGAAGAAAGGGTGAGAGATGAGAAAAAGAAGCAAGGGAAGGGGAAGAAGAGAGGGGGTAAAAAGGATAAACAAGGGTGAGAGGATAGAGAGGAGAAGGAGAAAAGGAGATGAAAGGGGAATAAGGGAAAGACGAGAAGTAGAGAGGAGTTTGAGGGAGGAGACAGGTGGGAAAGAAGGAAGAGAGGAGAAGAGACTGGAGGAAGGGGGGTAAAAAGGATGGAGGAGAGAAGGGTGAGGAAAGGAGAGGGAGAGAGGAGAAAAACAAGCAAGGCACGGGGAAGAAGAGAGGGGGTGGGAGGTGGGGAGGTAAATAGGATGGAGTAAACAAGGGTGAGAGGATAGAGAGAGGAAGGAGAAAAGGAGACGAAAGGGGAGTAAAGGAAATGACAGAGGAAAAGAGGGTTGAAAGAAGGGAGAGGGGGGGAGACAGGGGAGGAAGGGGGGTAAAAAAAGGATGGAGGAGAAAGGGTGAGAGGAGAAAAAAGAAGCGAGGTAAAGTGGAGAAGGGAGAGAGAGGGAGAGAGAAGAAGAGGGACAGAAGAGAGGAGGGAGAGAAGAGAGGAGTGATAGAGGAGAAGGGGAGAGGAGAAGGGGAAAGGAGGGAGAGAAGAGGAGGTAGACCGAGGGAGAGGAGGGGAGAGGAGAAGGGGAGAGGAGAAGGGGAAAGGAGGGAGAGAAGAGAAGGTAGACAGAGGGAGAGGAGGGAAGAGGAGAAGGGGAAAGGAGGGAGAGAAGAGGAGGTAGACAGAGGGAGAGGAGGGGAGAGGAGAAGGAGGGGAAAGTGGGGATAGAAGGGGAAGTGAGGAGAAAAGGATGGAGAAGAATGTTGGTAGGACAAAGTAATGTGGCCAAACATAAGACACTTTAACTGTATTTTTAAGATCCAAATTGGCTGAGTTGAGTTGTGGCCTTGACCAAGAGTATATAGGAAAGTGATTTGGATGATTACTTAACACGTACAGTATGGAACTTTCTGGAGGTGGCACATTACCTGCATGATTCCATAGAAATATCAATTTAAAACCATACTTTGGAACATTCACCATGACGATATGCTTTATGACAGAACTATTATAGTCAGGTGCAGTCACTTTCCTGATGGAGGGTCTGCCTATTATTTTTCTTCATTGAGATACATTATTACGTATTATTGCTTTGCCTGGAATTTTCCGCAGAATGGCATTAAACTTCTCTTTCTCCACGGAGACAAGCAAGCGGTGAGCACAACCATAACATGATAAGGCAGATGTAGATATATGAGTTTGTTTGTTGCATTAATGAACAGTCCACTTTACAGTTACGGCAGATGAGGGAAGTGGATGTTTTTTTGTTTGTTTGTTTTTTTCAAATGAAGCAGTGGAGCAGAGGAGAGGGTTAGATGGATCTGAGGATGAAGAGAAGAGGGTCAGATAGAGCAGAGGATGCAGAAGAAGGTGTCTGATGGAGCAGAGGATGCAGAGGAGTCAGATGAAGACAGATGCTTGTTCACTGTTACCCCTGAAAGAAACAGCCCAGATAAATTGTTTGCCATATTGTGCATAACAATTCAGCCACAGCCAAAACATCAGGGAATGACCCCCTCTAATGTATGTATATAGACAACTGTCCCCTCTTTATTTATTCATATGTTTTCTTCTAAGTGTTTGGTGTCTCGAGTCTTGTCCCAAACGGAGCCCCTCTCTCTCTCACCATATGGCCTTCTCTGCACCCCGCGGGCACTTCGCTGTTCCCGGCATACCTCTGTCCAAAGAGCGCCCCCCTGTGGACCAAACGTCACACTGCTCCTCCTCGCCTCTTCTGGCAAATTCAACAAAGTTTCCATCCAGCGACCCGCATGCCACGCCACCAGACCTGAAATATTTATGACAAACTGGACAAAAAGATGAAAAATAAATGACTGCTTTTTTAAATGGCCTTCCAGATTTTCAGAAAGTTTCATTAAATTTGAATGAACCATTTTTTTTCACAACTTTGCACAGGATGTAAATTATGGTCCTTCTTTTAATAAAAACAGACAGTTCATGGATTAAATCTTTAGGCCTAGTAATTTGTAGTGGAATGATCCTAAACATAAAATAATACATCAGGGTTATATTAGAATACACTGATATTTTCTAAATTGGTCCTATCAGTGTATTTGCCCTCTGTTTTATGGCAGTTTATGGAATTACAATTAGTTTTGTCAGATTATAATTCTTTAACACAGCCATTGAGAGGTGTTAATATCCCTAGGCTACTTTATAGCATAATGAAAACAAGCTTTTCAACAATTCTGCCTGAAATGGATAAGTTAAAGGTACACTATCCATTTTTTTCTGGTGGAATGTTTTCTTTCATACCAGTATCTTTCACAGTATTAAACCTTCAGTTTCCACCCATGACCAGGCCCAGTTACAGGTCACTGTGGAGAGCCGACCCCGCTCACAATAACAATGCCTTTTTATTAAGGTAAAAAAACCAAAAAACTAACAAATGCCATACTGCGGAACATTCCAGGCAAAATAACTTCTCATTATGAAGACAAACAGCTGGCAGACTCTCCAACAGAAAAAAGTTCTAGATCACCTTTATCTCACTGATTTCAGGCTTGTGGTTTGTAGACTGTATTATTGAAAAGCATGTTTTCATCAGTCTATGAAGTGGCTGAAGTGGCTTTGTTACAGATAAGAAATATCTTATTCAATGCTGCATCTATATGTAGAGGTTCTGTAGAGGTGGGTAGAGTAACCAAAAATTGTACTCAAGAGTAATGTTACTCTTGAAAATATTAATCAAGAAGTACAAAATAGAGGTCCAAGAAATGCTTGTGTAACTTGTAGACTCTCAGTCGGAAGTGTAACTGAAACTTTTATTCAAGAGTACCGTTACTTTAATACAAATCATACTGAAGTATATGCTGCTAGAAAAGCACAATTAAAAAATAATTGTACTTTAAAAATGTCTTTGAAGTAAATGTAACTTGAGTACCACCCACCTCTACTTACATAAACTGTGGTGTAGGGAGTTTTGGATGTTTTGAGGTCAGGAGTTCTGTTATGTCAAACTGTTGGATGGAGAAATGTTCCTGTGTGTCCACTCTGTGTTAAGGAGAGGGTTAGCCAACTTCCTCTCTGTGAGTATCATTAGCACAGGCACAGACGGACGGTGCATTCAGGAGCTCTGGGACAAATGTGTTCTGGAGAAAAGGGGAACAAACCCATGGTGTAAGACAGAGACGGTGTTACAATCTTTTTAGGGAAATTATGGACAAATCATTCACTGAAATACGTTTCCCAGAATCAAAGGATTGCATTAAAAAAGTTTTTTTTTAAAGTACGAATATAAAAAAAAACAAGGAGAAAACTTGCACAATAACAAGAAATTTATTTATCAAATTCTAATAATAATAATAATAGAAAGTGAATCTAAGGTTAAAGACGAATAATTACAAAAATTAGCAGCATTTCAACGTAGTCCCTCACTCACTGTATGTTGTTTCTACAGATCACAAATCCAGTTTCAAACGTCCTTCAGTCCAGAGTAATCCTTCAGTCGTCCAGGTCTGATCCATAGTCAAAGCCAAAGTAAAATCTTGTCAACCCGACAAAAACGTTGTAGGAGTGAAGCCGGTTTGCTGCTCATCCAAGCCGCTTCTCCGGTTCTGGTCAGATTTCTAGTGGACACTGCCTTATATCCATCTATATATTTGATAGATATAATGCAGTGTCCACCAACAATCTGACCACTTTGCTGATGGACACTGCCGCTTCTTGAATGAGCAACGAAACGTCTTCACTCCTACAACTTTTTTTTCCAGTTGACAGATTTTACTTTTGGCTTTTACCAAAGCTTCACATGAGAAAATAATTCACTGCTAATACACAAAATACAGAGATACCCTTAAATATAAACATGTAAAAAGTGATTTTAAGCAGTTATATAAACAGTGATAAAACAGATTCAACATATAAAGACTACACCATTATAATCAGATCAAATAAAGAAGGTTAAAAATGCAAACATGCCTGAGTCTGAAAACAGCAGCTCAAATAATTCATGAAGATGTAAACTATACAGGTGTCAATGAGAAGATCCATGTAATTATGGTTTTAAGGTACCTGGGACTGAATCAAGAATTAAACCTGGACTAGCGAAGGACTAAACCAGGACTAGTACAATTCAAACTGTGTAGTTTAAAATTACTGTCCATCTTTAATTTTTAAGGTCTTTTATACGTTTATGATAATACAATGAGCAAAAAAGTCTAATTTTGTTGTGCCAATATGGTCTATGTTGTACTATGGGGTAGAATTTTAAACTATGGGGAGACACCATAGCCCCCTGTATTAATGGGAAACAAGTTCCTCTATCTCCCACATCCAAAGGTCTTGTTCCAGTTCTCGTACAGCTCCAGATCTTTGCTAGATACACTCGGCCTCACCGTCTTCAGTGCCTCCTGGAAGTCTGCGTAAGTGATCGGTCGCACCTGATCTGCCGAAATCGTGGCTATATCACTGAACTGAATGCTGCGAATTGGCCCCAAAGCCGCCTCTCTGCACAACTGTGTCATATCTGCTCCTGAAAAGCTCTCCGTCGCCTCTACAATACTATCCAACTCACTTTCTCTCAAATTATTCCTTTCTCTGGACATCAGGTTGGTCACAATTTGCCGTCTTGCGCCTCCTTCTGGGAGTGGGATGTACAGTCTCTTTGCTAGACGCCTTCTGGCAGCTTCGTCGATTTCTTGAGGGCGATTCGTTGCCCCGACAACTAAAATTCGATCGTCTGCTGCTGTCGTCGCGCCGTCAAGTTGGACCAGAAATTCGGTTTTGATTCTCCTGGATGATTCGTGCTCACTATCTGATCTTTGGGACAACAAGGAGTCTATTTCATCAATGAAAATGACAGCTGGTTGGTGACATCTTGCTATTGCGAACAAAGCGCGTACCATTTTTTCACCTTCTCCCACCCATTTGGAAGTTAGTGATGAGGCACTTATGCTAAAGAAGGTAGCTCCAGATTGGCAAGCGATGCATTTTCCAATTAGCGTTTTGCCTGTTCCCGGTGGTCCAAAAAGTAGGATTCCTTTTGGCGGACCTCGCAACCCGGTGAAGATATCTGGACGCAACATTGGCCAAACCACGATTTCTTTTATTGTTGTTTTGGCGAATTCAAGTCCAGCAATGTCATCCCAGGTTATAGGAGGCCCGTGATCCATAATTTCGCTCATAATTAATTCAATAATCTTTGGTTCGAAATTTTTCAAACGTTCATCCAAAATGGTACCATCCTGGTTCATGTTGTTGTTGGCAGATGTATTTTGTTCATCTTCCTGTCTTGGCAGAGGTGACACAAACTTAGAAAAAGTTCCGCGTGATCGATTAGCACCTAGTGATTTCTTCATAGCTGCTGCCAAACCAGGTGTCTGCCCTCTTTGCTGTTGTGGATTTGAGTATTTTTTTTGTTGGTCAACGATTAATTGTTCACGAGCAGTTTTGAAATTGCTCCCCGGTTTTGGTGCAGAGGTGTGTCCGCCATACTGCCCTCTACTGGTCTCTCCCGCTTCAGAATTGTAGAAGTTCTTTCGTTTAGATGAATTTGGCAATGTAGGTTGAGTGTTTTGGTTAGAAAAAGTAGGAGTATGGTAGTTAGGATGACCCGAAAATGAGTTCTGAGCTGAAGATGGATTACCAAACACAGGGTGAGATGTGTGTCTAGTATTTGAATTACCTGCAAAGCTTTTTGTTTGCTCCAATGTAGAAGAAGAACTTGCAATCATGGAAGTACTACTGGCTTGTTTTGGCATGGTATATTGCTGTGTTGTTGATGTGAAACCTGCATTCTCAGCTCTTACTGGAAAAGACAAACTTTGGCCATCTTGTCCAACTGTTATATTTTCATCCTCTGGTTTTATCGTTTTCTCTTTCACTTTACTTTTTGCTTGTACCATCTTCTGCACGCATGGCATCTTCAGTAGCCCCTCCAAGCTTAGCCCCGACTCCCACTTTTCACTGTGGTTTTTCTGACTTCTGGCCAAATGCAAGGCGCTCTCTGCATAGTTGTTTAACCCATTTTTGGGGTCATCCGAGTCTAGCACGGCAGCATAGCATTCGGTGTATGTCCGTAGCAGCCTGGTTTGCGCGGCTTGAGTTAGCTGGTGGCTTGCCCATGCATACTGAATGTCGAAGATGTGGGCTCTGAACGAGTCGGCCGTCTGTTGAGGGGTGCTGGTGCCAGATGAAATGTCAAAGGACCTCCTCTGCCACTCGTCCAGGTGTGGGTTGCTCATGCCTGGGCTGTTCCCGCTGAAAGAGAAGAAGGGACACATGAAAAATTAAACAGGAGCAAACGTGACCTCTGACCTGAACGTAATCACACAACCTCAGTGAGATCCTCCAGGTACAGGGGATTCAGTTTGTACAGTTACATGGTTAGTAAAAATCAGATAATCCAGCAAACCAATGTGTGTGTTCACACACACAAAATAAACCCGATCACCAAAAACTGGTGACATGTGTCAGTTAATGAATGGACCTTACAAAGTAAATTTTGACAAGGAAAAAGATTTAATAAAGACAATCAGAAATCAGATTACTCACATCACAACTGTTTACATGACATTTAACAATCTGATAACTCCAGAAATGTTGTTGTGCACTGTAAACGGTGTTGAGGTAGGACATATGTGACGTTTACTATAGGAAGAAGCAATAGTTATACATAATTGCTATACTTGAGATTGAAATTGAGCCGTATTAAAAGTGAATTTATTAGAAAAATGATAATTAAAGGTGCACCATATAACTTTATTGGTGCAGGTTCACCACCTTGATTATCTCCACAGAGAAGTTTTTTGCTTCTACAGAATGACATTAAATGTATCTATCTATCACAATCAATTGCAGGTGTTTGTACTGGTCAAAAATGTCTTGAAAAATACCCATTCTTACTGTGACCAGGGTTGCCCCTCCCCAGAAATGACCTTTAACATGCACTGGTGGTGCCAGTGGGCTTATCTCCAAGGAGATAGATAAAATGTATGCCATACTGCGGAACACTCCATTCTCTATGGAGACAAGCAGTTAGCAGACCCTCTACCATAGGCCTGTCACGATAATTACTATATCAACTTATCGTCAATACATGACAGATGGAACAATAATGGGGGTCTGTATTCATTGTGGGTATGTTTTCTTTGGACTAGACAGACATTTTTTGTAATTTTTTGGCAATTTATGACAATAAATAAGTTTTGTGGTGTAAAGGGTTGAATAAATAACTTCTATGACTCATTATACATTCAAACTAATTACTGAGTATTACTATTACTAAGAAAGTATTTTATTTTGCTATTTATTTAATGTAGCTCATGTTTTTAACAATATTTGTCATTTACAATAGTTTTTTGTGGTGGTTTAGGTTAATTGTGTCAGTGACATAATTTAGTTTCAATATTATCATTTAAAGTCTATATTTTCTTCCACTTTCCTTAAAATGTGTGATCGTGAAAAGTCTACTCCACCAGAATCATTACATGGTGAACTTTTAAGCATTTTGCAACTAAATGTAATTATAGTGTTTCACAATATGAAATAACACGTGCGTTTCAATAAAGCAAGTTAGTATTTTTGCTCAATTTAAATTATTTTTTCTTACGTTACGTACGTTTTCTTCTCAAAATAAACAAGGCAGGAAGACTTGGTATTGACACCTCTAACCACCCACCAGTTTGATTTACATAATAGCTGCAATAACACATAAGACATGTTTTCCATCTTTGAAATATAAGTATCTTGCACATTAAGTTAACTTCACTTTGTCCTTGTACACCTCTTTTTCTCTATAAACAGCATCTCATTACATAGATGGCAGTTTACTGTACTTGCACTTAATAGCCAAAGCACCGTGTAGCATTTTGCATTTTTCTCTCAACATCTGGTCTCGTATGGGGTTTTAAATCTTTAGCAAAGCACTTTTCATACAGTAATGACTTTGCATTGACTAAATAAGGAATCTGACACAACCAAACGGGAGTGAAACCATACTTACTGTCAAATATCCTCTGAATCTTACAGTTAAAGGTAAATGTAGCTTGAGAAAAGTTAACGTGGTTTGTTTTGATTTGTTCCCGCCACGGCTTTCTCTTACTTCCTGCGCCCTGCACTACGACTTCCGGTACAGTATCATTTTAACTGTTAATTACTTTTTTAGCTCAAGAAAAATAAACGTTCTTTCATGTTGTCTAAATTAATATTATCCTACATCTTGTTTACCATAAGATTGTCTATTTAAAAAAAAAAAAAAAGTATCACAGTATATCAAAGCCTAAATCGTACGTTTTATGTAGTTAAACTTTAATTCATTCAAGTTTTTATTATTTATTTTTTAACATATATTTTACATGTCAGTCCAGTTTCTACTCCTTCTATGGACTTTTGCTCTATCTAGTGGCCATAGTGTAGATTAATCGAGGAAGCCGTTCTCTTTTCGCAATGCCTTGTGGGAGTCGTAGTTTATTTTATGATTCATCTTACTTCATTATCATTTATCTGAATTGTCATGCATTCAAAACCAATGCCCTTATTATTTGTTCTACATTTGAACAAGTTACTGCTTTGAATCACGTGATAAATGTTATGCAAAGTAGTTTGGTGAGACGTTTTGAGTAAAAATAAAAACTACATTACCCAAAGTCGCGGATCCCAGTGTTTACAGCGGATGACAGCAGCTGCGGACAAAACATGCTGCCGGGTGGAAATATTCGCTTGCATGTTTAATTGTGCTTGGCTAGCTAACTTTTATCATCTTATAACGTCTCCGTAATAATTTTTAGACACTTTTAACAGCTCCTGATTAGAGTCGTTAGCTTTAGCCGCATTATTTTACACCCAAAAAACAGTCGGGATGCCAATGAAAGTAGACAGGACCAGCTTCCCACAGTGAATACGGTAACAGCAGCAGCAGCAGCAGTAGTCACACCCTTCTCTGGCAATTTAATATAATTTTGTAGCAGCGAATATGCAGTATGTTACCTCTTTATGCATTAGATGTCTTTAATTACTTTTTATAACGTTAGATTGGCATACAACAGCTTAATAACTAGTTTGATTGCAGTGAATATGACTGAATCATCATGCCACGAAAAGACAAGATAGCCCAGTGTCCGCTTGCTGCAATGACCACAGCTTTTCCGCAAAACTAGCAATATTATAGACACCTTTTTATACCATTAGATCCATTGATTGGGAATTATGAGCGGTCCATTGTACACGTTTGTGAGCAGAGACGACAATAGCACCGTCTATGCAGAAGTTTCAAAGATCCTTCTCGCCACTGGACACTGGAAGAGGCTGAAAAAAGACAATCCCAGATTTAATTTGATGCTCGGGGAGAGGAACAGACTACCATTTGGACGTTTAGGTAAGTAAGTGCATGATTTGACTAGCTCTATGCTACTAATCCAACCTATTTGCTGGCTTGAAAATGTAATAACATTTAAATTACTTCTATGGCTAATGCATTTTACCCTTGTGAATAGATTTTTTTCCCATGGCACATATCTATTCTAGTAGTTCCAATAAGCAATACAATTTACAGGAAACAAATATTAAAGGATTGCTAATCAGCAGGTTTGGAGTTTGGTTTATTTAGTAGCTATTTCAATTGCAATGTTTTCAAATATTACTTTTACCAAGGCAATTGATCAGACAAAAATCAATCAAACAATTTGTCAAGTTCAGTAAAAATTAAACCCTTAACATGTTACATCAAATAAATATAGTACATAATAGTATGTTAATACAATCTGAAGTATTCCTAATGCTTCACTGTTAAGCAATCCATGGGTTTCAGAATTATGGAAAATTTGGGCAGTTGTCATAGCAATTAACAGTTTAAAACAAAATATCCTATTTTTTGAATGGTCCTCAAAATGTTATGTATAACAGGAAGATGAAATCCATGAATACAATGGTATTACCAAAGCATAACCTGCAGATCTAGAAAACATGACAGAATTTGTCTGTTTAGTAAAATAACAGCTCATCATAACTTTCTATACATGACGACTCTCTACAATATCTAAGGAAATGTGTAATAGTAATAGCAGTAATATTAATGTCTTGTTAAACTACTGTGTATGCCACTTATTAGGGTAACAAACACTCATATACAAGATAATGGATATTACAATTCCTGTTTTCAGGTCATGAACCAGGTCTTGTGCAGCTCGTGAACTACTACAGGGGGGCAGACAAGCTCTGCAGAAAGGCCTCTTTGGTCAAGTGGGTATCATCCTTCTTAACAACAAAAATCTATAGCTCTAATGCCTCCACTTAATTATTTAAAAGCATTAACACTGACATTGTTTGTCTCATCCATCCATCAGGTTAATAAAGACCAGTCCGGAGCTGCGGGACTCTTGTAACTGGTTTCCTGAATCGTACATTATTTATCCCACAAACCTGAACACACCTGTGGCTCCGGCATCTAATGGCATCAGCCACTTAAAGAGCAACCCCAAAACCGACGAGAGGGAGGTGTTTCTCGCCTCATACAATGCCAAGAAGGAGAGTGGAGACGGAACAGTGTGGATCGCAAAATCTTCAGCTGGAGCGAAAGGTAAAGAGTCTGTTAGAAAATCATACCGATAAGGACTAGGGCTTCCCTCAAACATTTTCACAATATTTTACCTTGTAATGATTGTTCACAATTGTAACTTTTTTTTCTTAATCATAGTATATGAATGTAGCTTTCAATCTTGATTTTCTAAACATAAAACAACCCACTTTTAATTTGTGCAGTTTATTACAAAAATAGTTGACAGTAGCACTGTCAATTAAAAGGGCCCAATAGAAAAAACGGAATATATAGGATAAATCACAATAAGATGCATGTTGATCCAGTCAGAGCTGGACTACTGAGTAAATAATAAAGATATGAGTGAGTTGTACAGTAGTTCAAATTTTACAATTCTGTATTTAGTTCCAATAGTTGTTTCACCAGATAAAAAAAAACAACAAAAAAAACAAAAAAAACAGTAAAGCATTCCACTTTTAGTGTTTAGTGTCTGGTTATATAATACCCCGGGTGTATTAAATTACTTTATATTGTAAGGGCACTAAAGCATTAAGAGCTCTCTGTATTGCTATTTACAAGTGAATCTAAAAATAGCCCGCATTTATTGATTTTTATTATCACTGTTCATTTAGTTTATGGGATGCTGTAGGTTATTCCTACAGCATCCCATAAACTCTGGAGGAGTAAATCTAATAGTGTTTCCTGGTGCTATTAAATTGTAATATGAAGTTGAACTTGGCCAGCCCACATAATTTACATGTATCAAGTTCAAGTTGTATTGCTTGTACCACAGGAGCTGGTATCTTGATTTCCCATGATGCTGCTGAGCTGTTGGAATATATCGATAATCAGGGCCAAGTCCATGTCATTCAGAAATACCTGGAGAAGCCTCTGCTGCTGCAGCCGGGAAACCGCAAGTTTGACATCAGGCAAGTTGCAGGCTGGAAAACGAACCGTGTATACAAATATACTTCAGAGAATAGCGTCACAATCATTTGGGACAATTGGGTGGCCAAACCTTCTTGTCAAAGCCTGATCTCTCAGAAGCTAAGCAGGGCTGGTTTGCCTGGTTAATACTTGGTTGGGAGACTGGGACTACCAGATGCCACAGTGGGGAGCCAGTGGCAAAGAAACTGTTGTGTCCTTAAGCAAGACACTTAACCCACTTTACCTGGTATGAATGTGGTATGTGTATGAGTGATTGGTGGTGGTCATGGCCAATGCCGCAGCCTCACATCTGATGTAAGTATACTCAACTTATTTCTTTCTGATCTATCATATGTGTCTGAATGAGGACAGCACAAGGGCAAAGAGGCTAAAATAATGTTATTAGAAAAAGCATTATTACATTTACATCTCCAAAAATATATGTACACATATGTAAATGTAGCCACTGAACGAACCCAAAAATGGCATAAATATAATGCTTTAGAGATGTTATTTATGTTAATTGTATGATGAATATGTGCATCTAATCAGCACTTGTTTGATCTTGTATTAGTTGCTTTTTTTGGGCTTAATTTTGTGAGACTGTGGTCGCTTGTTTTGGGCTTTTTTTCAAAGGCTTGGTCACTTGTTTCTCGCTGAAAATCTGGCAACCGTTTTAAAAAATGTATTCTTTATTTTATTTATTCAATACTTTACGAGGTAAGTCAACTGAGAACACCTCCTCATTTGACAACTGGCCAAGACACAGCATAAAACAGTACAGAATACAAACACTCACATATCAATCATAATGACAGTGAAACATTTGCAGATTAGAGAAATAAAAGTGTTAAAAGTATGTGCACTGATCCTGTTAAACACTCTGGATTGAGTTTTTAAAAGTAGATAGAGCAAAAAAAGACCTAAGTTTTAAAGTCTGTTGTAGGTGGTTCCAGTCACTGCAGAGAACTCAAATGAGCAGTGGCCAAAAGGTGTGCGGGGTTTAGGAATGACCAGGTTAATATAGGTGTTGGAATGGAGTTTCTTTCAGTCCTAACATCTAGTGTCATGTACTGCCAGGAGCTGGGTGCTGGTAGACCATCAGTACAACATTTACCTGTACAGAGAAGGCGTGCTACGTACCTCCTCAGAGCCCTACAACAGTGAGGACCTGGGGGACATGACCAGTCACCTGACCAACCATTGCATCCAGAAGGAGATGTCGCAGAACTACGGCCGCTACGAGGAGGGCAACGAGATTTTTTTCTCCGACTTCAGACTCTACCTCCTCAACAGCCACGGGGTCACGCTGGAGAGCTCCATCTTACCTCAGATCAAACATATTATCAAGTGAGTTTGGGAATTAAAAGACAGGGCTAAAATTAAAAATCTAACTTTCAAAGGGCAGTGACAAAATGTTGCAAGTTAAGTGACTAGAATGTGTTTTGCAAATTTACTTAAATGACAGTAGACATAATGTTATTGCTGTCATTTAGCCACGTACTTTCCTACTACTTTTACCATTATATATAATTGTAAAAAATAAATAAATAGTATTTTAGAACAATTGTAATGTTTAAATATATAAAATAAGATTAAGCAGGGATTATTAGAATAGTTTAATCTTTCAACAAAATAAGGTATTTATTTTTACTTTTTTACATAGATTTAGTTTCCTGTCAAAATTTTGATTTGCATCAATCGATGTTCAGTTTGAACTAAAACTGCTCAGATAATAAGATAAGTAAAATAACAATTACTGAATGATCCACATTTTATTTCCATTCTGTCTCTCTCCTTCCATTCCCTCTGTGTGTGTGTGTGTGTGTGTGTGTGTGTGTGTGTGTGTGTGTGCGTGTGCGTGTGCGTGCAGGAGCTGTCTGTCGTGTATTGAACCTGCCATCAGCACTAAGCACCTGTCGTACCAAAGCTTCCAGCTGTTTGGCTTTGACTTCATGGTGGATGAGACCTTCAAAGTTTGGCTCATCGAGATCAATGGGGCTCCAGCCTGCGCACAGTCAGTACACACAGACTTTATATACAACACAATACTACTGGCAGCTGAGGGTAATCCAGGGAATCTCTTTAATATGGCACCTGTTAGTAACCTAGTAATGCAAGCTGATTTCTTTCAAAGTTTTCAAAGAATCTGGAATCAAAGAATCTTGAGAATCTGTCTTATATGTCTCCTGCTGATTTGTTTTTTTATATTTTCTTATTTGCTTACAAGGTAACAAGAGTAAGAAGTAGTTTGATACTACTCATTCGGTTTTATTGTAGAGGCATGTCAATTGGCTGCTATGATTGGCTAAAACTCCCCTGAGAGTGTCTCCTCTTACAGAAGAATTTTAACAGGTGCCAGATTGATATTATAAAGCTAACATAACTAACTAAGCAAATGAACAAGCGACAGGTGATGATCATCGGGTGTGAGTGTGTAATTTGACCTATCTGAATTTATTGCAAAACTAATTCATTGTTGATCATTATTTTAATTTTGTGCCAAATCAGGTTATGACCAAGTTCACACTTTAGTCCTTGTTTATGGTCATATTTAGTCCTGCTGTGGACTTGGTTTGGTCTGCTTCTGTTTCTGGTTTAGTCCTGGTCTAGTCTAGGTTTATTTCTGGGTTTAGTTCCAAATTCAATGTTTTCATGAAGTTACCTTATGTTTTACTTGTTTATTGCTTTACTTTTCTAGGAAGCTGTACTCAGAGCTGTGTCAGGGCATCGTGGATGTGGCCATCTCTCCGGTCTTCAGCCTGAACAGCAGTGGTGACTCTGGCTCTTCTTCTCCGTATTCCTCCTCTCCCTCTTCCACCTCCTTCAACCTCTCCACAAATGCATGCTCCTCCCCCAAGATCAGAGGGCCACTGCACGTGGGGCCATTCACGCGCTTGTAAGCACACAGGAAAGTCATACAGGAATACAGTACACAGCTGTAAAACAGGAATACAGTACTGAAACATAAATACAAGCTGCTTTTCCCTCTATGTACTCTCTTCTCACTGCCCCTTTTAAAGTGCTTTTGAGGAAATCTATGGCCACTGTGTCCGGTTTTTGCAAATTCCTAACATAATTGGCAAAATACCTTAACTGTTTGAAAATATGAAATTTACGCACAAGCCAGTGTAAATTACTAGACTTGGGTTAATCATATTTTGCATAAGTTAGGATAGATCAAATGGAAAAAAATACAACAACAAGGCAACAATATATAAGCAATTTCTTTTCTAATAACAGGACTAAACACATTTTTAAAAAGGAAATTGTTGTTCTATAAGCCCTAAAGCAATAGTTTTCACACCTGGGTACCATCCTATTTAAAGCAGCTCTAAACCAGAATGAAACCATAAATCAAACCTAAAAGAGGACAGAAAATAAATAACACTGACTCTTAATGAGACAAATACATTGAGAAGACCCAGCGCACCACACTTTGAGAAACAGTGCTCCAATAGGCTCCTATGGTAAAAGAATATGGACAAGCATTTTAAAAGGGGCTCACATGTGCTCCCTGTATTTTCCCAAACTGAAAACCTAAATATATTTTTCCTTTTAAGACTGTAGTGCCTTACATTTCCAGCCATTGCCCCTTAAACTGACTGCCAGTCGACCTGCTGTTCAATGAGCGTTTGCACTGTTCTACTCTATTAGCCACCTACAGTGTCTCCAGTCCACAGCAATTCAATAGTCTTTTGGTCATTTAGCTTGGAGTTAATTAATTTCCTACTTTTATAGTTTGACAAAGTGTAGCTTTCTGTTATGTTTTTATGTATTAAGTATTAAAGAAGTAGGCAAATCTATTCTGAAGTGTACATTAGGTTGCATTCAAAGAGGGTTGTCAAAAGTAAAATCAGATTCTAATCTATACTAAAACTATCAATACTAAAAAAGTCACATCTACCACTTTAGAATGATCTAGAGCTAAATCAGAGCAAGTATAAGACACATAGACTTGTATACGCCCATGGACCAGTATGAAACCTACCTGGACAACTGAGGGATTACACAGATATAAGACCACAGAGTACGGCAATATAAAAGAACATACTACTATTTAATGTTGAAAATGACATTCTATTATCTAAATAGAGTGTTTTTTTTTAAATTATCATTGTGGTATCAGAATCGGTATTGAATATAGAGTCTATTCCCTAGTATCGTGACGACACTACATTAAAATGGAATTGCAGGACAGGCGAAAATCACTGGTAGAAAACTAAATTGATAAAATACTGATATTTGTGGTGGGTTTATAGTCAATATCTATGTAATTACTTGGCCAGTGTATATCACAAAATTACATAAAATTGAAGAAATAAGTGGAAAGTATTTTTTTCCACTATACCATCAAAAAGTGCTGATCCAATAGGCCTGAATATTAACAGATAACCAGACTTTAAATAAATAAAATTGTTTATAAGCTAAATTTTGCTTTTGTGTATAGGCAAAATTTTGGCCTAGTTAAAATATTTTTTTCACTATATTTATTTATTTATTGGTTTATTTGACAGGGACAGTGGACATTAATCGCATTGCTGCAAATGCACCAGAATTAGCCAAAAGGCTCTTTTTCATCTGTTGTTCCTGGCCTCAAAAAGTGTGGATCAAATTGTTCATCTGTTAATAATCAGGACGGACTTAAAAAGAACAAAATAGTTTGTTAGCTCAATTTCCAACAAAAAAAAATCCAAATGCATCATCTTTTTTTACCCTGTCCTCTGTCTGAAAAAAAAAATGTAAAAATGAATCAAACCTACATTCCTTCCTTTTTATGGACACTACATGTTAATAGTGAAGATTCAAAATGGCTGCCGATAAAAGATGAGGTTTAAAAGTATTAAGGACATGTTATTGTCAACAGCAGAAAGCATGTTTGTGTAAAGGCATGTACTAGTTAAATATGCAAAGGTATAGAAGCACCGTTCGCTCCTGAATAGTCACCCTCCTCTTTTTTGTTGTATTTTGATGAAAAGTTCTAGTATTACAAACAAACACGTGTGTTAATATTTGATTTTGAATGAAAGTAGAGTAGATCAGTTCAGTGTTCAATAGTTGGAAGACCCCATGAAAATAAATTATATAGCCCTGTACTATGAAGCAGTTTATGAATGAGATGCACATTTTTATGGCGAGACAAGCAAATAACATATAGGCAATTCCAAACTGAATAATTGTGTTTGTGGACCAAAACTATTTACTGACACTGGCTATGTTTACCTGCACACCAGAAATCTGCTCATTTTCTGATTTCTGGAGTTACAGCTGATGTGAATAATCTGATTTCTTTATAATTCTTCACACCTATGGAGGTTTTGGCAAGGAAAATCGGGTAAACTAATGGAGCAAAGACAAACATTAAAGATGAAATTTTGAAGATTGTTATAAGCGTTTTAGCCTAAAATTATGAAGTGGTTGATTTTTATTGTGAAAGGACTAAACCAGATCCAAATCAATACCATGTGATTGTAAAGAGGGATGCAATAATACTTACTTACTACAATTTTAGAACCATTTAATAATAATTTAACTACAAGCATCATAGTACAGGGTTAATAAATAAACCAATTTTCATTTATCTACAGTCAATATGTTTTGTTTTCATTTCTGAAATATTACCAAAGAAATGTCCAACGGCTGCATAGAAAGTCAGACCCCTCACTCCACCACTTTATAAAGCCATGCACACTACAGTCAGTGTCATTACGCTGGGTTTTGTATTAAAAACATATTATTTCATGGGGTTTTTGTAACTATCTTTTTTAATTTGAAGGTTGTTTTTTGTGATAGAATAGATCTGTTATATTTTTTACTGTTTTTCTTGTTTGATAAAAAATGACTGCATAATTGTTCCTCTAAATTGTAGTTTAAATTTTGCAACCTCCTTGTACATTTTATCAAATATTTTCAGGAACTAGTTTAGTCTTAGCCATGTCATAACTTTAAATTATGATTTGTTTTATGTTTAACCTCAAATGTGAGTGAGGCATTGCTTCCTGAAAATTTAAGGGACAACAGCATTGAATTTAATATTTATTTATATTTTAAATTATATATATTTTTTGTTTACAAGACTGCTCCGATGAGTGAAGGACGAAGGAAAAATGAAAGTGTTTCAGAAAGTTAATGCAGGATTTTGATGTTCAACACTAGGGCTACATTTGAGATATGAGGACATTTTTATTGGAACCGTTTTTAACCAAAATAACCAATACTCATTCATTTTCTAATATTTCCTATGTATTTTATTTGACTGCACTGAATACATCCTATTTGCTCCCTTAAGGGAAATCAATCCTCTGCATTTGACCCATCCTTCAGTGTCTCTGAGGTTAAACATGTCAGGGCAGAGGGCGACCGCAGAGCAGCACCTGGGGGACACATCTCCAGATCCTAAGCTAGTACTTAGTTGTAGGATTTTGCATAGTGCTTGTATTCAGCTGATAGGTACAGTAGGAACAAACTGTGGACTTCCTTGCTGCAGGGTGAATGCGCTAACCACTCGGCCACTGTGCCATGTTGGCCATCAGTGGGGCGGGATAAACATGGAACAAATACTTAAAACCAAATTTTAGATTTAAAAAATTAATACAGAAAACATAAAAATGCACTAGATAACTTTTTCTGATGGAGTGTTCACCATTTGCTAGTCTCCATGGAGATTTTATTAGCTTTTTCCTGAAATGTTACACTGTATACTGTATTTATTCAAATACAGTTCTCCTGAGCCACCTCTCCACAGACTTGGCCTGTTACTTGCCATCACATAGCTGTGTCTATGGAAATAGACATGTTTAATCCCATACTGTGGAACATTATAAGCAAAGCAATAACATCTCCATGGAGACAAGCAGGTGACAGGCCCTCTACCAGAAAAGTTATGTTGTGTCCCTATTAAATTCTGCAATACGTTTGAGAATGATCATTTAATGGTTGATTGTAAGTAGGAGTTTGTTATATGTGTTTTGCAATTGTCTTGTCTAATGAGGATTTCTATGCGATCGACTGCCCAATTTAAATATGTCTTTAGAAAGGAACCTATCAGTATTGAAGTGTTAAAACTGTAGGAAAATCTCTGCAAAGGGAAAGGTGCCTTAGATGAAACTAGCGAAGTGACCAGACATGAGCAATAGATGTCCTGCATTTGAACGCACCTTTATATAGCTAAAATTATTCATCATTTGACCTCTTTTTTATTATCTCCGTTGTTATGTTGTCTTAAATTTACATATTGTTGTTTTCGTATTTTTGTTTAAGCATTTAGTCATTTCAACCAAAGATATGGATCCTGCTGTCTCTCCTCTGTACATCTGTATTTGAGGCATTAACTCCGTATGCTGTGTTTTGTTAAATCTTGCATGAATGTTTGTCTTTTCAGAAACAATATTATGGAAATAAAAAGGAAAAAAAAAAGGCTGACACTATGACTTGTGTATGTTCTTCTGATGATGGCTTAAATACATTGGTTCATTTTGATGCAGAAAAAAGAGCATTGTCATACTTTACAAGAGTGCTAAGGAGAGGCTTACACTATAGTTAAGCGTGGCAACTACACAGCATGGCACCGGTGTAGGAGGGGTAGTAGTGTAGGGGTAAGTTTGTTGAATACCATCTCTTTTTGAGTACCAATATATTTTCTTTCTTTATTTTATTTATTTATTTAATTGCATTATTTTTTATTTTATTTTATTTTTTTTGCCGAATTAGTTTACTTACTTACGTCTTACTCACGTCTTACGTCATCACGCACACACTCACGCTCGTGTAGCTAGCCGTTACCATAGCAACCCTCGGAGTTTGTTTCCACGCTGCATCTTCTGCGTTTTTACACGGACTTCTCAAACGAAAGGAAAAAATATAATCGTTGTACTTTTCACACATCGGAACCATGTCTGCGGAGGAGACGGACCAGGACAACCCGCAGAGACGAGCGTCAGCCGTGGCTAAAGCTTTTCTCATGAAGTCCAGCACGAAGACCAACACCAACCTGTGAGCAGGGACAACGTTTAAATCAAGTACAGAGCTAACATAACAGTGATATTAGCTAATTTTTCGAATGCTAATTTTCACTTGTCTGAGGTTTTGTTTGCATAAAAATTCTTACATTTAAAAAAAAAAATGCATAAGTGTGTGCAGTCGAGTTTGTTAGCATCTTGGTAGTTCACGTTTCTCAGGGCAATCATGCTGCATTATAACCTCTTGAAGTCCACTTTATCACTGAAATAAATGCTATAAAAAGGAGATATTAGCATTCTGCAGCCAATCAAATTATATATTATGTAGCCCACAATCATTTAGGCTACAGTAAACATTATCAAGTGCACCAAAAACGACTTATTTGGATTAAATGTATATATGTTTTTACTTAACTGAAAAAACTAAATAACCTTACCTTTTATCATCAATTCCATTCCCTGGAGCCTGTTTTTGAGATTATGGTTAAGATTAGGACCAGGGTGAAGGTAGGGGTTATGGATGTACTTTCTTTTAAATGTGAAAAAATAGTTCTGGGAACACAGAGGCATGGGAATATAAGTATACTCCCCCCTTAATCTGGTGTTATGTTTTAGGTATGACCACTTGACCCAGGTGCTGCTGAAGATCCTGGATGAGCGCCCTCTAGATGCGGTGGACGTGTTTGAGGACATCAGCAGAGACGTGAAGCGGATGCAGTACGTGGACAAACAGAGTACTCTGAGGGACCTGAGAGAAGAGAACCCAGCAGAGACACTCGCCCAATTACAACGAGCTCTATTCAACCGCCAAGAGGAGCAAGAAGATGAGCTGGTGACTACTTCCACACAACTAAACCAAGGATGAGAGAGAAGACTGCACCAGTCTCAAGTTTCTCCTATGGTCACAAAACAAGCTGTACACTAAATTATCATAGCAAAACATTTTTTGATGCTTCCAAGGATTGATTGGCTTTAAAATTGCACTGTAGTGGCCACATAAAATAGGGAAAATTATAATTTATCCCATTTCGCATCATCTGTGTTTTACATAGGTTTCTGCAGCATAGAGCACATGCAATTCTTCTTTTATTTAATACTACATTTGGTGATAGAAACTAGGAAGTAATTACAGTGTAAATATACGAAATGATAGTAAACATGCAAATTTTCATCTTTTTCTATAGCGAGGTAACAAACCAATTAGAAAACATTACTACAAAAGACGACACAGATCCAATTTGAACATGATTAAAGCTGGACTCAAAAAGAGTTTTCTTACTGTCAGAGCAAAGGTATTGCAATGATTAAAATCACAGTTACTTACTACTATGTTCAGAAGTAACTGAATATACACATTCAGAATACAAACTTTGAGTGATTGTATTACGGTACAGTTACTTGTTCACTTGGTTGTATTTAGAATACAGTTACTTTTATAAAATAAAAGGAATACATTGTTCTATACAATTTAGGCTTCAGACTGCACAGTATTAGATATAATTAAATTTATCTAAAAAAAATAAATAAAACATTTTAAACATGCTTTTGTGGGGGATGGATGTGTTTTTCCTTTTGCCATTAGTGATAAATAAATGGAGAACAAACTATGAAACAAACATAAAGCTGTTTTTAATCCCATGTTGCATCATTACACTATAATTTATATGCAACTGGGTGTAAAAATATTCAAAGTATTCAAAATACAGTACTCTGGTTTTGAATACTTGGAATATTTTACGTTACAAAATTAAAATTCCCGTATTCTGTAGCTAAATACATTTTCAAAGTATTCTTCCATCACTGCTTATTACATAAGCCATTTATTATCTGAATTATTATTATTATTTTTTTTTTACTTGTAATACACACCTGATTTCCTCTTGCAGGTGGAGCCAGCATTGCCTAACTTGTCTGAGGTGGGCTTTCACCTGGAGCAGATCGGGGTGGGCCTTGGCCGTGAGGAGCTGCAGAGAGTGTTTCTGGCTCTGAAGCAGTTGGTGGAGACTCACAGTGTGCCTCGCTGTCGCTTCTGGGGAAAGATCCTGGGAACAGAGAACAACTATATCATCGTGGAGGCGGAGTACAGAGAGGGAGAGGAGGAGGAAGAGCAGAGTGCGGAGGAGAGATTTGGAGAGGGAGACCATGAGGAGAAAGAGGAGACGGAGGTCAGAGAATGTACAACTAAAATGACACTAGAGAGGGGTCATGGCTAAGTTGACAGCACTACTATAGCCAGGTCTAGTAAAAAGCATGTGGAAATTAACTATCATTATCAACTCAAAGTGAATACATTAATTTGAAAGGGAAAGCAGGGGCCTATATATGGGAGATTTTTGAAAGAAATATCCAAACTTTAACAAATACCCACACACGTTGAACCCTATGATTATTTGTTAGGGTTTGGCTCTGTAATTGCAAAATACATTTTAACATGTCCTTAAACATATTTACTGTGATAACTTCTTCTCTGGTCTCTTTCTCTTGCACAAAATAAACCTCACAAAGACAATTGTTTGTCTCAAAACCTCTTATTTCCTTTCCTCACTATATTTGTACAAACTACAGATATTTCTACAACATCTCCACAAACTTGCCATATTAATCTTATTGCTACTTTTAACTGAGCACAATCACGACCTAAGGGTTGAATAATTGCACCTACAACTTTTTGTCCATTTGACAGATTTGATTTATACCTGGACGACTGAGAGATTACACGGACATGTCTAATTTGTAATTTCAGGATCTTCAGGATCTTCTTCCTGAGTCAACCTACAAACCTCCTCCAGTGGTCCCCATAGAGGCCCCTGGTACAGGCACAAACAAATATGTGTACTATGTGTGCAAAGAGCCAGGCTTTCCATGGACCCGGCTCCCAGCGGTCACTCCGGCTCAGATCTGCACAGCACGGCTGATCAGGAAGTTTTTCACGGGCAGACTGGACGCTCCCGTCATGAGCTACCCACCTTTCCCCGGCAACGAGGCCAACTACCTCAGGGCCCAGATTGCTCGCATCTCAGGGGGGACACAGGTGAGGGGCGCTGGGTTATTTTTATGAAAAACATATATGAAGATTGCTGAAATACTGATATATCAACACATATTTGTAGAAGTTCACATTATAGGGAAGAATGCATTTATATTAATCTACATTTCATTTTTTGCAATTATTTTGTTACTCAAACTAAATGTGCTAAAGGATGTGTTCACACTTGCACTGTCAATACAACAAAATTTGGACTAACTAGGACTAAATGCACAATTAAAACAGGACTAGAACAAGACCAAACCAAATCTACATCAGGACACAGAAACTGTGCCCAAACCAGGAAAAAAGGAGTGGAAGCACCCTAAAATGCCCCTGTTTATGTTCATGTCTGAAAGATAATTTACCCAATAAATGTATTTTATTTTTAATGTATTTTTTAAGTCTACTTTTGCATAATTTTAAACAAATATTTTGGTATTTGTTAACATATAGACATTATCTAATTTAACAGGTTGTGACAAATAATTTAATTTTTTGTTTTTCGTGGTTCTTCTCTGCAGGTGAGTCCACAGGGTTTCTACCAGTTTAAAGAAGAGGAGGGGAACGAGGAGGACGAGGTGTCTCAGGACAGTTATGAGGTGAACCCCGACTTCGAGGGACTCTCAGCGGTCAAACTGGCCGAGTCTCTGTCCACATGGGTGCACCACACACAGCACATTCTGCAACAGGTGAGGATAAAACTAGTTATGTCATTAAGTAACATACTATAAATATCACCTGTTAACATCTACAGTGGAGAAAATGTATCTTATAACTTAAATGTTGACGTTTCAATCCTTACTTTTGCTGTGCACTGACACAGACAGTCAATTTACAGAAGTGGGTAGAGTAGCCAAGTCAAGCACTCTTACTTAAAAATAATATATTCAAAAATTACTCAATTATAAGAGTAATTTGGGAAATCTACTGCTCAAGATTTTGTCTTTTTAGTTAAAGGTTAAGAGGAAGACAAGTGACTGTAACTCCTCATCTTAAATGTATTGTGCAGTAGCTTATGAAGTGTTGTTTTGGAGTGAATAGTTTCATAAAATGAATTATTACTATGTAGGGTCGTTGTACGTGGGTGAACCTCACATTGAAAGCAGAGGAGTTGAATGAGGAGGGAGAGGAAGAGAGAGAGGAGGAGCCAGAGGAAGCAGAGCCAGAGATGGGCCCTCCACTGCTCACACCACTGTCCCAAGATGCAGGTACAATGGAAATCATATTTTGGCAAACTGAGTTAAAAACAAATTGAGACAAAACAAACAATAAAATGGAATTGTTGGCTAGATAATGAAATTGCCTGCTTGATTAATACATACTTGTTAATGCCGGTACTGATATGATTAGATCTGAATTTGTTTTTACATCAAAAAAAGGATGTGTCACAGTATATACCCAACATTTAGATCCTCTTTTTGTAGCATGTGCGACTACAAAATTGTCTTACCAAAATCTGCTTATTACATTATTTATCTTGCATTGTTGCATTGTTTCTAAATTGACTCTAGAGATTTATATTTTAGTCTTCATGTTTTTAAATAATATGTTGTCTAATTATTATCGGTCTTGTAGAATTGTTTAACACAGCTCCGTGGACTCTGAGGATATCGTCCAGCCTGACTCCAGAACACGCTGTGGCTTTTGTCCGCTCCAATCTATGGCCCGGGGCTTATGCTTATGCCACTGGAAAGTAAGACAATTCACCACTACAATGTATATGGGCTTTTACATGGTTTAGGGCTACAAGATTAATCATAATTGAATACTTACAATTATTATAGTTACAGTTATTTAGGTAAGATAAAAAAAAATATGTCCTCTACAGAGAACATCTCCAAGTGATCCTATGCTGTATAAAATCTGCTAAAGCTGCAATGATTAATCAGAAGAATCATGCATAATTACAGATAAATGGCAAAAAAATGATTTGTGAATTCTTTGTATATACCACATTTGTGCAATCAAAATGCCTGATTGCATTTAGATTTTGGATTAAATAATTTGAATACGTATTAAATTCACACATTTGAATAGGTCCAGGTGGATACATTTTTAAGAAAATACTGAAATGTGAAGCAGAGTTTGCATGTGATTAATGTTACTGCCCTGGTCCATAGCTTGCTTCAGTATTATGCCAAATAAAACCATCTGCTGTGTTTTCATGTAGAAAGTTTGAGAACATCTACATTGGCTGGGGGCTGAAGTACGCAGGGGAGGGGTACAGCCCACCTGTGCCTCCCCCACCACAGAGGGAGTATGCGAGCGGGCCTGAGATCACCGAGGCCTTGGACCCTGTTGTGGAGGAGGAGCAGGCTCTAAAGGATGCGCTGGAGGAACAGGAAGCCGCCAGAGAAGAGATGGAGGAGGAAGAGGAAGAGGATGAGGATGACTGAGGAATGTACTTGAATATACTTAAATATACAATGGATTATAAAGGGTTTACTGTGTTCAAATGGTCAGTACATGGTTATTAGAGTTGAGGCTGCTTTTAATGAAGAATATGTATATTGTTCATTTTGATGTATTGCATTTTATAAAGTTGACTTTTGTTTTATATTAAATACAAATGTATCATCTCTGTTTGTGACTCTGAATTGACCTGGCAAGTCTAGAATGATACTGAAGTGTGTACTCTGGATCCCAGGAGATAAATGACTATTAATCATTGAGAGTGTGACTTAGAAAGATGCTCAGTCTTAGAATGGGTCGAGTGTAAATGGTTGTGAATGTGCACTGCATAAATTATGAAAGCATAAATAGCCTAGCAATGGTGAATAAACGACTACACTGTGGTTAGGAACTATATTTTAAAAGGTAACTGTTCTGTTGGAAGATCCTCCACCTGTCTGTCTCCATGGAGATGTTTCTTTGCCAGTACAGGTCAGATCTGTGGAGAAGCAACACCAAAAACCCATGCAATTGAATAAATGCAATATGGATTAAGAGTATTTAATAACGCCACTGTCTTTATTATAAAAAGGTGTTTCTGTACGTGTAGTCTGTATAGTCCAGATAATGATTACTAGTCATGATTAGTCGATTAATCAGTGCAGCCCTATTTCTACGTTTAATATCTCCAATAAAAGCTTGAATCATCAGTCATAAATTCATATAGAAAGATGGTTATATGCCCACTGCAAATATAGTAGAGTGGTCCACTTTTATTTACTGAGGACTTATCTTTCATGGGAAGCCTGGAGTCGCAAATAAACAGACTTGTAAAGGAACACAAATAAAATAAAATAAAATAAAAATAATTATCTGTGGACCATTCTCTGCAGATGCCACAGAGCAGATTAAAATTATGTTATCAAACTGAAAGCAAATATGAGCGGTTATTGTTGATGGCCCTGTTTAGATGAGGTGCATATGATAAATATTTATCACAGGTACTATCGTAAAAACAATTAAAAGAACCTGTCATGCTCACTTTAAAATCAGGCTACAAGAGGCAGGAAAAAATGAAGAGGGCTGAATTAGACCCACCGCCCGTGCCTGTATACAAGTGTCCCACACAAAGAGAGTTTTAGGATATTTAGAAATTCCTTTAAAGAATGAATAAATGTAAAGTACAGGATTACGTTTTGAACCAATAGGTGGCAGTAAACAATCCACCGGCCTCCTATTCACAAAACAAAACTTCCGGCATTTCTCTGTTGTACTTCCGGGTTGAGCGTGCACGTGTGGTAAACAAGCATGCAGTCGCTGTAGTCCGCTAGATCAGTACCACCAAGACACAGAAATGGACTCCTCTCCCCAGTGGACCGACTTACCCACGGCTCCGAGCCTCAAGAACCTCACGGGCGGAAGGTTCGGAGAGCTGAAGGAGACCCAGCACCCCGCGGTACAGGACCTGACCCGAGCCCACATCGAGTCCTTCGACCAGGCGATGACAGACGGACTCAGCCGCGTAGTGCAGGTTTGTGTGGACCATGCTTTCATCAGATTTATATCTCTGTGGTTATGTCTGTCTTGTGAGCTAGTTTACTGTTGTATCCTGGAAGTGCAGAGCATGTTCATGTCTGTACACGATCTACAAGTTGAGTTGGAGAGGTAATAATCAGAACCTCCTGGGTAAATTGCTTATAAATCATGTGGATAATATTACAATACACAGCACATGTTTAGGATTATATAGCCATCTGAAAGTCATCGTTATAGTAGCATCTTTCACTTTAGAGGTATATAACCTAATGCTAGATGGTTGCACAGTGGCAGAGAGGTCAGATTTTTTCCCCCATTTCTGTGCAATCTGCATGTTCTCCTTATGTCTGAGAGTGCGTGTTCCCTGGTGGATCTGCTTTCCCCCATTAAACGAAAAACGGGGACAATTGTTTATCAGTAGTTTCCAGTGTACAAATGTAGACATAAATTTGGGTCCCTGCAGATTCTCAGATGCATCAAGACTTTCCCTACAGCCTTGGAAATATAACAAAGAATGCAATTAACCTAGTCTTGAAGGAAAATGTGTCCCATATTTTATTTCCTTCAGTTCATCACTGAATTACTTTACAATTGGCATGGTAAACAAACTCAATATCACTCTGTTATGCGATTAACTGCTGTGTCTGACTGTCAAAAGGCTTATTCAATCAAGTCCTAACCTCCATCCTAAGAATCCTAATTGCTTCTTGTGTTTTCCAGTCCATCCCTCCTGTAGAGTTCACCTTCAGGAATGACCGGATCAGTCTGGCATTCGTAGATGCAACCGTCTTTAACCCCTTGGTGGCCAAAGGGAGTGTGTGCAAAGAGATGAGAGTGTTTCCAGCCGAGTGCAGAGGTCGAAGGTGTACCTACAGAGGCAAACTGGTGGTAAGAGGATCAGGAAATAATATCAAGGTTTAATATGGAGTTCATACTGGAGCCTAAAAGCTCCGTTTGTCAGTACATTTCAGTTTTCATACTTGCCTATTCATGGGTTTCAGCTTCCTGTTATATGCAGCATTTTGAGGACTTTTTCCTATTCAAAAGAATATAATAAATATAAATGTTTTAAATAGCTTATCATTCTGGTAGTTCATCATTCTGAAACCCACAGATATCCAGGTTGTAAGGCTTCAACTACAATATACATTTTTAAAACTAAATTTAGTACTGTCATCCTTTAGTTGCTAATTGATCAATGGAGACTTGGTCAGCCATACTTTTTAATAACTGACTATGAGAGAAAGCATGGATTGAAATGGCCGGAGTTTTGGGAGTTACTGGGCAGTTGAATCTTTGATTTCGCTTATGCTTTTTACTAGAACTATTATGTATAAATATAGTTTTGTTTTTTTTCTGCAAGAGCTTTTGCTAACATTATACCGCATCCCGTTTTAGCTAATTAATGCACAGAGCATGTCTTTAGTTGACCAACAATGTCTTTAGTTGTCTACAACCCTATTTTGTTGAAGTATAATCAAATTAGTTATTCATATCATATGTTATTGTGATTGACTGTGTTATGTGTTCAAGGCCGATGTAACGTGGTCCATCAATGGCATCCCCAAAGGAATTATCAAACAGTCTCTGGGTCTGATTCCAATCATGGTCAAGTCCAAACTTTGTAATCTCCACGGCATGTCACCCAAAGAACTGGTCCAGCACCACGAGGAAGCAGAGGTGAAATTTTGTATGAATTAATTTATCTTAAATAGGACAGTGCATATTGATCAATGTATCAGCAAGCAGCTTTAACATGACTATGCCAGAGTTGAAACAGGAGCAAAATTTCACCTGCTCTCTTAAGGGAGGTAGACACATTAAACATTCAATCAAGCTGCCTGGCCAAAAAAAAGTCGTCACCTGGATTTAACTAAGCAAATAGTTACGAGCCTCCTGCAGTTGGGCCGGTCTAGATTCAGCAACAGTCTGTGCTCAAAGAATGAGGTCAGCTGACACCTGAATATACTGAATGACCAGGTTACTCCATCAGTGGATTTTTTCATCCCTGATGGCATGGGCATATTCCAAGATGACAATACCAGGATTCATCAGACTCAAATTGTGAAAGAGTGGTTCAGGAGCATGAGACATCATTTTCACACATGGATTGTCCACCACAGAGTCCAGACCTTTGGGATGTGCTGGAGAAGGCTTTGTGCAGCGGTCAGACTCTACCATCATCAGTGCAACATCTTGGTAAAAAATTAATGCAACACTGGATGGAAATAAATCTTGTGACATTGCAGAAGCGATGCCACAGCAAATGCGTGCTGTAATCAAAGCTAAAGGCGGAACAACAAAATATTAGTGTGTGACCTTTTTTTTTGGTGGTGACTTTGGCCAGGCAGTGTATGTTTGTTGCTGTCATTGCTGTACAGTATTTGTGTCTATGTTTTGGTTTAGGAATACCGTTTTTATAATAACACTGAATACCTCAACCTGCCTCTTGTCTGTATTAAAATTATATTCAAATTGGCACAAAGGAATTGGTAATAACATCCAAATGCTTCAAAAGTCAAAACTATTGTTTTCCTTGATTAATAAGAAGAGAACATTGTGGACAAGTTACAGTGGTACTGCATTAGTATGCAGCAGTAATAGTAGTATTATCTACAATATTAAACAAAAAAAAGTTAGCTCAATAACTTGTTATAAAGGTTTGTCGTGTTGTCATTGTATTGCTTACTGCGTGATGGTCATCAAACTCCTACTAAGTTAAAATGCCCTGCTTTCCTCCTGTCAGGAAATGGGAGGATATTTCATTGTGAATGGTATAGAGAAGGTGATTCGGATGCTGATCATGCCAAGAAGGAACTACCCCATCGCTATGGCCAGACCCAAGTGGAAGAGCAGAGGGCAGGGCTACACTCAGTACGGTGAGTCTATAACGGTAATATGTTATACTGTATGCGTCTTATATATCACTTTTTGGACAGTCATTTTACGTTGTATTATTCATTCTTCATTTCATAATATATTAACAAGGTCCAAAACCTTTTTAAATTACATAATAGGTATGATTAGACTACACGTTTAGCTTGTTAAATGAAGTTCTAAACTGACAGAAAAATTTGTTCCTTGCACGTGAATAATCTCTGCATTTTGAATGTTGATGTTGAGGTATTCAGTTTTAGAACTCATCGTTACTTCCTGTATTTTTTCAACCTTTTTTCCACAAACTGCCACTTAACTGATGTAAAACTATGATGAATATGTACCATAAGCACTATCGCAACAAATGAAGTCATAACTAGAAAAAACATAAAAACTTGTCATATGCAGTTATTATTGTTTTTTTCAGGTATTCAAATGCGCTGTGTGAGAGACGAGCACAGTGCGATCAACATGAATCTACATTATCTGGAGAATGGGACTGTCATGTTAAACTTCATCTACCAGAAAGAACTCTTCTTCCTCCCCATAGGCTTTGCAATGAAGGTACAGACACTGAGAAATCAATTTTACACCTGAAAATGGGCCCACATGAGAATACTGCCATCTACTGGTGAAATGTGATTTACATCGCATCACTGCTAGTGCTCCCTCTGTAGACACAAGCTCAGACACAAGCGCTCCTTTAGTGTTTTGTTTTTTTTATTCGCATATTTGATTTGACATTAAATATCTGAAGCAAGATATATGGAATTTTGTAGCAAATAAAAAGTTAAATATCTCAACTAATTAGGTTTTAGGTAAGTATCCACTCTTAGCTTTGTCAACAGTGCTGCAAACCCTTGGCTTTCTTTCAGTGAGCTTCATGATGAAGCTTTCTACTTCACAGCTGTGCCAAGGAATGCAAAGCTTCCAAAGCAGTGATCAAGCAAAGAGTGGAGGTTTTTTTTTAATCTAAAATGTAAACATTTTGAGTTGGTTTGAGTATATTTTTTGTTTACTGGATTCCACATGTGTTCATTCATAGTTTTGGTACTTTTAGTGAGAATCTAAAATGTAATTAGTCATGAAAATAAACATGACTTAAAACATAAATTAAAAAGAGTCCAAACTTTTGACTGCTAGTGTAAATGTCTCTTACTAACTGCATGTTTTCATTCCTCAGGCTCTGGTGAATTTTTCAGATTACCAGATTTTCCAAGAGCTGATAAAGGGCCATGAGGATAAATCATTTTACAAGAGTTGTGTTTCTGAGATGCTGAGGATCGTGACAGAGGAGGGCTGCACCACTCAGAGCAAAGTACTGAACTATCTGGGGGAGAGGTTCAGGGTCAAGATGATGCTTCCTGATTGGTACAGCAACCAGCAGTGTGCCGAGTACCTGCTCAAGTAAGGAACTTTATTAGGGCCTGTACCTGATTTTTTGTAATGTATGTGAAGCAAAATAAGTCTGCTATGTACTAACTCCCTCAATTAGATAATCAGGAAGTGCAGATTAGCATGATAGTTGTTAGCATTACTGTCCCGACAAAACTCCGCACTGGTCTCTGAAAAGTGAAAAGTGCATTTAAAGTCATTGCAGTAAATAATTAGGATTTTCAGAATGTATAAGGTAAGTGAGAAACAACTTTGGACCACTGCAAACAGGTTAAAATGAATTAGTTCTGATTTTCACATGTTTAAGACATAAAAAATCAGGTACAGCACCTTTTAACACTTTCCATAGATGTATTCATAGGTTTCAGTTTCCTCTTATATTGTGCCATTTTAGGACAGTTGACCATTCAAAAGATAGAAGATAATACATTTTAATTGAAAATTGCTATGGCAACAACCCTAGCATTTCATCATTCTGAAACCCATGGATAGACTGAGAATTAGGGTGTGGGTGAGATTTTGTAATAACTGAGCTACATCTAATAAGCTTGTTACCTCTTTATCTTATTTTACTATACATGTTTTATTTTATAATACATTTATTTTATTTAGCTTTTGTAGGAGCAAATTGATAAAGATTTCAGATATTTTTAGGTTCTACCCATAACCAACTTAAGCTTCTGGTTTGTAGAATAATAGATGTAAATTTATATAACATTAACAGAATATAACATCTAAAAACATCTAAAAAAAAAAAAAAAACATCTAAAAATTGTGTTATTTTGGCTAAATCAATGTTAACCATGCACTGGTTTCACTGGAGTTACTACAATTTGGTGTATAATGTCTGATCAAAGGATAACTGGATAAAATTGAATAAAAATGGCACGAAATGTCTTTATTAAAATATCTTTGTGTTGTGTTGACTGTCCATTTTAAGTTGAACTACCTATAATTACAGCTAAAGAGAGTGCAATCAGCATCAGAACTACTAACTGTTTACAGAGTGGTGGAAAGTTTAAACATGTCAAAACCTCAGAGCATGTGAAATATTTTTTTTACATACTTTCCAACATTGTGTCTCCATCCCCTTAGTGAGTGCATTTGCATCCACTTGAAGTCTGACGTGGAGAAATTCTACCTGCTGTGCCTGATGACGCGTAAACTGTTCACGTTTGCCAAACAGGAGTGTATGGAGGAGAACCCCGACAGCATCATGTGTCAGGAAGTACTGACGCCTGGGCAGCTGTACCTCATGTTCATGAAGGTCAGTCAAGGCAAGATATGGATGATATACTTAAAATCAGAACATTGGCAGTACATACTGTGATGTAAAAGCAATGTCATACTGATTTCCAATATGTATATATATGAAAAAAGTATAATTGATGAAATTCTGCATTTTTAGATAGGAATTTAACTTGCTTTAATTAATCACCCAGCTAAATGTTGCATTTATTAACCAAGTAATTGCAACCTGTGTCACAGCTCCTCAGAAAAGATATCTTAGATTGAATAAAATAATTAATTTTTTTCTTGGTTGCATAAAAAAACACATTTACTTGATATGCATTTACACATCTTTGATGCCAAACAAAAACAAAATCAACTGAAAAGGCGGTACAAGACTGTGTCTGTGAAGTATTTTATTATCATCACTGTTCTATAACACCTTTACCAACTAGAAAATAATAACATTTTTCATCTGTATCAGGAACGTCTGAGCGCGTGGCTGGTCTCAGTGAAGATGGCAATGGATAAAAGAAAAAACAGACTGAGCTCAGTCTGGACCAGTGAAAACATGATGAAGATCCTCAACATGGGAGCTGACGTCACCAAGGCCTTTGAATATCTGCTCGCCACAGGCAACCTGGTCTCCAGGACTGGTGAGGGCTGAACTGGAGGGAGGGAGGGTAAAAACATATACTATGTAAGTATTTAGGTGGAGGGTCTGAAACCTTCTGTTCTCCATGGAAATGTTGTCTTGCCTGAAATGTTCCACCATATAGCATAAAATTAAGGAATTTCCATGGAAACCGTTTTGGCAATAATAACACCTGGAATTGATGATGGATTTTGTTTTACCATGTGTGGAACATGTTAGGCAAAGCAATAAGATTTTCATGAGATGAGCAGACGACAGACCCTCCCAAAGGAAACTTAAATAATGTACATTTAAAGTATACAGGGGTTTTGTTTGTAAATTTGTACAATACATCTCCATTGAAATAGTATACCAAATTTGATGGTGTGAAACCTACATTTATGGAAGTTAAGCTCTATAATAGCCTAGAAATGAATAAAAAACAGAAGCTAGAATAAAAAAATAAAAATAGATTGAGATGCAGCTGGACTTTGTTCTTGATACATTTTATATTGAGCACTTTTAATTGAGTAATTAAAGGGGAAAAAAAACAGTAAAACAATGATTTAACTTTAAGGTAATGGATGATGATAATAATGAATTAAAAATAGCTGAAAATTTGATAAAAGAAAAAATAGAGTTGGTTGTTTTAATTGTACTCTGTAGAAGGAAACTAAGACATTATACCACACACCTGCACATAAACAATATTATCTTTATGTTCTTTTACTTAATCCTAAACACAAACAACTACTCTGTCCACAGGTCTGGGCATGCTGCAGAGCACTGGCCTTTGTGTTGTGGCTGACAAACTGAACTTTATCCGATACCTGTCGCACTTCCGCTGTGTGCACAGAGGAGCCGCCTTCGCCAAAATGAGGACAACATCAGTGCGAAAGCTTCTGCCAGAGTCTTGGGGCTTCCTCTGCCCAGTGCACACACCTGACGGAGAACCCTGTGGCCTCATGAACCATATGACCTCCACCTGCAGCATCGTGTCCCAGACTTACCCCACCACAGGCCTGCCTGCACTGCTATGCTCACTTGGTATGGGGACATTTCTTAAAGCAGAACTAAGGAACATTTTTACCTCTTTAAACATCTGTGTATGTCCCTGTGATGGTTAAATATGTATTTTTGGGATGTTTGAAGCTTCTGTATCTCCACCTCTGGGCTCTGTGTGGAAAACCAGCCTTGCAATATGGCTGACACAGTCTGAAGAAATTTCTCCTGGAAAACCCTGGCTTTTTTATCTGGCATTGCAATTCCCTACTTTCCTTACTTTCTTTTCAAAATACAAAAACTACCTATATTATATATTATTTTTGACATTTTGCTCTGTCCTATATATGAGCGCACCTGCCTGACTAATAAAAAATTACATTATATTATCTCACAAGTAATGGCATTTGTTGCTAAATAAAATTTGTCCACTGTGCCACATATGTCGGCCTCAGTGTACATGATTCAGAAGAGAGAAAAAGAGAATGAATAATTCGATGTAAAGCATCTTATTGTTGTCAACACAGTTGTTATATTCTTATTCAGGTATGACCCCAGTGGATGGGTGCCCTGGTCAGCCGTACTCAGACTGTTACCCTGTTGTACTGGATGGGGCTGTGGTCGGGTGGGTCGAGGCTGAACTTGCTCCAGTTGTGGTCGAATCTTTAAGAAGATTCAAGGTAATGGATGGATTTACAATAGTTTTATCAGAAATGAGATACATGTGTTGTGTGTGTGAGAAACAAATGTTACTTAAGTCTTTCTACTCTCTCTCCTCTAGGTGTTGCAGGAGAAGCGTATCCCGGCCTGGACGGAGATCGTCTTGGTTCCTCAGACGGGAAAGGCCAGTCTGTACCCGGGTCTGTTCCTGTTCACGACGCCGTGTCGAATGGTGCGGCCAGTCAGGAACCTTGCTCTGGGGAAGGAAGAGCTCATTGGAACATTTGAACAGGTGCCTTTGCATTCTCGCACAAATCACATCAATAATGTTCAACAAATTTGTACTTAAGGCCTTCTTACTAACATTTGCATTTGCAAAATGTTTTCTTAACTGAAAATGTTCTTCTAGAAGAAAAAATCCTACAAACTATCAGGAGCACTCGTAAGAATTTTAGAATATTATTACTCAGATAATGCGACCACAGATTCTAATTCATCATCATCATTTTAAGTCCATATATTTAAAAATATATTATAGTGATACAATTAATTTTTTTTATAGAGCATGTAATCTATTTGGTCTAAGGCTGCTCTTCTGCTGTGGCAGCAGTGATAGCCCCAGTCTGTCCTAGCCCCAGTGCTCTCCATGTGGGCCACTGTCACAGCGCTGGACATCCCCATGACCAGAATGCACTTGTATATAGCCTTTAGATTCCTTTTAGAGTAAACCAGTGTTTATATAGTCTCTTGCCCTTCTGTTCCAGCTGTACATAAATGTGGGCATCCTGGAGGATGAGATTAAGGCTGGCGTGACTTCTCATCAGGAGCTGTTTCCTCACACAATGCTCAGCGTTGTCGCCAACTTCATCCCCTACTCTGACCACAACCAGAGCCCCCGCAACATGTACCAGTGCCAAATGGGTAAGACTGCTGACAGAATCATTAAAAGGGATACATTATGTAACAGCTGATGTTTGAGTAATTCTGTATTGTGCATTCAAGGCTTAAGTGCACTAAAATATTGTTTTGCAAGATCTTGTGGCACGAGATCTTGCCACATCCCTACCTTATATGTGTTCTTTAAACATCTTCTTCGCCTACATCAGAACATTTCACCTAGACTTCCTCATATGTGTCTTGTATACTCCCCATGTAGGTAAGCAGACAATGGGCTTCCCTCTGCACTCCTTCCTGGATCGCACTGATAATAAACTGTACAGACTGCAGACTCCACAGAGTGCACTAGTGAGACCTTACATGTATGACCACTACAACCTGGACAACTACCCCAGTGGCACGAATGCTGTTGTGGCTGTCATCTCCTACACAGGCTATGACATGGAAGACGCTATGGTGAGTAAGGCTGGGGTTGACTAAAGAGATGCTCTGTTAACCAATTAGTTGGGCAGGCATTTACAAGACTACAACCACAGTTCAGTTCATGCTAAATCAACTATTTAAAGAAAAATCTCCAAGGAAACAGAGTATTCATATGGTGTTTTTGGTGTTCTATTCCTATTACAAATTAATATATTATGTGGTGCACAGTGACTTACTGTCAACATGTTATGTGCACTATGAAACTTTCTGGTGGGGGCATCTGCCACCTGCTGTCTTGGAAATGTTATTTCTTTTCCCTGGAATAGTCCATAGTATGGCTTCAAACTTGTACATGTCCATGGAGACAAAAGTAGTAGAGAGGTGGCACTGGTCACACTAAACATGCATGTGACATTTAACTAAACTTATGATAAACTAAACTTTTACAATATTGTTTCAAATGCAAAATGATCACCTTTATGGTCTTATAAATGAAGGGGAAATAAATAAGGGGAAATTAAATATGAAATGCATTGAATTCTTCATCCTCGGTGTCGCTTCTGAACAACTCCACTTGCTCCGGAAGTAGATAGCTGTCACACAGTTGTCAGTGTCACAATAACTAAGATGTTAAATTATGCATTTTAATAATTTCACATATAAGTCACATCTGAGTTGTCAACCAAAACCAAGACCAAGCTGAGGCTTATTATGACTGAAAGTGTTATATTAATAAACTCCATCCTGTCTTTCCAGATTTTGAATAAATCTTCCTGGGAACGCGGTTTTGCTCACGGCTGCATCTATAAAACTGAGCTGGTGGATTTGGCCGATAAAGTCCGAGGGGAGGATTCTGTGGTTTTTGGGGCCAAACCTGGAGACCCCAAAAACATGAACAAGCTGGACTCTGACGGACTACCCTTCATTGGCTCCACACTGCAATATGGAGATCCGTTCTACAGCTACATCAACACCAACACAGGCCAAAGCCACACTACCTTCTACAAGTAAGACATCAGATTAACAACCTCAGCTTCTTTACCCAGTGTTACGACCCAGCTCAGCCTGGAACATAAAATGGTAAAACTAAAGATATATTTTATTTAAAAGGAATGTTAAGGTAAAAACTAAAAGTTGTTCTTAACACAGTAGTTAAATGTATAACTAAAAGCTAACAAAACTTAAGTATATAAATAACAATAACACAAAAATAAACCAGTTTCAGAAATAAGTCAAATGACTCAGTTTACATAGTTACAAAAACCTACACGGGAGGGTCAGGGCAAACGTGGCATGCTGTTCACAGACAGAAATCAGTAGCAAGGAGTGTCAGGGAATGAGTCCTTTTAAGGTGTGGCAGCTGCAGGTGAAGGTCCAGGGGTGGCCAGGCTCTACAGTGACACACCAATCTGCAGAGAGGACCCAGGAGCCAGGTGCTGGCAAGAAATCAGTCCACCAGTCGCAGAAGATCAAGGCTTGCACACAAGAGAAACAACAAGGATCAGCAGCAGAGATTTGACACACATGGCTGTTGGAGGAATTGGAGGCCTGGGGCAGTAAGCGCTAGACCTTTCACGAAAAAATTTTTTTTAAACACGATATGTTGTGAAAAACAATAATATTGAAGCTACTTTATGCCACTGAAACAAAGCAAGATAGTTCCAGTAAACCTGTTTTTAAATAGACTGCATCATGAAAAGGAATGAGCTACATCAAATAAATAGCAGAAGGAAGCAATAATAAGCTATAGAAGTTAATTACAGTATTCAACCCGCTACAGCTCAAATCTTTGCAAAATTGGGGAGATTTTTGTTATTTTATTTGTAAGATGCTAAGAAAAAGCACCCACGATAAATATAGAGCATATTGCATATTGAAAATATATTGTTCCAGCTATCATAGCTTGAATGATAAATTGCTATAGTAATTATTGTGACAGGCCTACACCTGGACTAGAGCTACTTTACCTGACAATACTAACCGACAATACTACCATTTAAAAGAGATATTTTAACAGTAGTGCTTCTCACACAAACAGGACTATTATTCTTCCCATTATATCTGTTGTTAAAATCTTAATACAGCATGTAACATATGTTAATATAATGTCATAATCTCAGACGGTGTACATAACTCAAATACATAACTCTATGGGAGATTCACTGTTTTTGAAAGAAATGTCCAAACTCCATAGACGTTGAACCTCATCAATATTTATGAGGGATGAACTCCACAAAGTTGATGTCTTGAGGTCGAATAATTGCACCAGTTTCTGAATATACTGTGTTTATTTATATTGACAGAGAAGACACTGAAGAACGTTGTGTTTTTGTTCCATGTGAATAGGCCCAATAATTAGAGAGATATTAACCATAAACCAGGTCAAAAAATCTGCAGTCTGACAGTTAAGCAGCAAATTGTCCTTTAGCTCAGGTAAAAGTTTAGAACCAAGGCTATGGAAGTCCCAAAGTATTTTATAAATTGGGAGATTTCTAACTTACAGATTTAAAAAATAGTTTAAACAGAAACCTCAGAATTATAATTTGGTCTCTCTATTTCCAGAAACCAGGAGTCATGTGTGGTGGACAACATCAAAATTTGCAGCAACGACTTGGGCTCCAGTCAGTTCAAACGCGTCTGCATCACCGTACGAATCCCACGTAACCCGACCATCGGAGATAAATTCGCCAGCCGCCACGGACAGAAGGGAATCCTCAGTCGCCTTTGGCCTGCGGAAGACATGCCATTCACGGAGAGCGGGATGACTCCGGATATTCTCTTCAACCCACACGGTTTTCCCTCCAGAATGACCATCGGAATGCTCATTGAAAGCATGGCCGGAAAATCAGCCGCACTGCATGGTCTAAGCCACGATGCTACCCCTTTCACCTTTTCCGAGGAGAATTCTGCTTTAGAATATTTCGGAGAGATGTTGAAAGCCGGTGGCTACAACTACTACGGCACTGAAAGACTTTACAGCGGTGTGAGTGGTTTGGAATTGGAAGCGGACATATTTATCGGAGTGGTTTACTATCAAAGACTTCGTCACATGGTTTCCGATAAGTTTCAAGTTCGAACAACTGGAGCGAGGGACAAAGTTACTAACCAGCCAGTAGGGGGCAGGAACATCCAAGGAGGCATCCGATTTGGAGAGATGGAGAGAGATGCGCTGCTAGCTCACGGTTCATCCTTCCTGCTTCACGACAGGTTGTTTAATTGTTCGGATCGGTCGATAGCTCAGGTTTGCGTTGATTGCGGGAGCTTGCTGTCCCCCCTATTGGAAAAACCACCTCCGCATTGGTCGTCTACGAGGCACAGAAAAACGGTGTGCATGCTGTGTGGAAAAAGTGAGTCTATCGATACTGTGTCCGTGCCGTATGTTTTCAGATATTTCGTGGCAGAGTTGGCAGCGATGAATATAAAAGTCAAATTAGAAGTCAAATAAAGTGTATAAGTGGGTTTCGGATGACATAATATTCTGCAGTCCTGTAAAGCGGCACTGTGTAAATTTTCTGATGGAGGGAGTCTGTCTATTCATGAGTTTTAGCTTTCTGTTATATGCGACATTTTGAGGACTTTCCCATTAAAAAAATAAAATGTTTTGTACCAATGTGTTAATTCATATTGCAATGGTTTTCATTTTTTAGCATTTTGAAATCCATGGATGTGAAGATGTTTTGCGATCAGATTCAACAATTGTGGATTATCCTTTTGTACAATTATGAAAATAACTTGCAACTGGTAATACAGGAATATGGATCCAGCCCCCATCAGCACACTCTACGATTTAAAGACAATTACATTTTTTTTTTGATTTGGAAAGTGTTATACATAGATTTGTTTTATGGCATATTTTTGTAGAATGGAAACAGATATTGCATCAAGATGACCCTAATGATCAAATTCACAAATGATTTCAAGCTTATGTTGTCTGTTATCTTGTATTAAAAATATATGTAAAAAAAAAAAGTTTGCCATTTCACACAGCATCATAATAACCTTTTTTAGAAATACATTCGATTACACACAAGCTTTAAGCAGCCACATTTGATTAGTTATTTGATTTGCTGAACTTTGATACAAAAAGCTGGTATAAAATGTTGATTTCAGACAGAAACATTGTATGCATAGCTGTAGTCCCATTGTCAATGTAGCAACCAATCACACTACTGTATAGAATTTTATAGATGTGTCATAACGGCGGGGTCGGGGGTGGACCAAAGACGTGCAGGACTCGGGACAGGTTTACAGTGTTTTATTTACAGTTAGTGATAAATACAAACAATAGTCCAATAATCCAACAAGAGACGCGGGCAGGGCGTGAGCAAGAGCCAGGGGAGACGCTGAGACGGGAACAGGGATCCGCCGGGAGCGGGGCGCAGACCAGACTGGGAACAGAACCGGAGGAAGCAGAGCCTGAGCAGACAGGAGTGCAGGAACCGGAGCCGGGGCATGGTACTGCCGGGGTCCAGGACGAGACAGGGAGGTGGAGGTAAGGAGTTGACAATACCAGAGCTGGAGCGCGGAGTCAGGAACAGAGCCAGAAGCCAGGGAGGTCAGGTGAACCGGAACCTGGGAGGCAGCAAACTCCAATTAGCATCAAAAAGAGCAAGAGACAAAAACACAAAAATAGAGCAGGTATAATCACGTTGACACGCGGACAATCTGGCACCGAGTGTCTTCTCCCAGCTCCTCTTAAGCACAGCAGGTGGTGGTGATTACCCTGATGGGACACAGGTGCGCGCGGGAGGAGCTGAGGGCTCCGCCCAGCTCCAGGTTCAGACAGGTGAGGGAGGGGGAAGAGCACACAGGAAAAGAGATATTTTTTGCCTCATGACAAGATGCAATTTAAAGAAATTAATCTAAGGAATGAAGGCTCTTAGAGAGAGATTTTTAATATCTACTCCAATGACAACTAACAAACCTAAGTAAAACATTTCATTAAAATGCTTAATTAAAATGTATCCAAAAACAGATAAAAATATGTAATACAATTTTCAGATAAATGTGGAACGAGAAAAATGGATAAAGTAAAAAATACATCAAGTAATTTTCATAAAGAAAACAACCCAGCTACAAAGAGTCCCAAGCCAGAATGAACAGCAATGATCAGGCCAGGAAGGGCATCTGACATGAGATAAACTCCAGATATAAGTGAATGCATAGAGTGACTTGGATGTTCAAAACCGCAGAAGTGAGAAGCCTTGTCTCTTCACAGTAGCATTTGACTGTACCAAGCATGAACGTTACAGATCATTGGTATCAAGCAGATTTTGAAAAATGGGTATGTGACCTTTTAGAACTTAATTTGCCAAATAGTTACAACTTACAGGAACAGGAATGTGCACGGAGGTACGGAGGACAATAAAGGATTACAACAGATATGAACCAATCAAAATGCAACTTTGAGTAAGCCAATAATTAGGGAATAGTGTTATAACATGGTAAAACGCTCATTAAAGTTGATTTTGCATAGTTTAAATCATAAATCATTCCACATATCCCCTGGTCAGTGCTAGAGCCCCCATACCTCCAGCTGGAAAACACTAGTCTAATTGAGGTGAGCCAGTACTTGTGGCAGCTCCAGTACATTTGCTACAGTGTAGTGTGGTTTGATAACATTACTCTCATTGGCCTCTGCCCTTTTAATCCAAACTGTAGCTTTGAGATGTGCCTTCAGCCCGCCCTGTATATCTGTATCCAGTGAATCCCCCACTATAATACAATCATGAGCTTCCACTCCCAGCATCTCAAGACACAACCGAAAAATGGACACGGACGGTTTCTGCTCCACCTGTTCTCCTCCCACAACAACCTCATCAAAAAACTCCTCACAGTTTGAAACTTCAACCTTCTCCCGCTGAGTTTGCGTTTCGCCATTGGTCAAAAGAAGCAGTTTATATTTCGTTCTCAGATCTTTAAGTAGCGCTTGGACTTCCGGAGACATGGTGAGCAGTTGTAGACGGGTTAATTTCCATAATTTGTAGCAGTCCGAACCTAAAGATTCATTAGGACAGGAGCCCACAGTCTCTTGGATGCTTTCTTCCCAGTGCAAAGAGCGAACTTGGTCAATGTTTTTTCCCATCGCTGGGTTGAAAACTTCATTGTAAAGTTTTTGTTTGAATCGGTTGCAAATGGTTTCAATGGAAGCATCATCAAGGCTCAAGCTGGATTTTAGAAGTTCGCCCACCTGGAATAAAACAAGAAGTTAACAAGATAAAAAAATGTATATATATTTGTCCACAGTGACTTGTTGGCAAATACAGAATGATATCTCTGGTTGTCGGATCCAGAATAGACACTTCAATACTTCATAAAGAGTGGGGATAATTGCAAATGTGATTCCATGGAAATAGAAAATTAAAACCATTCTGAGGAAGATTCTCAACAAAGGAACATTTCCAAGGAAACAAGCAGGAGGAGGCCCTATTTCAGACGAAATAAGTCAGGTTTGTGGAGAGGCATCTGTCATAGCAGATAGATGGATTTTATTGTTTCCATAGTTACACCAGCCCATGATTCAGAACTGATCTTACAGTAGGACAACAATAATCACACCTAAATGTAATCTACTTTTAAAACTATTCTAATTCATTGGCATTACTAATAGATTTACAATTTAAGTTTTTAATAGAACAGAAAACCTGGGAACACTTTAGCTTTTTTCAAATTTTGTGTTGAATTCGTTTATTTTCCTTTACCTTTTGAAGAGCCACCACTCCTGCGCCGCTCGTGTCGATCAGGGTGTTGTCCAGGTCAAAAATAATCGCTTTTACTCCTTTAGTTTCCATTTTTTAAAACCACACTTTACATCCACACTTTCCAAACCAGAAAGCCTACAAATGCGGAAGTACAGACCAAAGAGGTGCATTGTGGGATATGTAGTCGTATACACAATAAGCGATACCTGATAATGGCGCTAGAGGGCGCGCTTACCTCACACATGGCCTCACAGACTTTAAATATTTAACTAGTCTTGAATTGTACTTAATGAGCTTTAGGCCAATGCTATTTGTGTTTTGAGAGAGGCCATTTTTCAAACTCTAAGAAACTATGTATTTGCTGCTGATTATTAGTCTATTTATCATTTTTAAAATAATGTTTGTTTATTTATTTATTTATTTTTTTTTTTCATAATTAAGGATACAGAGCAGTTGATATAAATGTGTTTGGGATATTTGTTAAAAAGGTTAAAGAGGAGATACTCTGCAAAATGGACTACCCTGACTACGTTAAGAGGTATTTTGATCGATACATGCATGTTTGAGTAATCCTGTATTGTCCTATAGTTGAGCCTTGAGTGCTCTGAAAACTTCCATTTTCACCGTCCAGCTCCCTAATTTGTTGTTGTTGTTATTATTATTATTATTTTATTTTATATATATATATATATATATATATATATATATATATATATATATATATATATATATATATATATATATATATATATATATATATTTGTTTGTTTTTATTTATTTATTTATTTATTTTTAAAAATTCAGCACAGAAAGGAAAAAGTGGTGTTGAACCTGCAACCTTCTTGCTGTGAGGCGAGAGTAGACTGATGGACAATATAGGACTGTAATTGACCAAAGAAATTCTAAAAGGGGGAAAGGCATTAGAAAAAGCTCAATACTCAAATCTTTACCCAAAGTGCACACACCAGATCAGACAAAGTACTGGTACATTGTTTATTTGGGTGTAAAAAGATAGCATTAATTCTCAAATTTTTATCTAAGCCCCTCCATGCATTCTCATTTCTGCTGTTGTGGATTTAAATATTTTGCAATCCCCCAAAACAACAAACAAAATTTGGTCGACGAAGACACCATCAACCAATTGGACTAAACAACTAAAGGACTACAGCACAAAATACAAGTCAGTCAGATTGCACGTCATTATAATGATGCTGTGTCAAACTAATGAATTGAGCCAAATGAATTACTGGTAATATTCATATGCAACAATTATCATTTTTAGAAAGTAAAATATGTGTGTTTGTTGTGCTTCTGTCTGTTATAATTTATGACACCTGTGGATCATTACATTATAATTTGGACATTGTAAATCACAATATTGATCTGAAACAGCTTAGTAAAAGAAACAAGTCTGTTGACTTCCGCTTCAGAAGTAAGTTCAGAGAAGTGGGCGTGTACTGGTGGCACTGAGTATAAAAATGACTCAAACATGCACAAATCACTCTAAATACAACTTTGAGAGGGTAAATGAGACGGGGAAACAACTATAACAAAAGCTTTAAAAAGTAAATTTTGTATAATAGGTCCACTTTAAATCCTTGCTGTATTTGTGACCCACTTATGCTCCTGTCCTCGGCCCTGTCTCAGATAATCCCTGTTGTTAAAAAAACAGTTCCTGGAGCGGCCGATCTGCAGGAGGCTGTTGAAATGGTGTCGCCTGCTGTTCGTGACAGTGTGATGCCAGGTTAAACATAATTTCGTGACAGGAGTAAAATCCTCACATACCTGGGCTCTTATGTAAGGCCTCTCTGTGTCTGTGGCTCTGAGGGAACACGCCCGACACAGCCAGCGACCAAACCGCGCCATAGCAACGCCACAATTCCCACGCATCAACCACATCTTTCCTTAGATTTTACACGCTATAAGAAATGTCAACATGTGGGTTGATATTCCATAGATTAAAAATAGCTATAAATAACCTTTGGGATAATACGGGTACATTTATAGGTATTTCAACAGGTTCACAGCCCATTCACAAATTCTCAAATGAACTAAAATAGAAATATATCTTGCTTAAATCTTGAGGACTGTGCAAGATAAAACAGACTATAGTGTTTAAATTTAAATATATTTTTCAGACATGACTTGACCAATCACCAAGTTTATCTGTGCACATATTACATTTGCCAATTGCCAATAAATGAGAAAAAGTCAAACAAAAATAGACTACACGAACCAGTTTATTATGAATTTACAATGCACATTTTTATGCAACAATCGTATTATCAATGAACACGATAATACGATTGACATTTGTATTTGTTGATGATATTGTGCTGAGGTTTGGAAATAATATGGCTCTTTAACAAGTGCACAAGTCACTTCTTTGTATTTCAGTGTCAAATTGCAGAGTGTGTAGTTGTGTTGCAGTGTGGATTATATTATTGTTAGATCACCTTTGTTACACACTGGTCAAAAAGTGGTAGCTTTGGCACAAATGACAAGACTAGAGCTGGTTTTGCAATTACTTCAGCTCGTCATTAGTTTGAACACTTGATATATAGAGGACACGGGCAAAAACAGTAATTATCCAAAGCTTTATTAATAGTTTAAACCTTTGCAAACAGATCATCACAGAGCATTGACACAAACATTGACATCAGCAGTAACTTACCCTGGGACATTTCATCCTTGTGAATGTGAAATATTATTGTACTTTGATTGTTTTTTTTTTTTTTTTTTCCTTGCAATGTTTGTATATTATTAATAATGTCTATTTAAGGAATAATTCTTCTAAGGAAAAAACATGCACATTCATATTTAAACCCTTTCAGTGGAGGAGCATAATGAAGTAAAAGTAGAAAAGTGCTGTACTTAAGTAAACAAATTAAGGTTTCTACTTTACTTGAATACATTTTACTGTGAATACGCTTTACTTTTACTTTGCTACATTTGAGAGCAGCTATCTGTACTTTCTACTTCAGTACAATTAGAACAGGACTTGAAAGTAAAAGTATTTTTTATTATTGTTTGAGGCCTGCAGAGAAGCCTCAGGGTTTCATTTTTGCATGTTCGTAATATGAGCGAACAAATAAACAAATAAAAACACCTAGGAAAAAAACAATTGATTCAGTTGTTTCTGTTGAACAAAATGCAACACTAATCTTTATCAAAATACAACTGAAGCGTCATAGATTTTTTATGTGATACTTTTAGTTTTACTTGAGTTTTTTTTTTGCTCTTTGAGTACGACTTAAGTCACAAATTTGAGTAGTTCTCCCTCCACTGAATCCCATAATCCTATAATTTTCTTTCAGCATAATTGAAGCCAGTAAAAATATTTAATCAAAACATACATTCATTCATATTCACTTATTTGGAAAAGTACCAACACGACTTAGTAACATGATCCCTTTTCACAAATCACTTCCCACATTGAGCGACAGTACTGGCTTGTTCTTGTCACTGTAGCCTCATTATCATATTATTTCAATCACTTCCAAAAGACACATCAATAAATCAGAACAGAGAGGAGCTGTAACATGTCATTAACTTCAAGAACAAAAAAACACTGCCGCTCGCATGCAACCAACCAAAACCCAGTGCAATTCCGAACATCGAGCTCCCCTGCTCTGTACGGCCTGGAAATGAAAGCACAGATTACAGTTTAAACAGGGGGTTCAAACTTTTTCATTTAAATACTCATGAAACCGAGAGGCCACAGACTCGAACACAATAAAGTGAACAACTGCATTTGATTTAAGTTTGACTGAGCCACCACTCCATCGATAATGTTTGTCACTTAGGTTATGATGGTAAAATGTTTCAAAATTTGTAGCAAAAGTAGGCTCTCGACATAAACATCATTGGCTGAGTGCTCATATCCACTGGCTCACAGGTCGACGGTGCAATTCCAGCTCCTACAGATGAATCCTGTCGTTGTGTCTATTTCAAAGTGCTTTACAGAATAAGAAACACATTAAAATCACAATACAAACAAATGAAAACATAAATAATCATCATGAAATTAATATTAAAAGAGAAGAGCGCAGAATAAAAACCTTTAGAACTACTTTGATCACCAGGAAGGGCCAACAACAACTTGTCTGAGGGCCGCATTTGGCCCCCGAGCCACAGTTTGGGTACTCCTGGACTATACACGTCATCATTATATTTAAGATGTAACTAAAAATCTTACCTGATTTTGCCTACTATGAAAAATTTGGTAAGGTTTATCATTTTACTTCCTGGGTGGACACGGGCAGAAGATATTGATATATGCGGAGGTAATATCATAACTGTTACCTAGCAACCATAATGTTACAAAGGGCCAAAGCTTGTCTAATGTACACAATAGTTAGGATTAAACTACAACACTTTTATTTTGTTAAATGAAGGTTTGAACTGTCATAAAAATGGCTTCCTTGTGCGTACATTTCTGTGTTGATGACAGACAGATTCTGTTTTAACATTCAACACTACGTCCTGTATTTTTGTACTTTTTGTACTCCCACCAAACTAGGTAATAATTAGAAAAACGTGAAAACCTGTCATATGCACTTTAAAGGAGACCTATCAGAAGACATTTGGAAGTGTACCACTGGAAATCCCCCTTACTGCAGTGGAAGGAACAGACTAATGACTTCCCTAATATTCTCACGGCATTTTGGCCCAAAGCTGCGTGCTTCTTTGGCTTTTATCTGAGTGGGAGGTGCAGGACTCACACGCCACGCTGTGTGTCAGATGGGCAAAAATATTTAAACAATGGAAAGGTAGAACTAAGAAAAGGCCCTCATGATGTTAGATTATATTAAAGGGGCCCATACTACAAACATTTTCTGAATTGTTATAATGTTTCCTCATCAAAAACATACATGCAGTTGTGTTTTGTTCCATTCACACATATTTAACACATGAATCTGACATATTTAGGATGCTTTCTCTCAAACTGAAAACTATTTGTGATACAGGTGAAGCTCCCTTTATCATTTTAGCCTCTGTACACAAGAAAATATTGTAGATTTTTTGTGGCAATCTCAAGAGAACAATAGGTCAATTTAAAACATAACAAGTTTATTCTTTTGTATCAGCTGAGACTAAAAATAGCTGTTAACTTGAACTACCACTTGATGACATCAGATGGAACAGAGCGTTTTGAGCTTTGGAGATGTAGACAGACTAATAATCCAGGATTACTCAAGCACGTGTGAATGAAACAAAACACAGCTCCAGGTATGTTTTTGATGAGGTAACAACATTATAGCGTGACTAAAATCTCACATTTTGCGTAATACAGGACCTTTAGTCTTTAATCTAAAAATACGCATAGAATAACAAACATATTGTAAATGATCCACCTCTCAAACTTCACCTATTTTTTTTTTTTAGGTGAAGGATCCTATCCGAGATTTTATAATGGTGTGTAATGGGAGTGATCCGGGAAACTGTTTTGTTTTCCTGTTCCCCCAAATCTTGACACGGCTCCAGAAGTGTTCCAGTAACTAAACCAATATACAAATTTAGCACTGTCTATGTAAATCAAAAGATGAATGAATTGTCGGAAGAGTATTGACTACAGAGGGACTTGTGCACTTGTCCAATCACCCCCTCGGCTCTCCTCAGTGAAAATAAATGTTGTGTGTCCAGTATCAATATCCTCTCAGGGTTTTACAGTTTTTTGTTTTCATTTTATTCAATTACAGATGTTTTCATTGTGTGAAAAATGCCTGAAAAACATACAATCCTATGATATGAAGGGCTCGCCTCTCTACAGATCTAACTTGCAACTTGGCCTGGCGACATCACCTAGAGATAAAAATGGAGATAAAAAACAACAAAAACAACAACAACAACAAAACGTTTAATGCCATGGTGTGGAACATTCCAGACAAAGCAATAACATCTCCATGGACACCGTCCACCAGACCACGCTCCAGAAAAGTTACATTGCTATAAAGCCACACATATGCTACAGGTACAACGTGACAGAGGTGGGTAGAGTAAAAAATAATTTAGGAAAACTAGTAAGACTATAAGAGTAACTGTCAGGATGTAATTTCTGATTTATAATTTGAAATTTGAAGGACAAAACATTAAATATGCACAAACTAATTCATATCTGAAGGAGTGGTGCAACAAACACAAATGTTCAAATCTTTTCATATTGTCGACATAAAGCTTTTGTCACTTGTAAACGTAATATTACTCAAGTAGGAATAAAAGTATGCTGCTCGACAAGTACAATTAAATGAGTACTACCCACTTCTACATAGTAAATATTTCTACTTGCTGTTGCCACTATGCCCTTTTCACCTTTGATAATATGAAATACCTTATATTGTCCTGTATTTCACCTGCTCCTCCACACCCTCCTGTATCTCTGTTCTGCTCTGGTTATTGAAAGCCTTACGTGACACCAGACACGATTTTAGATCAGTCCAGGTATAATCTCTAAATCTAGAAATGTGGATTTCCTCCATCAGATATGAAAAAGCTGCTTTCGTTCTATGAAACCTCTACTTATGAATATTCTGCATACTTCACAGATTAAGATTACATATTTTTGGAGACTAAATTGCTTATATTTTTTTCAGTGTTGGAGATGCGGATGAGTGAGGGCCACACACACGTAGATGTGAGATTTTATCGTGTCCAGGGGAATGTGGGGGCTATAGTCTAAAGAGAGAAAGTACAGTGTTTTAAATGGCATAGTCCTGGTAACTGAGAGAGAGACTGGCAACCTGCATGTACCAAGGATAAACAAACATAAACACAGCAAAAGAAACGAGTGGACTGGACCAGGACCAAACGAGGATTAGACCAGGATTAAAGATGGACTAAACCAGGACTAAATCAGGGCTGAACCAGGACTGAACCAAGGCTGAACAAGGACTAAACCAGGGGTAAACCAGGATTAAAACAAGACTGAACCATGGCTGAACCAGAAATAAACCAGGACTAAACCAAGGCTAAACCAGGACTGAACCAAGACTGACCCAGGATTAAACCAGTGATAAACCAGGATTAAACCAGGACTAGACCAGAACTAAGCCAGGACCTGGTTGTTATCAAACTTGAAATGTGGAATGCCCCTCAATAAGTTGTCAAGATGTTAGTGCTCACAATGAGGATGAGGGAGACAACACACACCAGCACCAGAACAAGTGTATGAGAGATGAGGTGATATGTGGCTCAGTATGAGTGTATGTTTACATAATCATGCAACAAATGATTTTATAGCTAAGGTAAATACATTTGATATTATTTTATAGTCTGAGTTGCCAGTGCATTAACCTGAAGATTGAGAACACTTACGGGTTTTTCCTCATTCTCAGTATATGAACAGGCCTCATGTGAAAGCTCAGAACCTCTAGATTTCACTCACTGAGCTGCAAAGGCTGTACTAGCACTGTAGATACTAGGATTTAAATAGTGACCATTCACATCAGAGAGAGTTCTTTTAGATTTAAACCAACTCAATAATCATCTTGAGAACCAAAGCACCAAATGATATCATAAATACATGGGACATAATTTCCAGTGTTTTTGTTGAAATATGATGTTTAATCACAGTCAGTGGTCTAGGGATCAGTATTTAATCCCAGGTCAAATATTTTAACCTAATTTCTAACCTGATTTCTGACCGTCTGTCCATCTGCACGTATACAATTCATAGACAACTGTCTGATCAGACGCACCAAACTATATCATAAATACATGGGACATAATTTTCCATGTTTTTGTAATTAAGAATTAAACAGCATTACAACTGTTATCTGAAAAAGCTATATTTGATTTGGACATGTTTACATCGAATCAGGGAAGGTCAAGTTTATGCAATTTTTAATCAAAATCTTACATACAGTTCTTTTGATATAAATGTGTGGCCTTTCTGGATTGGGAGTGACAGTAGCTCACTTGGTAACGTGTTAGTCCACTGATCTGAAGATTGGCAGTTCAAATCCCTTGACATAAACATCATGGTAGAGCGGTGAGATCAACTGAGCCACAGGTTAGCGATGCACTTCCAGGTCCCACAGATGAATTCAAGACACTTAACTCACCCCAGCCCCAGTGTCTGAGTACATATGATGAATGTGCGTGTGAATTTGTCAGTGGTTCCTTGATGTAGAGAGCTTTGAGTGTCTTGAAGGTGGAAAAGCACTATATTCAGTGGTCTATGGGTCAGTATTGAAACCCAAGTCAAATCTTTTAACCTGATTTAACCTGATTTCAAAGCGTCTGTCCCTCTGCACGTACACTTCTTACGCAACCGCCTGATCCGACTCGATACTCTCCTCCAAACCTTCTGTAAACCATCAACCCACATATTCAACATCTGATTCTGTCAACTCTTCATGCAGGCTCGAAAACAAACCCTATATTTCCGCCCTGACACCGAATGCATCGTTTTTCTGTGACTGGTGGTGTGTTCGAGGGGTCAGTGAAAAGTGGGACCTCCCAGCGCTGGTCGGGCTGAAGTCCAAGTCCGGATTCACATGAGTAGTCTTGAACCCTAGCTGAACCAGAGAGAAGCACAGAGGGGAGAGAGGGATTGAATCTGAACAAGGCTGGTCAAAGTGGCAGAGTGGTTAGAACTCATGCCACACTGTGAGAAGGTCCGTGGTTTGTTTCCCAGAACATGTGGGGCCTTTTTGAGGCAGGTTTGGATGGTTGGCCTGTGTTGGTCTCAGATTGCGCCAATTTTTCCTACAACTACATCTACTATTACCTAGATAGAATGTAGAAAAAAAAATAAAATTCATTTCATTTAATGTTCATTGTTTCTGCCTTAAAATTAATCAACAAGACTCTGTATATGGTGTTGTAAAAGCATCACCTACTGTTCTTAGTAGTCCGTTAGTGCAAACCAGGCAAATTTCCAGCTTTCTGGTCAAAAACATATAAATCAAAGTGTGTTCTGCCTTTAGTGGCCTTTGTAATTTCAAGTACTACATGACATCACACAGGACTGGTCTGAGTACAGCCAGGTGTTTAAGATTGCAAACACCTGGCTGCAGGGGCGGAGTTGAGGTGTTCCTACTTTAAAGATGCACTATGCAACTTTTATGGTTAAGAGTCTGTCACCTTCTTGTCTCAATGGGGCTATTTTTGATTTGCCTGGAAATGTTCCACAATCTGACATTAAACATATTTATTTCGCTTTTATTTAATTGTAGGTGTTTATATTGCTCAAAAATATATTGAAAAACATGTATTCTTGTATTCTTCTGGAGTCGACAAAAGTTACATAGTGTAGTGCAGTTTGTGATACTAATAACAACCTCCTCACTCCACTTTTAAGAACAAAGTACCAAATTTTGCTTCTGCCCCGTCCACTCTCTGGAACTCACACCCACAATCCATCAGCAACTCATTGTGGCTCTTCAAATCATTACTAAAAACTCACCTGTTCAGTGTGGCATTCCCCCCATGATTTCTACTGTTGTCTCCTACTGTTTTGTTGTTGTTTGTAAAGCATCTTTGAGTGTCCAAAAAAGCGCAAAATAACTTAATTTTTTTCAACATAAAAAAATAATTAAATTATTACAGTACAATAGAAGCGTGACACCACTGTCAGGTTGATACTAAAACTAGATACTCATTTAAGTGAGTATTGATGCAAACAAAGTCCCATTCACAGGACAGAAATGAACCTTTCCTGAATATCTTTAGAATGATCTTGAGCTGTATAGGATGAGACCACACAGACTAGTATACACCCATGGACCACTATGGAACCTACCTGGACGACTGAGGGATTACACAGATATAACACCAAATGATACTATAAAAGAAAGTACTACAATTTAATGTTGAAAATTACATTGTGTTGTACTGCACTGTTTGTACTGCATTGTACTGTTTATTATTATCATTGTGGTATCTGAATCGGCATTGAGTACTGAGTTTATTCTTTAGTATCAAAGTAGAGTTTAAAATGTTATTACTGCAACAACACTAGACCACAGTGCAGTGTTCAGTGAACCCCAGATCTGAGCCAGGATTTTATTCATCTTTATTGATAAGTAATGATGAAATGGATAAGTATGATGAATTTATTATGGAAAACATCAGCATAGGGGCCTAGACATTGGTGATGGTGAAGAGGAGATGGAGAAGCTGAGGAGGCTGATGTTTCTGCTACGGCTTTGAAAAGGCCAAAGGAGGGTTGTAGCTGAAACAGAAGAAGAGGAGAGGAGAGAGAGTGCATTTAAGTTCATTTTTTGAGAGGTAACAGGAGGTAAACGGTTTTCCGTTTGAATGAATTCTTATCGGCCTTCTTCCTGATTGAATATTGGCATTATTTAAAAGCAGCTTGTGTTTAATTTAATTTGTGACTCACATGAGAGTTATAAAACTGTCACTCTCATGTGTCAATGTGTTTTACAAGAACTGTGTCACGTTTTACTGCAAGGAAACATCCTCCATCTCTGGCACGACACAGACGTGACATCACCACTTGAACTATTACTGCAAGTCACAAGAAATGTATTTATAGAGCACATTAGAAGTCCCATGTTACAGTGAAATCCGTGCAAAGAAATAACAGACGTCACACAGTACTGTATATGAGTTTTTTTAACACATAAATGTTGCCTGAATTAATCTCGCAAGGTTCCTAAATGGTTTAATAAGATCATCAACCATAAAACAATTAACGCATTCTCTGAGGGGGTGAAGCTCTGCCCAAAGCTCTGTTACTTGAGTTAGACTTTAATCTGAGCTTTGTTTCAGCACAATCTGACCAAAATGAAGTGATTAGATGGGACAGGCAAGTCGATTCGTGGTGTTAAACAGGTCCATCTCAAATAACATTACAGTTACACACGAGGCATTAGCCAACAGTTTTTCAGTTAGTTGAAAATCAAATGGAAATATGAATATTAGTATTGATCACAGGCTCCCCAAATATTGTTTAAATCCATTTTGTATTCATGAGTTTGCAGGCAATCTAAAAACAGAGAGAGAAAAGTTAAGGCACTGTTCTAGCCTTTGAATGAAAAGCACAGAGCACAGTGTTTGTGTGAGTGTTGAGCGTTCGTCCACTGATCAGAAGGTTGGCGGTTTGAATCCTGCTCTCGACATAAACATCGCTGGCCAAGCAGTCAGACAGATCCACCGATCCACAAGTTTATAGTGCGATTTGAGAGCCTCGACGGTGGAAAAGTTCTATATAAAAATGTTATAATTTACCACAAACATCCATGGTGTTAATAAAAGCAATTGTAAAAACATTTATTTATTAACTCTTGATGATCCATTTTCAGACACGACATACACAGTGCAGGTGAGTCACAGATGAGCATCTTTCTAAATCAATAATTACATTGCAGTGTCATTGTCCAGAGAGCTTTTAGGCGACGAAGATGAAAATGGAAAATACATAAGGTCATAAGGTTAACATAGTGACAGAGAATGACCCAACACTGATCTAAACTAAGTCATACGGCCGTGACTAGGCAGTTCTATGTCATGGTTCAACATCAGTGTGAGAAGAGGAAGTAGAGGGCGGAGCTAACATTCTGACACATCACTCATGTCTCAAGATTGGGTAAAGGTCGTGATTGTTAAATGTTGATGTCACTTCCATGTCCAACCGTCAACTTCATAGCTGATTTCTAGTTTTGTTTTTCTTTTCAAAAACGTACATTCAACCACAAATTGTAGAATGTAGTAATAATTTATCATAACGTAGCAGTGTGTATCTCATCAATTTCTGCTCACTGCTAATGCTAGCTTAGCCTAGCCTAGCCTAGCTCCGTACCTCAATCTCACTCGTACACTGTCTGTCACACTTACAACCTTATTAGTTAAACTCCAATCTCTTTTAACATGATATGTGTTGTCTCTAAAAAAGGAGGAAATTGTAACATGTCCAATATTTTCATAAATTAGCTGATGGACCTCAGACCCAGAAGTGACATCACACGACAGTCCTATTATATGATGCTAGATAACCTCACCTCAGCGTTGCCAGGTTCATGGTTTCCCTGTGGAATTGGGTGGCTTTTTGACAACTGCCACGGGTGGAAATTATTATCTGTGGGTTTGGCCAGAACTATTTCCCATGTTAAATGTACTGATTTTAAAATAATATTAACAATCTGTAATTTTTGAGACAAATCTTCATATCCAAAGCCATCAGCACTCTGTGAAACTTCTATTTGTGCGAGGGAGTGGAGATGTGGTGGGATGTGCTCCATATTTGGAATTCCAACTGCAAGTATAATAGCAACCACACAGCCAATCTGGAGCGAAGCTGTGGAAGATAACACCCCTTTCTGCCCACACCGCTGGTACCAGGGGGCTGGCACTTTGCAACGCTGTCAGTCAAACCTGTTGCTAACGCTAGCGGGAGTGACCTTGGAGAAAGATGGGAGCGGATTTATGCATTATTAATGTTTATATCTTGGTTTATAGACACAGTGGATTTAGTGATTTGGAGTGAGATCGAGAGTAAACTTGTTAGCTTGTTTTTTTATGCTTTAGCTATCTAATTAACTGTTAATATCTTACATTAACACACCAGGCACGTGTTCAATTCGCTGTCTATGCTTCATGTAGTTGAATAAAAATGTGTTACGTTAGCGTAGAGTATCTGATTAACTATTAATATCTTAGGTAAACATACCACGTATTCAGTTTGCTATCTGTGTTACGTGCTGTACTGCTTGTTATTCTCTATTTTGTTGTTATTATTATAACCTTCCTGAAGATAAAATGTCTGTTCTTGATCCCGGATTTTGTAAAATAAATTTCCCCAAAAAATGCAACTTATAGTCCAATGTGACTTATATATGTTTTTTTCTTCATTATTATATATTTTTTCGCTTGTGCAGTTTATAATCGACCGACATATAGTCCCTAGTACCTGTGGTAAATATTTATCATATCATTCATCATCAGTCAAGTGGCGGTTTATGGAAAATTTGAAAAGAAATAATGGAAATGATTTGTGAAATAGAAAACCTCTGTCATCAACACTGAAAATTCTATCCAAAATACAGACTTGTAAGGAAGGCCTTTTTTTGTCAGTTTAGACATTGATGTAACATAATGTGTTGTCATCTGTTTTTATTAGTGGAATACACAGACTATATATAAATGGACATAACTAACCTGCCACCTGCTGCGTTCCAAAAAGGAAGTTATCATGGGCGTGCTTTGGGTCTAATTCACGGATTTTCTCTTTGGTTGCTATGATACTTGTGGCCGGAATTCCAAATATGGAACTCGGCTCCAAATTTGCCCAAAAACTGCTAATCTCGATGAGCTTCATTTGACTGCAGCTGAACGCTATGCATGCCGTAACACTCACTTGGTCTATGGTTGAATCATAACTATTAACATTAACAACAAGAAAAAACGAAAAAAAAATAGGCAAGATTTCTGATAACTATGCTTTAGCGAAAGTGCAGTCTCATCTGTCATAAGCACTTTAACATGTGGCACAACAACGCCCCATCAATATTCAAATTACACATGAAATCTGGCATTAAGGAACACTAATAAAATGTTTCCAAGGTACTTTCAAACGACGGTTTAATTTTTAAAAATGTTTACATGCAAATCAACACCCACTCATCAGGAAATCACCCTGGTCCCAAACAGAAGACTTGAGTTTTTGTGAAATGCAGGTTTTCCTCATTGCTCTGATGTTGGTTGTGGCCTGTCAACAACAATAATAAACTCAATTCAATTCAATTCATTTATTTTTGTAACGCCCAAAATCACAACAACAGTTGTCTCGAAGGGCGTTCATGTTTTGGTTGATGGGGGAAACCGGAGTACCCGGAGGAAACCCATCCAGACACGGGGAGAAACATGAAAAACTCCACACAGAAAGGCCTGGTGACCCGGGGATCGAACCAACCTTCTTGCTGTGAGACATGAGTGATGGCACTCAGTCACCGTGCCGCCAAGACACAAAAAACAAAACAACAGGAAGAATCAGACACAACAAGAAAAATCAGACACAACAGGAAAAATCAGACACAACAGGAAAAATCAGACAACATAAGAAATCGGCCAGGAGACCAGACGAGGAGGAGGAGAGCCGGGCGAGGAGGAGGAGAGCCAGGCAAGGAGGAGGTCCAACTGTCATCGGGGCATCTGAAAGAGATACACTCCACAGGGGGAGTGGGACAGGGGACAACATGTGAATAGCATTGCTGATGAGAAAATAGGGCAAAGTAGAGGATAGTGCTCAGGTTGCCATACTTCCCCCAGCTAGTTACTCCTACTGCAGCTTATCTTATCCCGGGTTTTAATAACCCTAACTCCCTCACTAAGTAACCTGGTCATACGCTATACCGAAGAGGAAGGTTTTAAGCCTGGTCTTAAATACAGAGACTGTGGGGGCCTGTTTAACATCAGCAGGGAGTTGATTCCATAGCACAGGAGCTTGGTAACTGAATGCTCTCCCTCCCACTGTACTTTTGGACACTCTAGGAACCACTAATAGTCCTGCATTCTGAGAGCGGAGTGCTCTGTTTGGCTGGTACGGGACAATAGCATCTTGCAGATAGGATGGGGCCATACCGTTTAGGGCTTTGTATGTCAGGAGGAGGACTTTGAATTTGATTCTAAGCTCGACAGGAAGCCAGTGCAGATATTTTAGTACAGGACTGATGTGGTCTCTTCTTTTAGTTCCTGTTAGGACTCTGGCCGCTGCATTTTGGACCAACTGGAGGCTCCTTATAGTACTTTTGGGGCAGGCGGCAAGCAGGGAATTACAGTAATCAAGTCTGGAAGTAACAAATGCATGGATGAGTTTTTCAGCATCGTTTTTAGGTAAAATATTTCTAATTTTAGTTATATTTCGCAGGTGAAAGTATGCGGTTTTACAAGCTAGGTTTATATGGGCTGTGAATGAGAGATTTTGATCAAATAGGACTCCAAGATTTTTTACAGTAGGGCTAGAAGCTATATTCACATTGTCGAGTGAGAATATCTGGTCTGACAGAGAATCTCTTTGACCTTTGGGACCAACGACAATGACCTCTGTTTTTTCAGGATTTAAGAGCAGGTAATTCAAGGTCATCCAGGTTTTGATGTCCTTCACACAGGCACTGAGTTTATCTATTTGATCAGTCTGATTTGGTTTCATTGATAAGTACAGCTGAGTGTCATCAGCGTAGCAGTGAAAATTAATGCCATGTTTTCTGATAATGTTACCCAATGGCAACATATACAGAGTAAATAGGATTGGACCAAGCACAGATCCTTGTGGAACACCACAGGCTACTTTAGAACAGGGAGAGGTGCTCTGGTTTATACTAACAAACTGGTACCTATCTGATAGATAGGATTTAAACCATTTGAGGGTGGTCCCTCTGATTCCAATGTCACATTCTAACCTCTGCAGTAGAATGTTGTGATCAATGGTGTCAAACGCTGCACTGAGGTCCAGTAGGACCAGGACTGAAGCCAGCCCGTTATCAGCAGCTAGTAGTAAATCATTTGTTACTTTAAGCAGTGCAGTCTCTGTGCTGTGGTGAGCTCTGAATCCAGATTGAAATTTTTCAAATATATTATTGTCCTGCAGGTGGCGGCAGAGCTGTTTCACCACAACTCGTTCTAGAATTTTTGAGAGGAAGGGAAGATTAGAGATAGGTCTATAGTTGACTAATTCATCAGGATTTAGGTTAGGTTTTTTCAAAAGGGGTTTAATCACAGCATACTTAAAGGACTGAGGAACGTAGCCATTTTCTAACGACATATTTAATATGTTATGGATGGAATCTATTATTAGGGGGAGGGCTTCTTTGAGGAGTCTGATTGGAATAGGGTCGAGCAAACAGGTTGATGGTTTTGACGACATGATGACTGAGGTAATCTCCACCTCATCAACAGGAGTAAATTTATCTAATATTATTAGAGGGTCCATATGGGATATTGGCATTACAGACTGGATTTGCTCAGAGCTGATTTTTGGAGTAGCTTTGTTAATTTTGTCTCTAATGGTTGTGATTTTGTAATCAAAGAAGTGAAGAAAGTCATCACAACTAATGTTCGAGGGGATAAGAGACTCATTAGCAGTGTGGGAGTTTGTCAGCCTGGCTACAGTGCTGAACAAAAATCTGGGGTTATTTTTGTTTACTTCTATTAGATTTGAATAGTATCTAGTTCAGGCTTTCCGCAGAGCGGCCTTATAAGTGAGCAGGCAGAGCTTCCATGCCTTCAGAGACTGCTCAGAGCGCGAGCGGCGCCAAAGCTTCTCTGTGCGTCTTACATGTTGTTTGAGTGTCCTGAGCTGTAACGTGTACCATGGAGCCGGAGGTCTTGGTTTAATGCTTTTCTGTTTTAGCGGAGCTACAACATCGAGAGCAGATTTTAAGGTGAGCATTGTTCTGTCAACCAATTGATCAGTGACAATTGGATTAAAATTATTGCCATTGTCACATGACATATCTTTCAGTAATGGCTCAATAATTTCTTTAAACTCTGTAACCGATTTATCTGATAATGTTCTTTTCATTATAGTTTTTTTCTGTGGGGCTGGATAGTCTTTTAGTATAAATTGAAAGGTAATTAAGAAATGGTCAGAGAGTATAGGGTTTTGAGGAAGGACAATTAGATCATTAATCTCAATACCATAGGTTAGAACGAGATCTAGAGTGTGATTGTGACAGTGAGTCACAGTAAACAGTGGAAAGGAAAGCATAGACCTCTGCCAAGGCACTATTATTTTTCTTTGGTAAAGACATCACACTTGCCCAGCTGAGTGCCTCATTTTGAAACCATGAAAGGAGGAAGATATTTAAATAATTCAAAATTAAATCAAAATGGTTGCTAGCTCTCACAAACTTTTTGGTACATTGCTCGATTCACATATTGTTGGGCTTCAGATGATGTCACAATATTCTATAGGCCAATAATATTTAATACAGATGGGGACAGGTAAAATAAATATTGTTAAAATTCAGTTTTTTTTCATAATATAGTGAATTCTTGGGTCTAGTCAGTGACAGAAGTAACAGCTTCAACATTTGTACATTCACCTTTTGGATATTTCATGTCAAGCTACAATGTAACTAATAGGAAAAACTGACCTTTGACCCCTCGGAGTATGACATCATCACTTCCTAGTATCTGAAAATTACCAATATTATTTTTTGGGCACAAGTTAAGAGCAGCTTTTTCAGATAGTGTATCAAAACAAAAAAGTCAGGTACATGAACTTTAACAGCTTTTATAATACTATCTATAAGGGAAAAACAAAATGTACTCGTTTGTGAGAAAAAGTCCACGACCAGATAGTGTAATCCCACATTCATCCAGGAGGGATCGTCTACCTTGAGAAAAAAAAAAAAAGTAATGTCCTGTTGTTGTGTTACATGCTATAAGTATGCCACAATAGTGTATGTTTACATTCTGAGTATGAATACTTGCACTTGCACCACGCTTATTGTTTTTGTTGTTACAATTACAATAAACCCTTCTCTCTAGTACTTTGAGTTGTTGTGCAAATGTTTTGAAGAGTCATTCAGAGACATGTGGATGACATAATGTCACACGAGAGGCCTGGGTTTGACATGAAGGAGGTGACAAGGAGTAGACGATGAAAAGACAAGCAATGACACTTTTGCTATATCAGCTATGAGATATAAGAGGAAGTAGAGTTTTTGGATTTTTGGTTTATCAGTTTGATGAGAAAAATGCGATTTGCTCTTAGGGCAAACACTAAACTCAGTCAGTATCGAGTCCTTGGGCAAGACACTTCACCCATCTCTGCAATTACTGGACCTATCCACATAAAAAAAAACAAAAAAAAAAACAACAAAAAAACAAACTGACACAAAATCCATTGTCTTCTCTGTCAGTGCAAATAATCAAAAAGGAATGCGTTTTTTCACAATACTGTCATTACAAATGCATGATTCTTATTAGTTAAAAGGAGTTTAAGCCATAAATTTAGTATGGCAACTTTGTACAGCCAACAAATAATAATCTGGTTCAGTGGGTTAATTTCAGGTGGGTCATTATGCCAATTAACTTATCTAGCATTTATTCAGTTGTAAGTGTTTTTATAGCTAGAAAAACATTAAAAGCATGTTTTTTTAGCAGGGTTGCCTCTCCACAGACATTTATAGACAGCCACAGAGATAAGCAGGGAGCGGATCTTACACCATTTACTTAGCGCACCTTTATAAACCAGGCTAGATATGACTGACCTACTGATTCACAAGCAGCAATTGTACATATTTATTTTTGTCAATTAAAAACATCATGTGATTTGCAACAATACAATTTTATTATTATTAACTGTCAATTGTCGTGTCTCTGCCCAGTTTTGTGATTTCCATTATCTTACGTAATAAATTGTCGTGACAGGTATTCAACAGTTCCCAGGCACCTGTACTTCCTGAACTAAACAAATATAGCGAGTTTCAGCCAGCCGTGCCAAATATGTGCGGCATACTACGACGCTAACACGCTAGCACGCTAATCACGGCTGCACCTAACATACAGCTCAGCAAGTTTCATTCACAAGATTCTCAAGGCGCAGTCAATTGAATGCAATGTAAGGTATGATGAATAAGTCAACAAAAATAGTACAAACAGCGTGCATTGTTTCATGACTTAAAGAGCATTAACAATTATGTAACTTTTCTGGTGGAGAGTCAGTGATCTGTCTCCATGGAGATGTAATTGCCTTGCCCGAAATGTTGTACACTGTGACACACCTATCTATTTCCAAGCAAATAAGCCAAGGCCAAGTTACAGGTAAGATCTGCGAAGAGACAAACCCGTGTCTGTAATTGAATAAATGCAAAACGTTTAATGCCATACTGTGGAATATTGCAGGGAAAACAATAGCAACTCCATGGACACAAGTAGGAAGCAGACTTCACCACAAAGAAAGTGATTAGTAAATCTAGAATATACTAGTAGATTCTCAAGTAAAATATCATAGTAATAAAAAACAAAACAAAACATGTGAGTCATTTTACAGTTGCAGATTTGGATGTTTGTCTGTCTGGTTTATTGAAATTACAATTATATTTGATACTGACCAAGTTTAAATCCAAATTTTTCATAAAATAGCAAAGTTGTTTTAAATCATCTACAAAAGTGCATAAGTTTGTAGTTGGTTACAAGTGGAATGCTGCATGGGTTAAAGGCTTGAAAATAAAGAACTGATTAGCCATGGTATTTTGAGCGTTTGTTTCCCTTGTTGCCTTCGGTCTGTGCACCTGCTGCTCCTGACAGCTTTTGGTTTGACAAGAAAATGAGGCTGAGCAGACCTCTCCACTCAGCTCTACAAACACTTCATGTGGAGTAAGGGTGAGGGGTAAGGCACCTGCTCTGAACCTAGGACAAAGGTCCTTACAATCATGTGGGGGGCAGCATCCTAAGTGGCAAAGCTGTTAGTACTCTTGCTAAATAGGAAGTGATCATGGGTGTGCGCTTCTGGCTTCACTGACTCTGGCTCCAATTCATTTTACATTGTCACCCTTCTCTCTGTAACTGCTGCAGTTATTTATTTCGCTATTGTGTCCGTAAATGAAGTCATGAATATTAATAACCGACAAATTCTGTGCCCTCTTTCCCTGAGGTTGCTCCCGCTATTGTTAAGAACAGGTCTGATTAACAGTGTTGCTCAGCACCCGCTCCCTGCAAAACCAGTGGTGCAGGCAGGAAGAGACATTACCTTCAACAGCCTTGCTCCTGATTGGCTCTTTGGTTGCTATGATACTTACAGTTGAATTTACAGATATGGAACTCGGCTCCAAATTCGCCCCTATAATTGCTAGCCTCAATAAGCTTCATTTGACTGGAGCTGAACGCTATGGGTGACGCCACACTCCCTTAGTCCACTTCTTTATACAGTCTATGGTCTTATATACTTTTACAGACGCTCAAGTCGTTTTACAGTTTTGGTGCATTATTAATTCACTCTACACTCAGTGGTGGTAAGTTACTATTGTAGCCACAGCTACCCCAGGGCAGGCTAACAGAAGAGAATCTGCACCCCTCCCACCACCACCATCACTTTCATATTAGGCAATGTGGGTGAAGTACCTTGCTTTAAGACACAACAGTTTCTGTTATTTTTGCCACTGGTGCATCACTGTAGCACCTGGAATTCCCAGTGGTCTCCCATCCAAGTAGTAACAAGGCCCAGCCTTGCATAGCTTTTGAGATCTGATGAGATCAGGCTTTGGCATGGAGGTTTAGCCACAAAAGTAGAGCTAGTTTTAGAACTCACCACTTCCTGTATTTTTGTACTTTCTTTTCAACTTTTCTCCTCAAACTGCCACTTAACTGTAAAACTGTGCTAAATATTTACCACAGGTACAATCCCACCAAATGATGTAATAATTAGAAAAACTTAAAAACCTGTCAAATGCACTTTAACTTAGTCTATGGAATCCAGTTTCCATAGTAATCAGATCCACTATTCACGGCTATTCCATATTTTAATAAACTCCCAGCTGCGAGTGTAAACCCACAGCCCCCACAGACAGCTCTAATAAACTTTTCAGAAAAAACTGATAAAGAGTAACATTCTTGAGCTCTGGCCGTGATAAGAGGCGCTGACAGACTCTAATCAGAAACCTTTGACCCCACACAGAGGGGGCTTTGTGGTAGAGGGGCCTGGACCACCTCTGGACTGAGACAGGACGTATTAGAGACACAGAGGAATGTTTGAATGAACCCAAGTCTGTGTGAAGAGAGAGTACACCTGCTGCTGCACCTGTCTTTAAATATGGCTGAAGGTCAACATCACAGTTTGGATAAAACAAATAAATAAACCAAGAAATAAAGAGAAATTTATTAAAGTTAAGGTAGATCAGATGGCACAATGAAGACTGCTACCCCTGTACACGTGTCATTAAACTATAGTAATCATGTACAATACTGTAACACTGAGTGAATCTTTACTGGTGCAATTTACTCAAGTCACTTTACCTGCACTTTATTTATTTAATCTGTCCATGTAGATAACCATAGTCATAACCATCTAAGTTTTGTCGCTTCAGGATTGTATAATCTCTGTACCACCTTCTGTTTATTCTGCTGACATAGCTTCAAAGAAAGAGGAAAGAAGTCATAGCTTTTCTCTGCTGGCACAATGTTCATTAACACCTTATTTATCTGGATTCTGACTGCATGTTTTTACTTTCCTGAACTTTGTGTTGCAGCTGTAGACTATATAAAAAAGTGGACCAAGTGACATCACTCATAGCATCTGGCTCCAGTAAAATTAAAATTAAGAATTAAGTAAAGTTAAGAATTAAATAAAGTTAAGCTCATTGAGGATAGCAGTTATAGGGATGAATTTGGAGTCAAGTTCCAATTTTGGAAATCTGACAGTGAGTAACCTTGGTCTGTTATTAATGTACATATCTTGATTTACAGACACAATATCCAAATAAAAACACCAAAAAATCATGTAGAGCGGAGTAAAACAAACATTTCAAGACCTAAATTATGAGCCTGACATCAGCATTTACAGAGGAAGGGGCGACAGTTTTTCAATAGAAAGTGAATTGGAGCCAGAGTTGATGGAGCCGAATCTCACCCGTTCTCACTTCTTATTTGAAACACGTCAACTAACAGGTTAGCTATGTCCATGTATTTTAACAGTCTATAGTTGTAACACTGTAATTTCCCTATTGAGAAATAAATAAAGGTTTATCTTATTTTATACCCTTTTGAGAGAAATTCAGGCTCTGCATTTGACCCATTCTTCAACCAGTCAGGAGCAATGAGCTACAGTGAGCGATACCGAGCTCAGACCTATCTCCAGATCTTAAGCTAGTCTTGGTCAGGACTACGTTAGCTGGACAATTTGACGTATGACAGTAAATTATGCTAAAAAATGTTGCATACTTTGTGTAACTCGCTAATATTGACATCACGCAAAAGTACACAACCCAAATGAAACCAAACTGACTAAGAGAAAATGACGACTTACTACACGAATGTTGTAACAAAAATCCTGTCCATGTTTTGTAATACTTTCTAATCTCACGCACACCAGGCGAGTGTAAGGCGTGTGTAACCCCAGGGCAGGTAAAGTCTTTGGGAGCAGATCTCTCATGACTCAGGTCGAAGGAGCTGAGTAATTGGATAATAATGTGTTTAGGACAGTAGGTTTATGCCTGTGACCACACAATGAGTCAAGATGGCAGCGGCACGGTTGAGGTAAAGATACTATTACTTCATGACAATTAGGTGTAGGTTTCACATGTCACGCTGCACATCAGGGCTATACTATACATGTGTGTTGGAATGGGATAATAATGCTTTAAGTGCTTTAAATTAGTCTTGATCAAAGATGTAAGTTCATATAGACTTGATTCTACTGCTGTAGGACTGTATACAAGCATGGGACTACTTCAAAATAATATTACTTAAGTAAAAGTAGTGGTCAAAGAAATTAAGGGTGTGTTCACACTTTGTTTGAGCACAGTTCTTGTTCCAGTCCTGGTTATGCTCTGTGTTTTGTCTGGGAGGTTGGTTCATATGTAACAGTACCCCAAGTAAGAGTTATGTATTTGGGAAAACTACTACTAAAATAAGTCATTTCATATTGTCAACATAACAATTTTTTCTCTTGTAGACTCAATCACAGCGGAAAGAATAACCAATATTAATATTAAAGTAAGTAAGTATTGTTACACTGTAAATTATATACTGTAACTCAAGTGGGAGTAAAGTATGGTGTCTGGAAACTGCTTTGAGAAGTACTTGGGTTGTAATCGAGTAATACCAAATGTCTTCTTTACCTTGTGCGTAAAATTCTGTTATGCAACCATATATTGCAATATAGTACAACACAATAGACATGTTACAGTACTTACAGAACCTTGGCTGGAGGATTTTTGCCAGCATATTTTGGGTGGATGGGGAAAACCAAAATACCAGGGAGAAACCTGCCCAGACATAGGAAGAGCATGCAAACTCTACACGCAACAGTCCCGCCTGCAGGTTCAAATCCCGAGCCTTCTTGTATGTGCTAGTGGAAATGTAGAGGACAAAATTATATAAACCTCTGCAGTAAAAATGAGTAATTATTGTTTTGTTTCAGTCAAACTAAAATCCTCCTCATCTGAAAACTGTTCAAACATTCAAAATTATACAAACTGTGTGTGCAGAATGTGCAACGAAAGCAATGAAAGAAGTGGACCTCTACAAAATAAAAACAGCAGTACTATTTCAGTCACGCTTTTGACATAGTTGGAATTTCCACTTTGGAATTGGGAACTGTCTTTACGATTCCACAGTTTCAGAGAAATTCAAGCATATTTAAAAATAGACAAAAGATTATAAGGTGGAACATAAAACCTGCACTGGGTTTGGTATCAGACCAAGTGGCACCTCATTGTTGTTTATTTTTATATTAAGAGAGATTTTCCAGCCAAACTTGAGCCAGAAAAGTCCAGCTGAGTGCTCTTACAACAATGGAAGCTCTGACGAAAGAAACAGGGACGTGACAACCTCACGTAGACCTCACCTAGATCTTACCTAGACCTCAAATCAACTCAGTAAGAGCAGGAGACTATCGTAAGACATCATCAGGAGTAGACTGGTGAGTGTACTAGCCATAGATAGTACTCAAGTAAAAGTACTGCACTTCAAAATACTACTACTCAAGTACAAAATAGTGGTCCAAGAAATTACTCAAGAATAAAAAGATATTTTGGGAAACTAAAGAAAGCTGTGAATAAGTGTAAGGGTAACTGTCTGGAAGTAACATGATTCATGAGTTGAAGCTAAAGATACAGTATGTAACTTTATGGAGGTTGCATGTCAGCTGCATGATTCTATGGAAACAGAAAGTTAAAACCATACTTCGAAACATTCTCCATGGAAATAAATACATTATAATGCCATACTGTAGACGATTATATCCAAAGGAACAAGGTTTCCATGGACAGAAGCAGGAGGCCTTTCTCAGTCAGGTTTGTGGAGATGCAAGTTTTCAAGTGCAATAAAAACTAAATAGCTGTTATTTTTGTTTATTATTTGGCTAAAAACACATACCTTATAGTAACTAGAAGGACAATACATTAAATAATGCACAGAATCTGGTATTTTCAAATGATGGACCACAAAAATGTATTTTCAATCCATATAAAGCTCCGAGTGGGAATATTAATCAAAACATTTACATTGAGCAGTACATTACTCACGTGAGAGTAAAAGTATGGTGCCGGAAAACTACTCAAGTAAGTTCAATTTTATTTAAAAGTGACTCGAGTAAATGTAGCTGAGTAGATGGATATGAGCTGATTCTGAAGGTCAAAGGAGGGTTGATTTTTTTTTTTTTTTAAAGCTTTTTAAAGCTTTTTTAAATTATTATTATTATTATTATTATTATTATTATTATTATTATTATTATTATTATTATTATTATTATTATTATTATGGAAGTTTTTATTGCACTGATAATAAACATACATAAACATCCATTCTTACTCATTTATCTCTATAGACAATGTCCCGCAGTATGGTTTTAACTTTCCATGGACTCGTAACATGCCACCTCCACAAATTTCTTGCTTTAAGAAAGTGCAACAAATACTTTACAAATTGAACTCCAATGAACTGTAAATTGAATTGTGACTTGAACTTGAATGATGACTAGAACTGATGCGGAGTGTAAAAAGCACCTGTGCATCGCGGTCTTTGCCTAAACCTCTCCTCTGTCTCTGCACAGACCTGAGGAAGGAAAGTGGTTGTTGTTGACACCAATTAGCAACGAGTAAACACAGGAAAACAAAGAGCTGTCACTAAGTTCAGAGTGCAGTGTTAGAATCTGCAGCCTTATGTCAACACAGCTGAGGAATGAGGAGCCACCGCACAAAGAGAACTGTCACAAACACAACACAAAGCTACTATAAGCGCAAAGTGTGGCTTCAGCTCAGGTTATGTAAGCCGTGGGTCTGGATGAAGCACATTTAAAGCCACAGTATGTCACTTTTAACCAAAATAAAAGTATGTTGTTGTTTTGTTTTTTTTTTCAATTTGTTTGTCTTTATTGCACTGAAAAATGTGTCCTTACTGTGAGTACTGTGGGCTTGCATCTCCACAAACCCTCCTTCTGCTTGTTTCCATGGAAATTGTTCCTTTGGCTATAATCTTCTACTGTATGCCATAATAAGGTATTGATCTTCATGCATAATGTTATGAGGTATGGATTTAATTATCTACTTCCATGGAATTATGCAGGTGACATGCATCTCCAGGAAATTACATACTGTGCCTTTAAGCTTTGGAGATTTTATTTGGAACCTTAAAATTAATATGATTTTTTTTATGTAACTTTTCTGGTTATTTGGGTCACATTTAGAGTGCTTGAGTACAAAAATGTTACGTATGTCAGTAGCATGTGGTGACTTTTATGGGTGAGCAAGCAGACTAGTGGTGGACATCAATATTTAGTCAATAACAATTAAATAACACCACATTTTATACAAGCGACATTGCAAATTAGTATTGTAGCGTTCTGTGTAAGGAAACACCGAACGAGGGCCACCGTAGGCCATAACCCGTGCCAAAACTAGAGCAAAAAAAAACAACACAACAGCAGTCAACTCAATAGAGCTGGTCTCCAAAACACAGCAACGGACGAGTAGAACCTTCACATTAACTTGTCGGCATAACAACTAAATCCCACAAACAAAAGCAGCTGGATTAATAACAACACATCAGCATTTACAAGAACAACAAAAGGTGTCAACTAACTGTGAACTAAACACAAATTATCAGATCATTACAGTATTTTTATTTTGACTGACATTAAACAGATATATACTGAGCCATTTAGAGTCAAATTCGAGAAGCTTAGACTTATAGTTCATATTTTGGACTGTATTTGACTATTTCTTCACCAAGTTATCCTTCTCCTACACTACATTTATGCAGCTGAGCCTTCAGTACTATTGTTATTTATGTGATTATAATTATGCATCTAGAAACCACGTGAGTGACATACAACAGCTCTACAGATGTGTCATGCACTTACAACACAAAATGCACATTCATGAAGAGATACTAACAACAATAGTGCACTTATCAGGCAGGTGCACCGGTCAGACAGGTGTACTTATAATAAAAAAATAAATTAAAAAAACGTATATTGTGTCACAAACATCCCCTTAAACACAGTCACGCATTAAGTTTCTGATTCATAAAAAGAAAATTAACATAGAAATATCCATTCCAGTCCACAAACTCTGCACTTTGCACATTAGGGTTTTCAGGGAATATACTATGGAACATTACAGGCAGAGCAAAGAGCGAGATGAACACATTGTAAATAAATAAATACATATATCCAATAAATGCAGTTTTCTGTGTGAAAGTACATGTGTTTGATATTACTGTCAGCGGCACCCAAGTCCAAAATACATGGATTATAATTTTGTTTCCTGTGCTATCTTATCGTTTTTGCATTCATATAAACATTTAAACTGAAATCATGACTAAGTATTTCCTCAGTGAGACAGCAAAACTCCAGTGTCATGAGCGTGCATCACAGCCTTGATCATGGTTCCAAGCATTACTCATAACTCACCTCAGGTCATGCTTTCATTTCATTTCAGTGACTATGGTAAATGTATAATAAGTGGGATAATAAGTGGGATATATATATATTTTTTTTTTGTACTCGCTTTTACTTCAAAATAACATTGTTCAAGTATAAGAACAAAGAAAGGACAAGGACATTAAAGATATTAAAGAGACTGGCAGTGCAACTGGATTAAAAGTGCACTATGTCATTTTTCTGGTGGGAGTCTGACACTTGCTTGTCCCCATGAGATTTTTTTATTCTGCCTCATATGTTACAATACGATATTAAACATATTTTTTGCATTCATTAATTGTGTGTCTTGTAGTGGTAGTGTAGTGTAGTGGTATAAATACATTGAAAAACATGTATTCTTACTGGTCACCTGTCCACAGACCTGACCTGGTGGCATTGCCTGCTTGTAAATATATAAATAAATTCCATATTGTGGTACATTTCAAGCAAAGCAACAACATCTCCATGGAGACAAGCAGGTGACAAACCCTGCACCAGAAAAGTTACATAGTACACCTTTAAATATATCGTTGTGAGGTTGTGTAACATCCATTGCCTCTGTATCATCCAGTACAGTTCATATGATTTAGTTTCATGACTTATTATGGTTAATTAAACTGAAATCAAAACTACGTATTGATTAAATTCCCCTGAGCTGATTTGAAGCGTTCTCTCGTGCAGCGGGAATGTTGCGTGCGGAGGGATCTTGTTCAGAAGCACGTAGGCTTATTTGTCTCTCTCTCTCTCTTTAGTGTGCCTCTCTCTCTCACTCTCTCTTTCTTTTTAGTACATGGCTCCCTCTCTCTCTCTCTCTCTCTCTCTCACTCTCTGTCTTTAGCATGTCTTTCTCTCTGTCTTGTTCTTGTTCATCCTGTTCTGTGTTTCATTAACAGTGTTCACCTGGATCCAGAGGAATGTAAACTATAGCTCTGACGACACTGTACAAAAACATATATTAAGTTAAAGGTATTTCAGAATGTTGACTTTGTGTGTGACTGAGTGGCTTTGATTAGTATTTGTGTAATATTTGTTTGAAGATGCACAATGGAACATTTCTGGCGAAAGGTCCACCATCTGCATGTTGTTGTATGAAATGTTTCACAGTACAAAATTTGTAATAATAATAATAATTACACTTGTAGTGCACTTCCTACCAACACCTGCACCATCCTAGTTTGTGAATGTTGTTCACTGACAATGGCAATAAAACTGATTCTGATTCTAAGGACAAACAGCGACTTGGTCAGGAATCAAACCTCTGACCTTGGCAGGACCATGAGAGACAACTGCTCTAACCACTGAGCCACTGCTGCCCAATGTCCATTTGCAAATATAGATAGTAAAAAAAAAAATAAATAAATATTATTATTATTATTATTAATAATAATAATAATAATAATAATAATAATAATAATAATAATAATAATAATAATAATAATAATAATAATAATAATAATATCATAGTGAAACCAAAATCAAATCCAAGACTTTCTGATGAAAATACTTTTTGTAAAATAAAATGTATTAAAGTAGAAAGACATTTGAAAGATGGACATTAAGTTTTTACAGTGTGACACACAGAAAGGAATACATAGAAAGAGAAAGAGTGAAGACAGAGAGAAGAGAGAGAGAAAGGAGGAGAGCTATTTGTGAATGGGACAACGCTGTGTGACATTCCATTCATAAATGTAACTGTATGTGATCTGTGTCTGCTGCTGCTTCACAGAGAGTCTGATTGTACAGGGTTAATCCACAGGGTTTAAACACTCACAATATAAATGTATAGAACTCTGACAAAGATATTTTAGTTGGATTCAGTTGAAGTCTTTCTCTACACACTTGTCTTCGAATCTTTGAAATGAGCCGATAATATCTTCCAACAAGGCAAGGTATTTTCTGTCTCTTTTTCAACCCAATCCACGCAAACATGTTACTCTTTAAGTTATTATTATTAACTTTTTAAGTTATTATTATTACAATAAAAAATACACGGTCTGCTCACTGCAAACGCCTTGGATTACCATAGACTGATTTCCATTTTTTGACCAAAATTTTCTCTCACAAACAGTCTCATTCATACACAGAGCACTTAGACACTGGAGGCATTGTGGGTCAAGTGCGTTGCCCAAGGGCACAATGACAGAACACACACTTTTTTCTAGTGATCTCCAAGTACTAACCAGGTCCGACCTTAGCTTCAGAGGTCAGACAAAGTCATGATCAATGACTTTATGCAGTGACCAGTGTGATTAGGGATGGTCTGAAATTGATTTTTTAAGTTAAACTTTTGTTGATACCATATAAAGATTTCCATAGCAAGGACTTCAGATGTATTCCCTGGGATCCAGAATACGCTTTTCTGGGCTTGAACAGAGGATGTGGGGAGTAGACTGATATTAATTTGTATAAAAAGTACAAAGAGATGATTGCCTGGATTTGTCAGGCAATCAAATATATGTTACTTTAATTTTAAGTAAAATGAACTTGAAACACAAATTAACTAAACGTGTTTATCTGGAATATATTGCATGATTGTGTAAGCATACAGACATATTTTTTAGCCTAAGCAAATGTCACCGATGCTGATATTGAAACCGATATATCACACATTCTCCTTATTTCTGAAGTTGAAAAGAATGTGGAGGAGCTGAAGAGAGACATTCAAGTTCTTCCAAATGAAACCAGAGAGGAACGAGACACGAGTGAAAACCTGAGCAGACCAATCTACACGAGGAACACCAGGATCGTCCTCAACTCTTAAACATCGCGCTCCTAAAACCGACTTAACTGCATTCAAAAAATAAATAAAAATTTAAAAATAGATGATGTTTTATGTGGTGCTGTTTATTTCATAATGTCCAGTGTTGGTTTTATTGTTAAATATATTGTTTTGGTTTGATTTATTTCACATATCAAGACAACGGTAAAATTTGTACATCAGGTGTTTTCAGAAGAAGCTTTGAAAAACAGAAGAAAGAAAGAAACTGTCTGTGAACCACCTCCTTAAAATTCAGTGATTAAACTCATCACAGTGATTCACATGACAAAGAGGGGACTAAACTAGAACTAAACCAAGATTAAACCAGGTTTAAACCAGGACTGAACCAGGACTAAACCAGGACTAAACCGGGACTAAACCGGGACTAAACTGGGACTAAACCAGGACTGAACCAGGACTGAACCAGGACTAAACCAGGATAAAACCAAGACTAAACCGGCACTAAACCAGGACTAAACTAGAGCTAAATCAGGACTGAACCAGGACTAAACAAGGACTAAACTGGGACTAAATCAGAACTAAACCAGGACTAAACTGGGACTAAACCGGGACTAAACTGGGACTAAATCAGGACTAAATTGGGACTAAACCAAGAATAAACCAGGACTAAACTAGAACTAAATCAGTACTGAACCAGGACTAAACTGGAACTAAACCACGACTAAAGTGGAACTAAACCAGGACTAAACTGGGACTAAATCAGGACTAAATTGGGACTAAACCAAGACTAAACCAGGACTAAACTAGAGCTAAATCAGGACTAAACCAGAACTAAACCAGGACTAAACCGGGACTAAACTGTGACTAAACTGTGACTGAATCAGAACTAAAGCGGCACTAAACTGGGACTGAACCAGGACTAAACCAGGACTGATAAAGTTGGGTCTGTGGACCCAGAGCCCACTCGAGGGGCTCATCGAGAAGATCCGATCTACAAATTAAAAGCTCTGATTAGTGGTAATTTGCCTCGGTATTAAACACTTATTCTAGATGGACTACAAAGCTTTTTTAAAGCCTCCCAGAGAATAATCAGCCTATTTTGTATCATATTTTAGCCATGAAAGTCCACTGAAATGAATGGGATTTGTGTTTAACCAGTAGGCGGGGCGTAATAAAGTCAACAATCATAATCTCAAAATACTCACTATTGTTTTACTGTCTATTCATTCATCGTCCACTTATTCACACATTAGATTCATACGGACACAACAACAGGACTTAACCAACAACCTTTGAGTTTTAGAGAGACTCCTCCATCTGAGCCGGAGATGTTTGTTTGTTTAAAGACTTAATGACAGCAAAATCTGATTTCTCTTGGTCCCCCAGATTACTCACATCAGATTTTGCTATTTGCATGTCATTTATTCTTAAAGCACCCATATTACGCTATTTTCTGATCTATGTTATAATGTTGTTTCCTCATCAAAAACAGACCTGGAGTTCTGTTTTGTTTAATTCGCACATGTTTAACACACAAACCCTGCATATTCTTCTTGAGTTCTTCTTTCAAATGGAAAACACTCTGTTCCACCTTGTGATGTCATGTGGTAATACAGGAAGTGCTCCACTGTGTTTTCAAACACCATATACCTTCACTATCATTGGATGATTTAAGACTTAGAATTGCCCATCTAAAGGTAAAAGGAGCTGTTAACTTGAAATTTACCGTTTCATCACAATGTGGAACTGAGCATTTTGAGCTGTGGAGATGTAGACAGACAAATAATGAACGATTACTCAAACATGTGTGAATGAAACCAGAAATCCAGTCTAGAAATCAGACTATAACCAGATTTGGGTGTGCATGTGCAGCAGTAGCTCAGTAGGTAAAGTGTTTGTCCTCAGTTAGCGGTTTCGACGCCCACTCCCTATATAAACACCATTGGTTTGAGCGGTCAAATCCACTGATCCACAAGTTTATGATGCGATTCCACTTCCTACAGATGAATGCTATCATTGTGTCCTTGGGCAAGACACTTAACCGCCCTCGCCCCTAGTGTCTGCGTACACTGATATATGAATATGTATGTGAATGGGTGAGCAGTATCTTGATGTAAAGTGTTTTAAGATATGCCTTTATTAGTCCCGCAGTGGGGGAATTAAGTGCCTTGAAGATGGAGAAGCGCTATATAAAAATGTGACCAAAATGTGTAAACAAAGCCACTGTCACATGCATATTTTTTTTTTACTTAAATTTAGCTGTGTAGTTTGGCAAATAAAAACATTTTGCATCCCATAATTTTGGCCAAATCTCTGGGGACAATGCCATAATAATTCCTCTTTAAAATGACAGTGGACGTTATAGTGTAAGTGAATGGGAATGTGTGTTTGAGCCAATGTAAACACAGGGAGGAAGTGTGTCTGTCAGTGTGTACTTCAAAGACCCACTCAGAGCGCAGTAATCCCCCATGACAGATACTTCACCTGTCCACACCACAGAGCCAAAAGTGAAATGTACCACAGCCATAGAAACACAGAAACACAACACAGGGACAGAGAGAGACAGAGAGAGAAAGAGGGTATAGAGAGGAGAGATGAGGAGAGAGAGAAGAGGGCAGGAGAGGAGAAATAGGAGAAAAAGGGGACGAGGAAGAGGAGGGAGAGGGGATATAGGAAGGGGAGGAGAGAGTTGGGAGAAAGAGGAGAGAGGAGGAAAGACACGAGCGAGGAAGGAAGAGGGGAAAATAGGGGGTAGAGATGGGGGAGAAGGAGAGAGGTGGGTTGGAGAGATGATATAGGGAGGAGAGGTAGGAGGGAAAGAGATGAGCAGGACAGGACAGAGACAAGAGGAGAAAGGGAGAAGCGGAGGATGTAGGGAAAAGCGGAGAAAGACGTGAGAATAGAAAAGGGAAAATAGTAAAGAGGGTTGAAAAGAGAGAGAGGAGATACTAGGGAGGAGAGGGAGCGAGACAGGGGAAAAAGAGAGGGAGAGAGGGGGAGGGAAAGAGAGAGTGGAGAGAGAGTGATTGGCAATAGAAAAAAGGAACAGGTTTGGACATAAACGCGATGAGGTAATCGACTGTCAAAATCAGCTGGGTTTACATGAGGTCAGGAGGGAGTTTATTGGCAAGTGTAGCTAAAGGGAGAAAACTGTTGCAAATCCAGTGCAAAAAATATATAAATACGTATAAATTACTGTTTTGAGAGAGAAAGACAAATGTACAGGTTAATCCGATGTATGTATGCGGATAATTGACGGATAAAAAAAAAAAAATCTATTTTAAATGTCTCTGTGTTTATCATTACTATATGCCAGCACTAGACCACATTGCGGAAAACTAGTGTGCACTTTGAGACGCCCTATGGAATATGTTCTGCAAACCTATCTATCTCCATGGAGACTCTTACAATAAATGGTTTGAACTTTCTACTTTTATGGGAGCATGCAAGCGACACATCAAAAATATCTTGAAAACTTTGTCACATCCATCTCTGTAAATGCACTAATTTTTTTATCAACTGGAACGCACAAAGTGAAACAGCAATAGGTGCCAACAACCCCAGTGCACCCAAAAAGTCTTGAGTTTTTTAAAGTGATATTATGTAACTTTCTGGGAGTGGAAAGTCACCTGCATGATACCATCGAAATAAAAAGTTTAAACATACTAAGGAACATAGATACATTTTATGCCATTTTGTGGAATATTATAACTAAAGGAACAGCATTTCCATGGAAACAAGCAGGAAGAGCCCTCCTCCAGGGTAAATAAAAGTCAGGTTTGTGGAGATGCAAGCCCACTCACAGTAAGGACATGTTTTTAGTGCACTTAATACATCCATAATGAAAAAAGAAGCTTTTATTTTAATCTGTTTTTTTTCTTTCTTTTTTTTTTCTTCTTTTACTGGGGCCTTAAGATATACATAAAAGTGAGTGACAAAGTGAGACAAAGAGGGACAGGTGGTCACCATGGAGACAGAGACAGGTCCTTCTTATTATAGAGTTATTAGAGCATGTCCAGTCTTTGTGTGGGGGCCGCTGGACACACCGAGACACTCAACCGGTCTGACCCTGATTAGAGGCTCGTCTCTGGGGTCCCTGTCCACAAACACCTTAAAGTGCATGTGGCAGGTTTGGATGATTGTCTTATTTTGACTTAAGTTTGACTGAGTTTTACACCAATGAAGAAGCAGTTGAAAGTTGTTGAAATGTTGAAAATGACAGGAAGTAGAGAGTTCTGTTCCATATTGATGACACCAGGGAGAAATCTATCCAAAGTCAGACACAATTTATGAAAGAAACACATTTTTTCTGATATTTTAAACATTATTTCAACAAAATAAACGTGCTTTCTTATATTTATATTTGTCAAATTATAATCTCTGTGGACATTAGAGGAGTTTTGACCCGCTGTACTACATGGCTGCAGGGTAACACTCATGGAAGTCCCTTGCATCATGATTTCCTTGAATGTGTTTTGTTGAAATGAGTAATCCAACCTGTTGTAGACTTGAACCATTGTTAACCAGAAACATCAACACAGTCAAAAGCTAGAGCTAGAGTAACCCATAATTATGGTTTTCTACTTAAGGTAAAATGTTGATATATTGTGGTAATTTGAACAAACCCACAAAGCATATTACGTTTATAATGTATAACTATTTTAAGAGCCGTGATGCACCTAGAAAGATGTTGTGTGGGCCGTGATTCATTTGGTTTAGATCTCATATAATGTTTATTGTGTGCTTTTTTTGCATTTTGATAATTTTTTAAAATATCTTTTTGTCTTGTTGGAAAGTAAATGGGTAAAATAGGAGCAACAAGTGTGGAGAGACATTCACAATCAATATCTCGGTGCAGAGGTCAAGACAGAACAAACCTCTTGGCCTCAGTGCAGTTTAATTTAGGTAAAAATGACTGTGGACCTCTCCATTAAAAAGACCCAAGCTGATCATGACTATGAGAAATCACTGAATCTCCATTAAAATTTAATTCATTGCACGTCTGTAACTGAAAACTACATTTATTAGTTTTTAATAAAAAAAACGTCAAATCTACTAGAATTGAGATCAGTGAATACCTTAGGAAATGTATCTTTTTGGCCATATTAGCATCTCATTATCCCCCGCTGTGGTTTTCATGCATGTCCCTTTGTAAAGTCTGTGTTTTTTCTGGAGTTGTTGGAGTGTGCAGCTTCACCTCTGCCTCAACCTCTGCATCTGAACCCAGTGTTGTGAAAATACTGAGAGAACTTTATGCTCCACCACTCACCCAAAGAGGGATGAGAGAAGAGAGAGCTGCGGGATAACTATAATACATCATCATTACACTTTTGAAAATGTACAAAATACAGTGAGAATACAAAAGCTTATGGTAAGTATGACAGGTAGTTCTTATGTTGAAGACCAATAGAGGTTGTGCACTCTGAAAATGCCCTTTAACATTCTGAGCGGCAGAATTATGGACAGCTTTTTGGTCCAATTTTTTCACCCCACAAAAAATATTTCCTCAACACTTGAAACATGTTACTTAAGGAAAGAAAGGTTCATTTCAACTGTGATCACACAGTCTGTATGTCTGATGATAAATGTGCATGTGCAGTGCCCCAGTTAGTTAACTGTTAACTGCTTTTTTTGTGTATACTGGATTTTCTTGTTTTAGCCAAGTACAAACTAAATATTTTTATCAGAGATGTAGACTTTTATATTTGTTATTAAACTGTAACAGCTCTTTGACATTTTAGATGTGTTTTGAGCTTTTACAGGAGAAAATGTCATTACTCGTTATTGACACTGTTATACCTGTACCATTGTGCCTAGCAAACGGGGAATGTTATCTCTCTGTATTTTTATACAGATTGATATCAGTCAGATCCCCACACCTTTACTTGCGTCACAAGCTCAGTCAAACGTGATCGTGCAATCAGATTTGTTTTTATCAGTGACACGTTTTAAACGAAGGAACTCATTGGTCACGTCTGATTTACAAATAAAGTTCAATTTATCTGACCTCAGATGAACAGAGTTTAGGCTTTGGCTCATTGACTCTGCAGAAATCCATGATATTTTTCAGTGCCCTGTGATTTTATTTTATTTTATTTATTTTTTTGTTCCTGATTTACTCATCCACCTGTCAGTTATGGCCATCTTAAAGTAGTGAGATTCACCAAAGTGAATTACAAAGTGTGTGTTCTGGATCACAGGCAACTGCCATTCACTAATAAAGTTCCACAGTTTGTGATGTCACCTGTTTAACCTCTGTTTGACTGTCAGATTGCAGATTTGTTGAACTGGTTTATGGTTAATATCCCTGTAATTACTGTGCCTATTCACATGAAACAAAAACTTGCACAACATTCAGTGTCTTCTCTGTTAGCTTAAACACATAAAAGTGAACATTTTGACAACAGCTTCAGAAAGTGGTGCCATTATTTAAAGTTTAAGATTAATACTGCAAGTTTGTGGAGGCAGTTCCACATAAATAATACGGTTCAATATTTGTGGATTGTAAGTTTGGATATTTCTTTCAAAAACAGTGAATGTCCCATAGACTTATAAAGCCTCTGTATAGCCTCTTCTCATCTGAAATTCTCACCATATTCTAAAACTTATTTATTTGTTTCAGCTTCCTGTTTTATGATGCCATTTTGAGGACTGTTGACCAATCAATTTTGTTTGTCCTTTTCATCAGTCTGAATCCCATGGATGAGACAGGCTGATAAAAGTCATTGGTTACCTCGTATTCAACCACAGAACTGAGTAGAGTTTGGTACGTGCTCCTGAGCAATGCTGTGTCCGATAGTATCAGAGCTCTGATAGAGATCTCATATTTGCCTTTTGGATTCAAACTAACTATGTCACCAATGACTTAATAAGCCCAGAGTGGAAATAGACTGCGCCCGTTCCACATGTTTACTCTGAATGAACCTGGTTTTAGATTTAAAAGCACTGTATGGATCAAAGACAGACATAAAATGGTGAGTTAAATGGGCAGCAGATTTGTAATAGACAGATAATGTGAAATGTGCCGGCTGGAGTCCTCACAAATTAAACATAAAAGCACATCTATTTAAATTTGTAAAGGTTCACTATGAAACATTTATGGTGGATCATCTGTCTCCATAGAGATGCTATTGCTTTGCTTTGTTCCACAGAGTGACGTTAAACTCATCACTCTCACATCCATTCAGTTATAGGTGTTGTTATTGCTCCAAAATATATATTGAAAAGCACGCTCACTATGACATGTAGCTTGATCTGATAGCCTCACCTGCTTGCTTTCATTAAGATAGATAAATTTAATGCCATATTGTGGAACATTCCAGCTGTGCAATAGCATTTCCGAGAAGACTAATGCTAAATGCGCCACCAGAACAGCTACGTATTGCCCCTTTAACATAGTAAAATGTCTGTCTATTAAAATGCACTTTTAAAACACAAAGATAGGTACATTTCACGCATTATTCCTTGACTCCTCTGTTACACTTGGTGGTGTGCTAATTCTGTAGCCACAGCTGCCCTGGGGTAGACTGACAGAAGTGAGACTGTCAATATGCAATATGCCTTGGTGAAGTGTTTTGCCCAAGGATACAACAATTGTAATGGTCCGTACTGGACTTGGATTGACAACCACTGAATTTGTGGGTGACTGCTCTGAACCAATATACATCAAAACAATGTGCAGTATATTGTTTAAAGGCCCATATCAAAATATTTTCTGGTCGATGTTATAATGTTGTTTCCTTATCAAAAACATATCTGGAGTTGTGTGTTGTTTCAGTGTTTGACACACAAATCCTGCATCTTTAGGTGAGATCTTCTCTCAAACAGAAAACACTGTACCACTTTGTGATGTCATGTGGAGTTTGAACTCCATGCACCTTCACTAGAATCATTTGGATGATTTCACCCCGGAAATGCCCATCACTACTGAATGAAAATTGAAAGATAGCTGGTAACTTGAAAACTACCACTACATGGGGCCCAGCCGGACACAGCTCGAAAGAGTTACGTGGGGCCATCTTCCCATGAACCCACCAACTACAGGAATATCTGTAAGGGGCCGGTACACAGGGATCTGGGTGGCAAAGGCGGGGGCCTTGATGATCATATCTCTGGACATGAAAACCGGCCTTCTTTGAGTCTCTGGGAGGGGTACTGGGCAGTGAACCGAATGGTGACTCCATTGTCCACGGTGGATCTTCAACGCCCACATGGGCAACGACAGTGACACCTGTTGAGGAGTGATTGGGCAGAACAGCCTCCCTGATCTGAACCCAAGCGATGTTCTTTTATACGACTTCTGTGCTAATCACAGTTTGTCCATCATGCACAAGAGTGTCCATCAGTGCACATGGCACCAGGACACCCTAGGTCGGAGGTCGATGATCAACTTTGTTGTCATGTCATCTGAGCATCATCTGAGAATAGATCCTGGGGGAGGCTGAGCACATGGAGCCCGAGTGGGACATGTTCTCTGCCTCTATTGATGATATGGCTGCTTGTAGCTATGGTCTTAAGGTCTGTGGTGCTTGGCGTGGTGACAACCTCTGACCCCCCCAGAAGGATTCCATTCCTACTCCTAAATTGAGGCTATGATTCTCCAAAAGGTGGCCCTCTCTCCAGGTGGGGAGAGAGTCCTTGCTTCAAGTACAGAGCATCATGAAGTCACGTCTGCATTTGTAGAGCCACTTCCTCAGATAAAGTGAGCCAGAAACAGAATGTTAAATATGCTCTTATCACTGTTATGTGTCTATATTTATCTGTACAGACACATTCCTAAACTTAGACACCAATGGAGTTTGGTGGCGTTGGTTTTCCCCTTTGGCTTCCTCTAATAGGGACAGATCCACTGGGATGTGGCTATTCCTGTACCTGCTGTAGTCTTTAGGGAATATGGGGTGTGGAGGAAGTGTCACTGCAGGCTAAACATGTGTAAATATACTTTTTAGAGTGAAATAATTTGGCAAAAACACAAGAAAATGCCATATTGGATAAGCAACAAGCGGTTTTACAAACTGTCATCACTGTTTTCATAGAGATGTTATCACTTTGCATGAAATGTACCACGATATGGCATTAAACTTATCACTCTTGCATCTGTAGAATTACAGGTGTTTTTACTGCTCAGGGCATTGCTGTTTCAATCATTAACCCAAAACATGCATATTTTAGATACATAAAATAAAGAAATAAAAATAAACTGAAATAGCCTGAGAGTTGTAAGATGAAGTATGAAGTTCTAACGCAGGAGAAGTTTGATGGAGTTTGGTGGCGTTAGTTTTCCCCTCCAACTTCCTCTAATCGGGACAGATCAGCTGGGATGTGGCCTTTAGGGAATATGGGGTGTGGTGGAAGTGCTTCTGTGGGCTAAACATGCGTAAAGGTACCTTTTATAGTGAGATAATTTGGCAGAAAACCAGAAAAATGACATCTATCTTTGGTTTAGCAACACCGTTTACTGTCATCACTTTTTCCATAGAGATATTACCACATTTCTTGAAATGTACCATGGTATGGCATGAAACTCCCTTGCACAGGGAGACAGATACTACAGGCATCATGACAATTATCAACTGTTTTTCAGGCTGTTTTTCTAACTGTCTACACAAGGTTTACATGTTACATGTGAATCAATTATTATTATTCTTTAATCTTTCATTCATCAAGGGGTATAGTGGCTTGCATTTTGTCCTTGCAGAAAAAGGTTGCAGGTTCTGAGATGTGAGCAGCATTTCTAGCTAAATTTTTATGTTCCCCTGTTATCTGGGTGGGTTTCCTCAAGGCATTGTTGTTTACCCCATTAACCTAAAACATACACATTGTAGATAAATAAAATACAGAAATAAAAATAAATTGAAGCAGCCTGAGAGTTGTAAGAAGAGATATCCAGGAGAAGTTGTAGGGAGTATTACACCTCTGATGACGTAGGCCAAGATAAAAGCACAGCTCAGTTTCTCTATCAATATGAAGTTGATATCAATGCACATTGAAGGATGGGTCAAATGCAGAGAAGAAAGTGTGTCTTAACCTTATGTTCAATGTGCAGTGGTGTGAGATCTAGTTGGGGTTGAGCTGTCGAATTAGTTGCCTTATTTAGTCTGTGCAGGTTTAATATAGCATTTACTGCAGTACGACATATATAAACTGCACAATAAAACTTCTAACAATACCCTGTATGAGAGTGACTGATGACTGAGTCCACCCACACGATTATCGGACACAATGAGTGGATCGAGTTCAGCTCTGGGACTAAATATAATCCTCATCAGGGAATAACCTGGGATTTACAATGACTTCCTCAAAACTCATTGACCTCACGTCGCCAAGAGAATGAAGCCAGATATTTTAAAAACAAAATGTGTGACTGAGTGTTGGTGGTGGCCAGAGGGGCCAGTGGTGCAGATTGACAGCCTTACAACCACTGAGATTAAAGTAACTGAATAATGCAATGTAAAGTGTCTTTGAGTGTCAAAAAATAAATAAATCTATATATAAATCCTATATAAATCCAATGCATTATACATACTTTGGAATGTTCCAGGCAAAGCAATAATTTCTCCATAGAGATCCATAGAGACAAGCAAATGACATGCTCTCCATCAGAAAGGTTACACAGTGCAACTTTAATCTCAAATTGAACGTGTGTGATTTGTGTATGACTTTGTTGTTTGTGAGCTTATGACTGAAGGGGCTGGGGCAAACCAGTAAACGGTGCAGTAAACTGTGACTTATTTTTCAGTCATGTGAAAACACAGACTGTATAAAACCCACAGCCACAACAGCCCAGCTCTGCTCTGCACCAACAAGAGGACCTCTGCAGTGGACCACGAGGAGGAGTCCAGACACAGGAGCTAAAGGGGATCTTGCACATGGTCTGCTGAGCCTCTTGGGATTTAACATTTCAGGATTTTCTGCTCTCATAAAATTGCTTATTTTGGACAGTTTTTGTTTGAATATTTACAGTTATGTTAAGGGGCAGCGGCCAGACAAAAATGGTTCCTGGTCCTCTCGGTTGGGGATTAAACACTGAGCTAACTACCTGTAAAAACTTTTCATTAGAAACATCTAAAGTGGAGACCTTTGCTTCTCATATCATGGGGTCAGAAGTTGCCCAGGACAGAGGAAAGTGGATGAGCCTGAGAGATGCCCTATGTCCCCAGGGAATCAAAAGGAATAAGTAAGTAATTGTAAAAGTGAAACTGGGTAACATAAGATACAGTTAAACTGTGTACTGTCGTTTGTTATTGCAATTATAGTTGCAATATTGCTTCCATTTTGGAAAAAGTCCCATGCATGTCTTTTCTTTCTGTTTTGTTTTTAGGTTGAAGTTGGCCTTGAGTGACTGTTCTGTCATCATGAACACCTGTCTATCAGCATTAGAGTAACCCCAGTCTAACCACAGCCCAAACCCCATCCTACCCCTTCATACAGGGGCATCAGAGAGGGGCAGGGCCACACTTCCTTTGAGCGCGCCCTTTCACCTTCGCTGATGGGGCAGATAAACAGACTGCTGTGAGGGTTGGTAATGAAAGGGCAGTTAAGGGAAGAAGACTGGTTTGATCACCCTGAGAAGAAGGGGGGTAAATGGGATTAGTGCAGAGCTGCAGCGCACGTTGTCTTTTCCTCTTAAAGGTGGAGACTAAAGGCTATTAACAAGACAAACTCCAGGAGAGACAGAGGAGAGGAGAGGAAGGAGCTGCAGAGTGGACTACAAAACTCCTTCAGTTTGTTTGATTAGCTGCTATTGTTTTTTGAATTACAAGAAAAGATTGCCATGGAAATAGAAACTTTACAAAGATTAGTTAGAGCTTCAATAAAACCATTAAAGGTGCTTCACTTGCCTGCCTCTTGCCTCACTTGCTTGTCTCTGTCTCTGTGGAGACAAACAGCTCACACTAAAAATGCATCTTTTATTAAAGGGCCTGTACCTGTTTTTTTTTTCCCTGTATTGGATGACAATTTGTCTTACCCCAGTACAGATATATTCTATAAGCAGCTCTTTAGGTAAAAAAAAAAAAAAGTATGTGCTGTCTGCATCTAATTATAAAAGATTTTATTGGCCAAGCATCAAAAAGTTGTGAAATGTGAAATGAAAATTGTGGTGAATAATTACGATGCAAACAGTCTAAAATGAAATAGTTCAGTTTTTTTCATTTTTAAGACAGTAAAAATCAAGAACAGTGCCTTTAAGGAATCACTTTGGTAATAAAAACTTGTAATTGAATAAATGCAAGATCCCCCTTTAGGATAAGATTTCAGAATTAATGTAATAATTTTGAAGCACAGAGGTGAGAATTTTATAAGCAGTCTGAAATTTAAGCTACTCCAGTTAATCTAAATTGTGAACTGATTTGCATAGAAACAAAACATTGCCCAGTATTTTCAGTCTTGTGGCCTCGTGATGTCATTTCTTTCTCACAGTAATCTACAAAAACAAAACGCCTACGCCTTCATCTAACTCCATTCAAACCCCAAACAGTGTGTATACTTCCCATTCTTCAGTCTTTTCATTGGGGCCAATACAAACATTAGCCGCAGTTAGCAGATTGGAGCGGCTTTATTTTAGACAATTTGTGAATGCGCAATCATGCATTTCGAAGCGTAACAAGCGAATTCTGAGTAAAACCTTTTGAGAGAAGACGAGACAGCTTCACGGACGGCTGACTACACTTCAGACACAAACACAAAAAAGTGAAAGAACCACAAATTCAAAGGCAAGTCTGTATGGTCATTACGCGGCAAACTCATTAGAATCACTGGCGCTTTTCTGGGGTATTCTGGGAAGTTTCAGGGCAAAAAAGGGGGGTACGTTTTGACATCGGGAGTCGCGAGGTCAATGAGGGTTTTCGGTTCGACCAATGTGAAAAGTTTACCCCAACGTTCAACTCTGCTCGCTCTATGCCAGAATAACTCCGCAGCGGCGTCTATAAAGAGCCATAATTAACAAGCCGGGGTCATCCACACTGCCCCATATGTGAGCTTGTGTATTTATGTTGACTGTTAAGTGTCACACAGGATTACGCAGTGAAAACATACTTAATACGTTGTGATTTTTGGAGAGTTTGAGGTTGGCTGACCACGGCTTGTTGCTGAATGGGTGTCCAGGATTGTCACAACACAATTAAAGATGGTTTATGTGGGACAAAGGCGGGGAAAGCAGCGTGAGGGGAGCGATAGGCGAGAGTCAGAGGAGGACAGGCCAACCGCCGGGCAGCCGAAAGTCGGTCAGTCAGTGCAGTGTTTCACAACAAGAGACAGATTCAGTGAAATTTGGCGTCGAAATAAGTTTAGGTCAAAATTAATCCACTGCAAGCTGTTTGCATCTAATTATGAAGAGTTTTATTGTTCAATTATCAGGAAGTGTGTGTTGTCATGCTAAATGTTGTTAGCAGTACTGCAATGGCAGAACTTCGCTCTGATTTGGACAACCGCAAAGTGTTTTTAAGGCAGTAAAAATCAAGGAACGGTGCCTCATGCACTGTTAAACAGCTCATCAACCTATAGCAACACAAGTGAGAGCTTCTTTCACCAAAATGTTTAGCATTGAAGTCTGTTTTTTTAATTGTAGCATAACAAGTTATCAGACTGGCTTCAAAAATGAGCCAGTCTTTTAAATAGTTCTTTCACATCAATGGATCATAAATATTCAACATCCATTAAAGAACTGCAAATGGCATTTCTCTGAGTGCTCTGTTTTTCCTCATCGAACTAAATACATTTACTGGCAAAACATGCCATTTCCCCAGCTTGGAACTCCTGATTATAAACTAAGCTGAAGAGCTGAAGAAAGGTTTTTAAGGATGGGTCAAATGTAGTGAAAAGTGCCAGCTCAGTCCTTGTTGTCTTGGCTAGTGTCATTAGAGGTATAATACTCCCTACAAGTTAAGCATGGCACTAGAATGGAAAATGTTATCACAGTGTCTTGAGGGTTTATGTCTCCGGGTGCTGGGTTCCATACTAATGCGGAAAAAAAACTTCTCCTGAGTTAGAACTTCAGCTTCATCCCTCTTCTTCCAACTGTTGAATTACTTCAATTTACTCTGCAACATCAGACAAGGAAGTACACATTTCTTTCATACTGACTATAGCTCTTAAATTGATCTCTTAAATTGGTAGTATTAAACATTGAACAAGTTTACTCGATGTACAGGTTTACACAAGCTCTACTTTGACAAAGCAGCTGATGCGTACAGAATGAATGTGTCCTCACAAACAGCTCAGTGTTAAGTTACCTGTGATCCATGAGCCCTGACAGCAGAAGAAGCATGAAGCCTCTGCTAATATCACCTAATGACTTTCTATTGTAAGACTATAGCTTAGAACCACATTTACTATAGACAGACCAGGGAGCAGAGAGGACAGGGCTAGACTCAGTTTACATCTGCTCTAAACGGACCTTCAAATAATTACACTCATTATGCGTCAAGTAAAAGAAGTAATTTGAATATTTAAGTAGGATGAACTGCATTGACTGTCACTGACTGTTACCCCCCCCCCCCCCCCCCCCCAGTCCATGCATAATATATGCATAAAAGGGGGGGGGGGGGGGTTGTAGTAACCAGAAAGTTAGCAAAAACTATCATGCTAACCACACATTTCCTTATTTTCTGACAAAAAAAGCAGACAGCACACAGTGGACTTACTTTGACCTCAAGAACTGCTTAGGCATATCTGTACTGGGGTAAGATAAATTACGCAAATATATGGGACAAAAATCAGGTACAGGGCTTTCATATTATCAAGTATGTATTCCCAGTCATTATTTTGTTGTTTTTACTCTCTCCCCACACTCCTCAGTGATGTCAGACTTTGATGGAGCACTTTTGCGTGACAGCAGCCATGGCCCTGGGGCCTGTCCCCTGTTCTGCTCTGAGTTCACAGAGAGAGATGGGCCCCTGTTCATTCTGAGCTCATAAATCAGGTACAGACGGTTTAGGACAAGACACTGTGATGCAACACTTCCTCTGCTACAGATCTGAGGCTGAGACTAACAGCTCAATACAGCTCTCTCTCTCTCTCTCTCTCTCTCTCTCTCTCTCTCTCTCTCTCTGGAAATGGATTTATATATCTATCTATGCCTCTACCTATGTCTCTATCTATCTATCTATCTGTTTGTCTATCTATCTCTCTTTCTCTCTGTATGAGTTATATTTGTATTTATTTAATTGCATATTAAATTAACAGCTCAATGTAAACATACTGTTCATAGTAAAACATTGAGTCTTATAATAAAGCCATTTGGTAGCTGATTTATCCACCGCTCCTCCTTTGTCTCCTGGATTAGTGACTCAGCATGTGTGACTGGGGAGCAGCGTGTCTGATACCACAGTCAGTAATGTAGGAACTCCTCAGGATACAGTTCTGTCTCTGTTCCTGTTCACTCTGTACTCCTCTGATTTCCAGTACAGGCAAACCATCTGCTCCTAAACGTTGACAAGACCAAGGAACTAGTGATAGACTTCAGGAGGAAGAGAACACAAGTGGAGCCAGTAGTAATATGTTGTGTACAAGAAGGGCAATAGAGTAGATGCTACTTCCTAAGAAAGCTCTGGTGATGTGTGCAGCATATTTTGTATTTACTATATTTTTATTTTTACTTGTGCATGCACAATTATATAATTATGCCTAATTTGACACCAGTCTCTTGCCATTTTTGTTAGTTATTCTGAATTTATTATTACCATTTATATTCTTGCTCCTTGTTATTATATTATATTGTGATATGTGACCTACTGTATCCAAATAATGTCCCTTGTCGAAATTTGTGTGTCTCTCTCTCTCTTTATCTCTATCTCTATCTAACTAACTCTCTCTCTCTAACTAAACTTATTCATTCATTCTTTTCTTCTATAAAGTTACACTTGTAATGCACTTTCCAGGCTTGTCGAGGCCTATGAAAGGGCAACACTGTAGTCATTATTCATTCACTCCACTGCAGAGGTCGTCTTGTTGGTGTAGAGCAGGGACCACTGCTTCCAGACATAGTCAGTAATCACACTCATTATAGATCATTACAATTACATTACAATTCTTAAGAAAAAGTGTACCACATTACTGAGTTATTGATGAACCATGCATAACACTTTGCCATGGGTTTGTAAAATCTAATTGTAAGGAAAGAAAAAGTAGAGCACTTATTTATTTATCAATTTGTGTGTTTATTTATTCTTTTCAATATAGAAATATGCTAGTTACTGCATCTTTTAATGAGTTCATTTGAAATTACCTGCATGTTGGCATAGACTTAAACACTCTGCCCCATAGCAAGAAGTCTTGAGTTTTATTCCCAGACAGACGCAGACCTTTCAGGGTGGAGTACAAGTTTGTGATGGAAGTATTGCGAAGTTTCATGCAACAAAAGTTTATTAGCGGTAGAAATACTTTCAAATATCTACCAATTATATGATATGATAATATTTGCATTGGCGCAGAAGGCATACCACATTCTGTTGACTTTAATGTTTCTCTGTGACATTGACCTCAGCCTCAAGTCTAAACACTATGTTACTATGGAGACCATTCACCTGTATCTCATCTGTTTTTGGCCACACCCCCTGTCCCGCCCCCTTCTCTCACACGCGATGGGCCTCAGAACAGTGGGGACACGTGCACTAAACACACTATTATACATTTTATAATACACTAAATAAACATGGAGTCGAGACCTGTTATGTAAATCAAAGACGATATTCTACATGACCTGCCCCTTATTCAGGCCCTGTCAAATGTGAAATACATTTAGTTTTTTCATATTTTGTCATAGGTATGTCTAATGTAAACCTCCAAAGCAGACAGAGTTGTGGGTCAGAGGTCGCTGTCCGCGGTGCTGAAACACAATCGAACCAGAATAAAACCCAACCTGCCCCATTGCACTCTCATGTAATATAGAATTATGAGGTTATTTATAACTTGCACCATGACAGTAAAGGCTGCTAAATAAGATCTAAATACAACTGTAAATTAGTAGTGAGTTTAAATTATATATTTATGTTTGGGTTAATAAAACAATGATGCAAATATTAAAGATTGCATTAAAATGGATGCAGTCAGGCTCTATAGTAACACAGACTTAGTAATAAAAAGTTAAAGTAGTAGTAGTAGTAGTAGTAGTAGTAGTAGTAGTAGTAGTAGTAGTAGTAGCAGTAGTAGTAGTAGCAGTAGTAGTAGTAGCAGTAGTAGCAGTAGTGGTAGTAGGCCTAGTAGTAGTAGTGTTTGTGTAAGTATACCTCACCGTACGTTGTTAGTAAGCGTCAGTGCCTGAAGTCTGAAGGAGGCAGCGCAGGTCCCGACGCACAGGAGCAGTGGCGAGACTCCGCCTAGTGGCCGGAGGGAAAAGCGCACCTCTCTCGTGCGCACTCTCTTCTCTCTCAAACAAACAGCTCCGAGAGAAGAACTGTGAACCCTTGTAATATGAGCCGAATGCAGGCGCTCGACACAGTCTACATTTATGATCAAAAGAAATAAAGCACTAAGACACACTTTCTAACATATAACAGAGGTACAAGTAAGTCTGAATCAAATGTAGCCCGTTATTATTTATTAATAAAACAATTCTGCAGATTAACAAATGAACAAATGTGCATTTGTAATTACGACAGATTATCTCTTGACACATTTGGTTTCAGTCATCCCTGTGCAGCACACACACTCACGCGCTCGGGAGTGGGAGTGCCCGTGCGCGCGCGTCAGGCTCGTGAGCGCGCGCCCTGATGCTGCTGCTGTGGAGGATAAATGTGGAGCTGCAGCAGTGCTGCCTCAAACCTCAATGGACCGAGGAGAGACCGCGCTGCTGTCGCCGCAGGACGCGTGCCGCTGGACCGGAGCCTTAAGTGCATGAGACCCTGACCCACTGCACCGCTCTTTTCTGAAGCTCAAGTGCACTCCTCTGATCTTCTGATGTGGTCCTCTCTGCACATGCCTCGCGTGTCCATCATGGACCTGTCGGCCGAAAGCATCCATCCCGCGACCCTCCGCGCACTGCTGCTCTCATGCGTCACGCTGCTGTTCACGGTGCACCTGTGGCGCTGGCTCCGGCTGCGCTCCTCACCCCCGGGTCTCTCACTCCCTGGACCCCCGCTCCCCGGGCCTCTCCCGTGGCCCATCATAGGGAACGCGGCACAGATGGGCAGTGCGCCGCATAAGTACTTTAAGCATTTGACCAAAAAATACGGAGATGTCTTCCAGATTAAGCTGGGCTCGAGGCCCGTGGTGGTTCTGAACGGAGACTCCATCAGACAAGCGCTCGTCAAACAGGGGCAGGACTTTGCGGGGAGACCAGACTTTACCTCGTTTAGGTACGTCTCTGAGGGCAACGGGGTCGCGTTCAACACGCCATCAGACTGGTGGAAGGTGCACCGAAAGATATCCCACTCCACTTTACGCATGTTTTACCAGGGCAACCCCGAGACCAAGAAAACGTTTGAGCGTCATATTTTGTCTGAGTTCGGGGAACTTCTGCAGCTCTTTGTGGAAAAGACACAAGAGAAGCTCTACTTTGTGCCCATGACTTATCTGGTGGTGTCCACGGCAAACATCATGAGCGCGCTCTGCTTCGGAAAGCGCTACTCTTATGAGGATGAGGAGTTTCGGCAGGTGGTGGGACGAAATGATCAGTTCACCAAGACAGTGGGCGCGGGCAGCATCGTGGACGTGATGCCGTGGCTGCAGTACTTTCCAAACCCCATCAAAACCATCTTCGACAACTTCAAGAGTTTGAATCTGGAGTTCTGCACCTTCATCCGCGATAAAGTGATGGAGCATCGCAAGACCATGGAAACCGGGACCATCCGGGACATGACTGACGCGTACATCGTGGCGCTGGACAATCTGCGGGACCGCTCCGGGATCACGCTGGAGAAGGACTTTGTCACGCCGACTGTGGGAGACGTGTTTGGGGCGAGTCAGGACACCCTGTCCACGGCGCTGCAGTGGATCATCCTGATCCTCATCAGGTCAGTACTTTAAATTATCCAAGTACAGCCCCGTTTATGTGGACAAGAACATGAACATATGTGGTAATGGTACAACTCCTGCGCTTTGAGCTCGTTCACATCGCAGTGCGCAGGTTGGGTTTCGTGTTGTCGTCTCCTGAGCAGCCGCGGGGAGACAGGTTAATGTGACACTACAGTACAGTAGACCCCACACCTCCCCTGCGTCAGGTTATGTAAACATTGTGCCTATTTCTCAGTCTCATTTGGCACGCGTAAAAGTGTAACTACAAGTTACTATAAAGTTATACCTTGCAACTTTTCTCAATGAATGGAGATCATATTTATTGGCTCTGCATGAATGAATTTGGTCAAGACATTTTTTCATAGTAAAAATAAATCAACAGGAGTTGCCAAGTGAAGTATGTGACCAACTGGGGGGGGGGGGGGGGGGGGGCATATAGAGAGAAAGAAATGGACAAACTGAGGGAGGGACAGAAACTGAGACAGAACAGAAACTGAGGGAGGGGGAGAGAGATGGAGAGTTGAAGGGACATATTCAGGGAGAGAGGAGAGAGAGGAGGGAATGACAGTGAGAGGGAGAAAAAGAGAACAAGAGAGTGCTTTCTCAGCATTTTCCCACAAACACTTCAGTCAGGTCTGACGATTAGAGCCACAGAGCAAACGGAGAACTACGAAACAGGCAACAGGTGTAAAAAAAAAAAAAAAAAAAAAAAAAAAGGGTTTATGAATGATTAAGGAACTATGGTCTGTTTCCAATCCAACCCAGACTCTCAGGATTGCTTATTCTTTTCTGGAAAGGTTGCCGGTTTCATCGGTTGTATGAATGTGTGTGTGAATGGGAGAGTGGTTCCTCGATGTGAAAAACTTTGAGAGTTTTGAAGGTAGAAAAACGCTATGTGACCATTTACCCTTTTACATTTGAACAGAAAGTAAACGGACTGGCTGGATTGGTTTATAGTTAGCAGAGCCATTCAAAAATAATATTATTCAAGTAGAAGTACAAAGTAGTGGTCCAAGAAATTAGTAAAAAGTAAAACAGAATTGGGAAACTACTACCCAAGTAAGAGAAACCGTAGGAGTAACTGTTAGAGTGACATCAAGTTAACGTAATTGGAAGGACAAAACATTATGACAAAAAAAAAAAAAAATCTTATCTGAGGGAGCAGTATCGACATGAAGCTTTTGTCACTTGTAGACTTACTCACAGTAGGAAGAGCTACCAAAAAATACTCAAGTAAGAGTACTGTTACTTCAATAAAAATATTACTCAAGTAGGAATAAATGTATGCTGTGAGAAAAATACAATTTCTCGAAAAACTACTCAAGTGATCATTGTTAATAACTCTCTGTTTTCTGAGCAGGTTCCCAGACATGCAGCGTCGTCTTCAGGAGGAGGTGGACAAAGTGGTTGATCGTGAGCGTTTACCTTCTCTCGAGGACCAGCCGCGTCTCCCTTACGTCATGGCGTTCATCTACGAAGTCATGCGTCTGTCCAGTTTTGTGCCCTTAACCATCCCCCACGCTACCACCACCGACACCTCCATCAACGGATACTCTGTGCCGAAGAACACCGTCGTCTTCATCAACCAATGGTCCATCAACCACGACTCCAAACTCTGGGACGACCCCGAAACCTTCAACCCGCTTAGATTTCTAACACCAGAGGGCGCCCTGAACAAAGATCTGACCAGTAGTGTGCTTATGTTCTCTCTGGGGAAGCGAAGGTGCATCGGTGAAGAGTTGTCCAAACTGCAGCTGTTTTTGTTTACCGCGCTCATCGCTCATCAGTGTAATATCAAGTCTGACCCCTCCAGGCCACCGTCCATGGACTACAGCTACGGGCTAACGCTAAAGCCGTACGCGTATCACATCGCGGTGACGCTAAGAGACGGGAGAGGAGGGGAGCAGACGGACTCGCATAAAAGTAGTGGGCATAAGGAGACCATGAAGGAAGGCTGAACAAAAACCTCCAGCTCTGAAGTTTGGAGCGCAGTTGTTAACGATGGGAGAAAGTAAATTAGCTTTTAAACTCATCCAGAAGATTTGACAAAATGACTGAACTATATTAGAAAAGTTATATTCTATACACACAAAATGTTCTCGTATTTTTTTCAATTTGAACCACAGTCCTTCTGATCGGAGGGTAGATGTTTGCCGACAGCACGAGATAAAAAGAGAGTAAAAAAATTCAACTGAAAGAGACAAAAAAGTAAGAAAAAAGTCAACATACCATTATAATAAAAGAAATTTGGCTAACAGTCCTAAATCTACACAGGCATTGGCGTAACTAGAAAACGTTATGGTTGGATCACGATTTAACTTTAGCAACGATTACCAAAACACTCAAAATTAAACCCTAAATACCTAAATACCTGACCCTAAATAAATATACTATGTAAACTTTTTCCATTTAAATATTTTATGATAAGTGGTTTTAATTAGATACCTCAAACTTTACACAATTTGCTTTGGATCAACATGAATAATTAGCTGGAAAAAAGGTTACATATACTTAAAAATGGACAACAATTCATCTTTTTACACTGAAAATGATCAGAACCAATGATCAGAATGTTCAAATACTTCACTAATTCTGCTTTTCCCCATCACTTTCAACTGTACTTCCAAACTCTGATCACGTATGAGAGGTTAATATATATTTATAAGCTCAAATCTCAGGCTAAATGTATTGTGGATTTTGTATCGAGACTTTAAAGTATTACATGACCTATACTTACATGGCCTTCGTGACTTATCGGGAGTTGAACCCACAACCTCGGCCTGTTATATCACTGGAGACAGGCCACTGGACGAATGCTGCTGTTTCACTAAACATGGACACACTTTTGCTGTGAAGTTATTGACTTGTATTTTGCTGTGTTAACGTAAAATAACCTATATTTTTTATTATCCAGGAATGAAAACGAGTGCTATTTTAATACTACAGTTTTCTACGTGCATTTTGGCATATTTAATACCTGTAGTTCATGCTGTAACGTTAACAGTTACATAAGCTTTTAGTTATCTCTCGGCCTTTTAAAATATATCACAAATAGTGGAGAGTTTGTGAATAGATACAGGTTTGGTGCTCTTGACGTCATTGAGTTAGAATGTTATTGATTTCCAAGACACATATTATTTTAGTAAGGAAATGCAAGATATTTATATTAGTTTAAAAAATATATGTATGTATGTATGACTTAGACATATCTATCTCCATGGAGACAATAAAGCAAAGTTACAGGTCAGACAGCCCCACTCAAGACATGTTTTTCAAGATATCTTTGAGTTACAGTATATAAATGCCATACACTGAACATTCTAGGTAAAGGAATAACATCTCCATGGAGACAAGCAAGAGGCAGAACTTGCACCAGAAAAAGTTACACAGTGCACCTTTAAAGTTAGAACCATGATTACACATCTATACTGTTGTTATGTCTTTGGGCAAGGCACTGTGACAAAGTAACACGATTACTTCAAAATTATGACTTTAAATGTCCATCAAAGGCTAAAACAAATAGAATTATTAAAGAAAAAGTTGTTAATAAACTTGCATGTAACTTGGGTGAAAAGACATTTTTTGAGGGTTGTCATTAGTTAGCAAGACTTGTTTTTCCAAAGAAAGAAGTGACATAATTATTGCAAAACTACTGTATGGTTTGCGTCACAACTTTTCCACCTGAAACTTACTTAGAAATTGGACAATGTGAATTCATGCATTGGTGCTTGCTTACAGTATATACAGTCCGACTTTCTATTATTTAGAACGTTCTCTTTACCTCCACCACTATTTTTGCCTTACATTTAGCATAGCATAATTTACTGTATAAAACAACAGATAATTCAACTCAGGAATATAATATGCAAGACTCATTTTGACACTGTTCAGACCAGATTACACAAACTCAAACGGTGGACTGTACAATACTCACTTTAGAACAGTGTTACGTAGCTATAGTGTTTAAGTTTTATTTGTGACATTTTTTTTCAATGTCAGACGCTGCTTCATACGGACTCTCTTTTGATGCCAGTAGCTACAATTTTTGCAAAAAAGCTACACGATTTTTACTGGAGTGAACTCTGAATTTTGAGTTATTTGGTCTTGAATTGTACAATGCTCAATGGTATTTCTGATCAGTTTAGTCCAGCTTAAAACAAGAATTAAAAGGTGCAAATGTTTTGAAAAAAAAAAAAAACTCTAAAAAAAAAAAAAAAAAAAAAAAAAAATCACCTCTCAAACTAAAGATGCACCATGTAACTTTTTCGTGTCACTATGACGTTATTGTTTTGCCTGGAATGTTGCATAATATGGCATTAAACTGATATTTCTTGCCCAAAAAATACCTGCTCTGACCTGTAACTTGGCCTGGTAGCTTGTTTCTATGGCGATAGATCAGTAATTCTATGGGATACGCCAGAGCAATCACTATAAAAGTTACACAGTGCATCTTTAAAGTCAAACTATCTGATTTCATGATATTCTGTTTGTTAATATAATGTTTTCTTACTTTGATATAGACTTGGTTACTTCTTAGCTGTCTCATATGTGGACGTCTGCTGAACATGAATTTCAGGCATTTTTGGCAACATTTTTAAAAGAAAATTCCTTTAGACTTTGGGAAATGCCAAAATAGGTGATGTAATCTATTTGCGTGCCTTTGTAAATCCCCTTAATCCAAAAATTTTAAACAAAACATAACCGGATGAATCAACCCGCTTGTTCCAATCGCCCACGTTACCCATGATGTTAGACGAACCAAACCAAAACTGTGCAGGAAAAAAAGTTGATATTACAGAATACACAGTGTTTGTTTCTCTAAGGGGATATCCCATAATGCTTTGCAAAGTGATGTCATCTATTTTAGCAATTGTGAAAAGCGCTACTAGAAAGTACAATAAATAAATAAATATATAAAACAAATGCCCAAATCTGATGTTTGCAGTTCTTTTACCACAAACTTGATGAAATTTGCCTTAAAGCTACTGTACAATGTAAAACCTGCCTCCTCTTTGCTGTGTATCGTCTAAAACCTGGAATGTCATTGATCTGTGTACAGTGTAGAGATGTTATAAGACAAATAAACTATTAACAAATAAACAAATAAACTTATTTTTACACTTAAACAGTAACTCATGTGTCGTGTCTTGTTTTTCATTCATATAAGAAAAGAATCATGGTGCATTTCAGGGTTCAGGGGTGTAATAGTTAGTTTAATGTCATACTGTGGAAAATTACAAAGAAGGCAAAGAAATCTCTGGAGACAAGCAGAAGATGGACTATATGCACCTTTAAGTGATACAGTATATTTTAATACATTGGGTCCAAAAACTTAATAACAATATAAAAAAATAATATAATAATACAAAATAAATAAATTAAAGCAGACCTATTTGACTTTTCATAGCTTCTGACCACATTATTGTTGTTTCCTTTCATTATTTCCCTTCTCTAAGTTGTATTTGGAGTGATTTGTGCACGTTTGAGGGATCTTTAATCACTTATTTTCAAGACGCCATACTGCGATCATCCCCATTTTCACCGCCACTGCTCTGAACTTACTTCGTTCACCAGTTTTATTTTCTTAGTAGTGGTGATACATGTACAATTTGGCAGCGTTGTGTACTCATTTTGGTACAAATGAAAAAAATCCACTGCTCACTAGTGTGATGTGCTTCCGGGGTGTGGTTGTGCTGACATTTATGATGACGTTCTCTCCCATGGGGCATTGCAGTTTTCTAACTCGGAAGTCAGCTGATTTGTTTCTTTTATTAAGTCGTTTTAGATGAATATTGCAATTTAAAATGTGTGAATGATAACAATGATTCACGGGTGTCATAGATTATAACTATAGAACAGACTCAGGCTTCTTCAAAATGTTTCATTACAAATTCAATCTCCTAATGAGCTGTGTGGAAGGTTCCATCCTGAAAAAATTTGAAAAATCCCATAATATTCCCATCTTTGTACCAGTACATGGAAGTGAAAATACTTCCTGTGTCTGATTTGTTGTTGATACTGATGTAGACTGCACACAAAAATGCTGATCTCCTTAGACCTTGTCAAAAGGACACACTGTCTGTGAAAAAACATCATGCTCTAAGGTTTGGCAATATTTTATCAAACACTTTAATTAGCCTTGATAAAACATGAACAAACACTTAATTTGTAATGACAAAAACGTTGTTGAGAACAGTGGTGGAATGTAACAGTAAAAGTAGTAGGCAAGGCAAGGCAAGTTTATTTGTATAGCACAATTCGTACACAAGGTAATTCAAAGTGCTTCACAGAATAAGAAAGACATTAAAATAACACAAATCAAAACATAAATAATCACCCAATCTGCAACTCTCTCACCCACTCGTTTGCCCCTTTAAAAACTCTCTCTCGCACTCTTTAAACACTGTCTTGTTCAGTTTAAGAACTTTCCCAGTACTTTACAAAAAACTTTCCTGTCACTTCTCAAATACTTTCCTGTCACTTTACTATGTCTAATAAAAGTCCATCAGTCCATGTTTCTTTTGTCATCATAAAATTACCATTAAAGGAGAAGAGTGCAGAATAAAAACCTTTCAGTCATATGCACAGATAAACAGAACCGTTTTGAGCCTGGACTTAAACATTGCAAAGTAGAGGCCTGTCTCACATCTTCAGGAAGACTGTTCCAGGTTTGAGCTGCATAAAACTGAAACGCTGATTCCCCGTGTTTAGTCCTGACTCTGGGCACCAGCAGGAGGCCGGTCCCTGAAGTCCTCAAATTGTGAGATGGTTTATATGGCACTAAAATGTCCTGGTTCTAGTCAGGACCCGAGCAGCAGTGTTCTGGATGTACTGCAGCTGTGTTAAGGCTCTTTTGGAGAGGCCAGTGAGCAGGACGTTACAGTAGTCTAACCTACTGGAGACAAATGCATGGATAAGTCTCTCTAAGTCTGGCTTTGACAGTATATCTTTGATTTTTGCAATGTTTTTTAGGTGGTAAAAAGCTGCAGATGTTATTGATTTGATGTGGCTGTTAAAGTTCAAGTCTGAGTCCATTATTACCACTAGATTTCTAGCCTGATTTGAAGGTTTTAGAGAGAGAGACTGGAGGTGACTGCTGACACTTTCTCTATGTTTCTGTGGGCCAAAGATGATGAATTCAGTCTTGTCTGAGTTTAGCAGAAGAAGGTTGTTTTGCATCCACACACTGATCTGTTGGATGCAGTGGCAGAGTGAATCCACTGGTCCATAGTCACCTGCTGCAGTGAGACATAGATCTGAGTGTCATCTGCACAGTTGTGGTAAGACACAGTAAAGTTCTGTACTTAAGTGCACATTTCAGCTATCTGTATTTTACTTAAGTAAAATTTTAAGTGGATTCTTATTTGAGAGCATGTATTTATACTTTCTGCTCCACTACGCCCTTCGAGACAACTGTTGTTGTGATTTTGGGCGTTACAAAAATAAATGAATTGAATTGAATTGAACTACATTTTTTAACTGAACTAAACAGTAAAAGTATTTCTATTATTGTTTGAGCCCTCATGAAAAGACTGAGGGATTTATTTTTAACATGTTCACAGTTCAAGCAAATATGGGAGCCTCAGATCAGGAGTCAGGACTGTCATAGTTGGAGGATTTGCCCTGTGGTGCATGTCTTGGGTTGAAACATGCAAACCCCCATCCTAAATATGACCGAAACCAAAATTTCACTGGGACTGGGATTCAATCATGGATGTCATTACGTTGCTCTGAATGCTCCTGAGTATGGCATTAAACGTATCTTTGTATCTCCATAGAGACAAACTGGTGACTCCAACCAGGATGAGCCCGGGTCAGATCTGTGGAGTGACTGTCATGCTTGGTTTGCATGTTTAGAATTTTAAAAACACCTTATGTATATTGAATAAATGGAGTGGAAGTGGTGAAAGAAGTGCTCAATTGTGTAAAAGTACAGATACTAGAGAAAAAAACAAAAACAAAACTGAAGTAAAAGTATTAAAGTACTGTACCTGTTTAAAAATGTCCTTAAAGAGTAAAGAGTAAAAGTATTTTGTGCATATTTTGAGATCTTATAAAGCTTCAAATGTAGTGATTTGTGCTGCATTTTGTATATTTTTATATTTGTGTATATTTTGTATGTTTCCTCAAACTTTAAACATGCTAAAAATAAACCTCTCAGCCGTTTCAAGTAGGTCTCATACAATAATAAAAATACTTTTCATTCCCGTTCAAAAATGTAATGTAGTAGAAAGTACAGATACCTGCTCTCAAATGTAGTGAAGTAAAAGTAGAAGTATCACAGTATTAAGGACACATAGGTTAATGTGTGTAGTTCATATTGTACTTTGTGTGACTCTCTGCTTCTCTGTTGTTCTGAATGGGGGAGACTCCGGTACAGTGACCTTTGGCCTCAGGCGGGAACAGGAAGTATCTGGGATCTCCCTGTTTTTATCTCACTCAACAGAACATCCTGCCCAGAAAGAGAGAGTGGGGCGGAGGGCAGAGAAAGGGAGGGAAGGAGAAGTATAGAAAAGCATAAGGAGAAGTATAGAGAAAGAGGAGGAAGAGAGAAAGGAGCGTGGAGAGAGTGAGAGAAAGAAAGAAAGAAAAAAGAAAGAGAGGTTGAGAGAAAAGGGAAAGAGAGGTAGACAAGCAGAGAGAGAAGAGAGTGAGGAGAGAGTGAAAGAGAGAGTTAGACAGAAGGAGCAAGGGGAAGAGTGGTAGAGAGAGAGAGAGAGAGAGAAAGGCAAAAGAGAGGTAGACAAGCAGAGAGAGAATCAGGAGAGAGCGAGAGAGAGAGAAAGCGAGGTTGCGAGAAAGGGGAAAGGGAGGTAGAGGTAGAGAAGAGAGTGAGAAGGGAGAAAAAGAAAGAGAGAATTAGACAGAAGGAGTGAGAGGTGGAGAGAGAGAGAGAAAAAGTGAGGTTGAGAGAAAGGGAAGAGAGGTAGACAAGCAGAGAGAGAGGAGAGTGAGGAGAGAGAGAAAGAGAGAGTTAGACAGAAGGAGCGAGGGGAAGAGTGGTAGAGAGAGAGAGAGAGAGAAAGGCAAAAGAGAGGTAGACAAGCAGAGAGAGACTGAGGAGAGAGCGAGAGAGAGAGAAAGCGAGGTTGCGAGAAAGGGGAAAGAGAGGCAGAGGTAGAGAAGAGAGTGAGAAGGGAGAAAGAGAAAGAGGGAATTAGACAGAAGGAGTGAGAGGTGGAGAGAGAGAGAGAGAGAGAGAAAGAAAGAAAGAAAGAAAGTGAGGTTGAGAGAAAAGGAAGAGAGGTAGACAAGCAGAGAGAGAAGAGAGCGAGGAGGGAGAAAGAGAGAAAGGCACACAACAGAAGCAGAGAGTGGGAGAAAGAGAAAAAGGGAAGTAGAGAGAAAGGGGAGAGAGGTAGATAGGCAGAAAGAGAGAGCAGAGAGTGAAAAGCCAGTCAGCAGAGGCAGAGTGGGTGAAAGAGAGAGAGAGAGGTAGAGAGAAAGGAGAGAAAGAGGCAGATAGGCAGAGAGACAGGAGAGAGAGTGAAAGAAATGGATCGATCAGTAGATAGGCAGAGAGGGAGGAGAGAGAGAGAGAAAGGGCAGAGAGTGGGAGAAAGAGAGAGAGAAAGGGAGAGTGAAGTGCGTGACAAATTCTGAAAACAAGTCCAGATGATTCTTGATACTGAGTGTGTCCTGTACTAAAAACAACTACACCTGCTGAAATACTTGAACTGTCTCAAGATTAAATGTTTTTTTCCCAAATCATAAACTTTTTGTATTTGGATTGATTCACATTGAGATTATGTGCATCAGAAAGACATGAAATGGGGACGTACCTGTGTAAATATATAGTTTTAAAAGCAGACCTACTCTGCAAAATTGACTTGTTAGATATTTTAACCATGTTACAGTCGTTTGAGCCATGTTTCTTTTATGTCAAATCCCATTTTCATCTCCACCGGTACACACCTTCTGCTCTGTACTTACTTCGTTCTCCAATTTTGATGTAAAAACGATGCAAATTATAACACAAGCACAATAGGTCTTGTTTAAGGGAAATTAAAGGCGATGTACAGCACACAGTGGACATATTTTGGCCTCAAGTGCTGCAGCTGTGCAATAAATCTGTGCTTGGGAGAGACATATTTTGCACAAATACATGGACAAAAATTGGGTCTTTAATGTCAAACGATTAGAGCCGTATTCAAACTATAGGATATTAATTTTAAGTGCCCTGCTTAACTTTTCAGATGAAGTGCCAGCTGCTTGTTTCCATGGAGATACAGCATTGTTTCCCATCCATATGTGTCCCCGTCTGTCTGCCTATACACTGTCTGCACTGTAGCCATCTCAGGTGCATATTTTCAGCTCACCTGGTATTTGAATAGTGGCTGCTGGATAATCCTGTGTGCAGATTTCTGAAGTATTGCATGAAGCTTGTGGTAAGACACGTCCTCTGTCGGAGCTTATACCTGTCAGAGGCGCTTTAGCAGATTAGCATCACGCTCTAGCCCTAATCTGCGTCAGGCTAAATGAATGCCGATAAAACAAGAGCAGATATGGCAGTGCAGATTGTGTAAGGAGGTCTGTAGATGTGAATGCTAAAGCCTGATTGTACAGATTTACTGTGGAAAAACTGATAGGAACATTGATAATTAGACTGAACGCTGTTTTTTGACCTCTTTATCGAACAGTACCAACAAGACAAGGAATTTTTGTAATGTCTTTGTGCCAGTCTCACGACAAACAGAGAGGACTGAGTGAAGAGGGATGAGAAATAATGACAAAAATTATTATATGTTTTTGGAGTATCCCGATTATTATATTCAGACAATGTTTCAATCCAACAGATGTCGTCTTTAAATAAAAGCTCTTCTGGGGACTGGTGTTGTGAATTAACCTTGGCTATAAACACTGTGATACATGCATCATATACTGAATTGTTAATCTGTTTGCTGTATCTGTCTCTTTATTTTTTTTTTAATGTCTTCAAATAACTGTTTATTTAATTTGTGTTTCGTGTGTCTTGAACTATGTGAAGTGTCTTTGCATATGTATTATTATGTATTAGTATGTATGTATGCATTATTGTTATTATTATTATTATTATTATTATTATTATTATTATTATTATTATTATTATTATTATTATTATTAAATGTATGTAGGTTTAAAGATCAGACATATGGCAATCTATACCTTTGTTTAAATCATACATTCTTTCCACTTTTATTTTTAATTTTTAGTTATTTTAGTTATGAAGTAGAAAATACAGATACCTGCTCTCAAATGTATATGTATGTATATATAATTTTAATAATCTGTTCACCTGTTCTGTATGAGCACTGTATTGATCAAGAAAATATTATGCAAAAATTTGAAAAAATAAGTTGTGTTTTTTTTTTTTTTTTTTAAAGAAAGTAGACATATTTTATAATTTAAAATAAAGTATGTGTTTTTTGCTTTATGTCTAATAGTGGTAAACTATTAGGTCACAGTTTAAAAAAAACAACAACTTTTAAATATAAATAAATCATTGTTACAGGTTTGAAGGCGTCTGCCCCAGCTCTGAGGACACAGACACAGGTTATGTTTGTAAAATCGTAAACAACCAGCTTAACATTATTTTGACACAGACTGCAAACTGATACAATGATATAGAGAACATAATTGGTCACTCACAAAAGGCTGAGCTCAAATCACCTCCTCCTCCTCAGACACTTCCAGGGCATCACGTACAGACATCAGCATCAGATAAACAACAGTCTATCTGCTCTCTACTGAGAAAAGGACACCAGGACCTAAAATGACTTACTAGCTTTGATGCTGTTAGAATTATTATGTTTTCCCCTTACACTGTTTTGTTTTAGTGGTTTCATTAGCTCTTTTGAAATGTTTTGGTGTCTTATTATTTACCTGGTCAGAGATTGTCAAGCTGCACAATGTAACTTTCAGCAGGGGACCCGTCACCATGGAGATTTGACTCACATATGAAGCGTTCAAGTGCAAAAACAGATACCTCCGTTTTGAAAAACTGCCAAAAAGTTAATTCCGAGGGATGGGATAATGTTTTGATAGCAGTGAAATAGATTTGGCTTTTGGAAAAATTACTATACTAAGAATAAACTGCAAGCCTCTGATGACTTTCTCAAATGGCACTTATCTGTTTTTGCAAATAAACTCTTCATATTGTCTGGATAAGCCAAGTTACAGACCACAAGAGATGATAGATGTATTAGCGCCCCCTAGGCTTAGAACACTATTTACTATAGAGAGAAAAAAAAAAAAAAGAAAAAGATATTATTCTATTTTTATTTATAATGCTGTTCTGTAAAAATAAATAATGAAGCAAAAATAAATAAATGCATAAAATAAATGCATACATAAAATAGACAGTGTGAATAGTGCCAGGATCACAGGCAGAGTCAATAAATAGCATCTTGTTATTTATTTATTTTTTTTATCAAAATGAAGTTCTGATTTATTGAGAAAAGTTTGACTAACAATTTGTCTAACAATTATTTCTATCAGACATGGGAATAATGCTTAAAAAACACACCTAAATATGGATCAAATTCACAATACCAATGTTTATATTTGTATTTTTTATTTTATTTTATATTGTCAGTTTATTTAGCTGAAAATTGTTGAAACTTGACTGAACATGCTATTTTGTAGGTCAAAGGATCTCAGGGGCCCAAATCTAAATCAATTATGTAACAGGGCTATTACAGGTTTAATCTAGGGCTAAACCAGGTCTATAATCTGCATCTAAAAAACATTGCAAAAAATCAAAGGTATACTGTCAAAACCAGACTTGAAGAGACTTATCCATGCATTTGTCTTCAGTGACTACTGTAACGGCCTGCTCTGGCCTCTCCAAACAAGCGTTAAAACAGCTGCAGTACATCCAGAACGCTGTTCCTCAGGTCCTGACTAGAACCAGGAAGTACGAGCACATAAGTCCTGTGCTCAGAGAATAAACTTTAAAGCAGCTCTGCTTGTGAACAAGTCTCTATATGGCCCAGCATCAAAGTACATCTCCGACATGTTAGTGCCATATGAACCATCTCACACTCTGAGGACTTCAGGGACCGGCCTCCTGCTGGTGCCCAGAGTCAGGACTAAACATGGGGAATCAGCGTTTCAGTTTTATGCAGCTAAAACCTGGAACAGTCTTACTGAAAATGTGAGCCAGGCCTCTACTTTGACAATGTTTAAATCCAGGCTCAAAACAGTTCTGTTTAGCTGTGCATATGACTGAAAGGTTTTTACTCTGAACTCTTTTGACTCTTTTTGATGATTATTTATGTTTTAAATAGTTTTGTATTGTGATTTTAATGTCTTTCTTATTCTGTAAAGCACTTTGTGTGAATTACTTTGTGTATGAATTGGGCTGTACAAATAAACCGGCCTTGCCTATAACAGGACTATTCAGGTCTAATCTGAGGCTAAACCAGGTTTAAAAGTGGACTACATGATTTCCACTGTAGTTCTTAACAAGAAATTATCCAAAGGAGAACAACCAAATGGATGATATGAACTCTAAACTAGGCAAACCCACAAACTGAAGGACTGTCCAAGTACCTGAAGGAGCTGCACAGTTTGGGAAATACTGGCTGCGGTTACAAGCTCACCAAAATCTGATTAATATCTGATTTAGAGTTGTCTAGAATTGACTTAAAAGAAACGAAAACTGCACAGTCTGATGTGAGTAATCAGACGTAGGCCTGTCACAATAACACATTTTAAAGTGCGATATATTGATGAAGAAAATATAGATGACACTGATAATTAAATTATGCCACAATGACCCTAAATCCCTAAAGAAACAACTGTAAATGTGAAATTGTTAAAAGCTACAAAAGATAAATATCAGAATGAAACACTTTCACAGTAACACAGTAATTAGTTTGAATTTATAATGAGTCATAGAAGTCATTTATTTAACCTTTTACAGCTCAAATCTTATTGTATTGCCAAAAAATAACATAAAATGCCCCATTATTACAAAGAAAACATACCCATGATGAATATTGACCCCTCAAAATTATTATTGTTCCATCTGTCATGTATGGATAACACTGGATGGAAATAAATCTTGTGTCATTGCAGAAGCTTATCAAAACAATGCTACAGCTGTAATCAAAGCTAAAGGCGGTCCAACGAAATATTAGAGTGCGGGACTTTTTTTGTCCAGGCAGTGTATGTAAAAGTTAATGAGACCTTAACATTATTTTGTCTGGATTTACCTGTTGCATGTCTTTGTAACATACACCACCTCCACCTGTGTATCCCACAAACAAAGTCATGCCTCAGAATTCCCCCCATTTGGAACAGCTGGAGTCTGCAGATGTGAGGTCCCATTAAACACATGCACTTCTAGGAAAAGGTGAGCTCTGTGACTGTATAAACAAACAGCTGTGTATATCCAGTGCTTCACGTTTAGCCAATGGAAAAACTGTAAAGAGAGACATGACCAGACCGGAGCTTTGAATCACATCCACGTTTGAATTCTCCACTGGCACAAGATGTTCTGGAGACTGCAATGCAAGAATGGACACTTATTCATCAGGTTTTGAACACACACCAACATGTATTCAAATACCTAAGGGTGGACTCAGCCTGCATACATTACATAAAGAGACAATTTAATGTGGCGACCGCAGAAAAAACAGGATAAGGGAAAGACAGGAGAATGGCATGTATTATGATTGCACAGGTTTAATGAGAGATTCCAGTTGTATTAATCATCAGTTTACAGGCAATGTCAGCGTACAGTAATGCAGTCGTAGTAACAGTTGTAATTCTTCACAAATGTTTATCTTTTTACCAGGGACCCATTAATCTAGAGTTCAGTGGGTTTGGCTAGTTATGATTACTTAAATAAACTGCATGTACCTGTGCTCGTACAGTTTGAAAAAAAACATAAAAAAATTACAATCCCAACTGAACCTGGGTTGCCAGTTCCTCAACCTACAGCTCTAGGAAACATTCTTTCAGTATATGAACATGTGAACGCTCAGAACCTCCAGAATTCACTAACTGAGCTGCAGAGGCTGCACTAGCAGAGGAATGATTGGCTGCAGGTGCTGGGGTTTAGGTTTAGGTAGTGACCAAAGTTCTTTTAGGTTTAAACCAACTTCAGCCTTGAAACTGGGAACCCAAACGAGACTCATGTGAGGCTCATTCTGCTTTCTGATTTAATAATCGTCTTGAGAACCAAAACACCAAATTATAACATAAACAAAATAGCCATCATGTCCAATGTTTTATGAAATCAAGAATAAATCAGCATTAAAAATGTTATCAGTAAAAATCATATTTGATTTGAACATGTTAACCTCATCGGAGAATACAGTGAAGTTTATGGAATTTAAAATTAGAGAGCGATTGGTATGTTTTGGGGTTTTTTTCATAGCTAATGTGATACTGATAGAATCCAGAGCAACTGATGGCTGATAAGCTCTTCCAACACTTTTGGGCCGATACACAGTGGTGCTTTAATATTGGCCTCTGCTGGAAATGTAATATATATAAAATGAAAGAAATAGTCTCCAAAATGATCTTGCATTTAACAGGATAATAGTAAGGTTCTCTGTGCAGATACTTAAAATAATTACTTGAGTAGAATTTTTATTCACAAGATAGTAATGTTAAAATGACTTGTATTTTTGAGCTATAAGTATACCAGATGTTCACACCTGTGTATAATTAGCAAAACATTCATTGAACAGGTAGAAAAATATGCAAAGTGACAAGTCAACTTCTTTTTTTTTTTTTTTTTTACAATAAATGTTTACATCAGATTTGTGCCCAAAATCTCTCATGAATTGTCTAAAATAAAACATAATAATCAAGGAATGTAACAGGTTAAAACAACATTAGAACAATAAAAAATAAAAATTTAAATTAGTGTACTTCATATTTTTCTGTAAACTAGAAATTATCAGGCAAGCAGCATTTCACAGCATCTCAGTCCAATATGGAAAGAGCCGTCTTCAAGAGGATGGATATAAAGCTAAGCACCATAAAAATCAAACTTTGTATAAAAAATGAAAAACAAAACTTGGAATTTATGCAAATATGATTATAGATTGTGTGAAGAAGGCATTGAGAGGTCGTGCTATAATCAAAGCATGGTTCTTGTTCGACATCTTAAAGGGGCATTAACATTTATGTAACTTTTATGGTGGAGCCATTTTCTCCAAGGAGAAAATGGCCTGGCATTAAACTTATCTGATTATATACGGATATATTGACCAAATCCACCAAATTATTTACTAAATATGCCATTTAAATTTTCAGTGAGTTCTTTTAGTAATGTATCTGCTAATTTATATAGTTTAACTTATGGTGAACAATCTCCCACCTGCCCATCAGATCATGTTATTGCATTGCCTGAAATGTTCCACAGTATGGCATTAAACGTATGTAGTTCAATGGGAATAAGTAGGTGATGCCATCGGGCCAAGTTGTTGGTCAGATGTGTCAAACAAGATTGCATGCTTTTTAACAGAATATATGATATAGGGATACATCAAACATTCCAGGCAAAGCAATATCATCTCCATGGAGAAAAGATTTATTTCTGGGCAAATGTACACACAAAGGCCCAAATAACATAATTCATAAAAAAAATAACAGAAGAAGCAGAACATTTATTTGCAACAACTAATATTTCTGCAGTTCTTCAAGTTGATTTGAAAAACAACAAACAACAAAAAGAAATCCCAGGACGGTTCAGAGCATTTTTTTTTCTTCCCAAAGTTAAAACCACAGACTTCTGGACACTCACAGAGTGAAACAATCCCTTTAAACGACGTTCACATGGATCCATATACAGTGGCTTGCAAAAGTATTCATCCCCCGGAACGTTTTCACATATTGTCACGTCACAAACACAAATTTAAATACATTTTATTAGCATACAACCACACAATGGCGCACAAGTGTGAAGTGGAAGGACATATTTTACAAGATTTCGAAATAAAAAAATAAAAAAAAACTTAAAAGTGCAGCGTGCAAAAGTATTCAGCCTCCTTTTTTATGCAACCAATTGCTTTGGGAAGTTGCCTGATGATTTTGGAAAGATTGAATGTTGATCTAATGACTAAAAAGAGTCCACCTGTGTGTAATCTTGCCTCAGTATAAATGCAGATGTGCTGTGAAGGCCACAGAAGTTTGTTAAGAGAGAGTTCTGGAGCAAACAACAAAATGAAGTCAAAGGAGCGCACCAAACAGGTCAGAGAAAAAGTCATGGTGAAGCTTAATGCGAGGCTTGGATCTAAAAATTTCCAGAGCGTTGAACAACTCAAGGAGCACTGTTCAATTCATCATTCGGAAATGGCACAACTGCAAACCTACCCAGACATGGCCGTCCACCAAAACTTACAGAACAAACAAGAAGAGCACTCATCAGAGATGCAGCCAGGAGGCCCATGGTGACTCTGGAAGAGCTGTAGAGATCCACAGCTCAGGTGGAGGAATCTGTTCACAGGACAAATCTGGTCTTTAGGGAAGAGTGGCAAGAAGAAAGACATTGACATGACTTCTAGTGAACTGTAAATATGTGGAAGAAGGTGCTCTGAAAACCTGTTGGAGGAGGTTCACCTTCCAGCAGGACAACGATACTAAACATAAAGCCAAAGCGACAATGGAATGGTTTAAAGCAAAACATATTCATGTGTTAGAATGGCCCAGTCAAAGTCCGGACCTAAATCCAATCGAGAATCCGTGGCAAGATCTGAAAACTGCACTTCAGAAACGGTCTCCATGAAATCTGACAGAGCTTGAACAGTTTTTTGCAGAAAGAAAGGGCAAATATTTCAGTCCGTAGGTGTGCAAAGCTGGTGGAGACATACCCCAAAAGACTTGCAGCTGTAATTGCAGCAAAAGGCGGTTCCACAAAGTATTGCCTTAGGGGGGCTGAATACTTTTGCACGCTGCACTTTTCAGTTTTATATATATATATATATATTTTTTTAATCTGGAAATGATGTATAATTGTCTTTCTACTTCACGCTTATATACCATTTTGTGTTACTTGTTCACATAAAATGCAAATTAAAAAAATATTTAAATTTGTGGTTTTGACTTGACAAACAAAAAGTTCCAGGGGGATGAATACTCCTGCAAACCACTGTACTCCAATACAAGAACTGCACAGTCTCTACAGGTTCTGCAGACGCCTCTGCAGACACCTCCGCACACGCCACTGTCCACAGTCAAACGCCCAACGCCGGACACAGCACATCCAGCTCCTTCTGCGCTTCTAATGCCTGGGGAAAAAAACATTGGTCCATTTAATATTTAATCTCCATTCAGTGTATGTGATTTATCCCAAATAAATGTGGCTGAAGTAACCTGATAGGCTCTATACAGGTCTCCTTTTTATTTAAAATGTTTTTATTTTAGAAGTTGCGCAAAGCAATATTTGCAAGAAATGCTTAGTATAATATTTGATGATTACATATGGATTTTAAAGACACATCGCAGTATAAATTTGGTTCACTCTGATTCTTTGACTAATTTAATGCACCTGATTTTTTTTACATGTATCTGAGCAAATGTATACAGATATACTGTATAAGCAGCTCTTAAGGTCAAAATATGGTTGCTGTGTACTGTCTGCATTTAATTATACAGCTTCTTATTGTCAGAGTAACAGGAAGTGCATGGTTAGCATGCTAGTTGTTTTTAACATTACCATGACCCCACTCTGGCCTCCAGAGAGTTAGGAAAAGCATTTGTAAATTCATTGCAGTTATTAATTAGGATGTTTGAAATGCATTAGGTAGATGAAAAATATTTTAAGACATCTGCAAATGTTTAAAATGAACTAGTTCTGTTTTTCATAAAACAAACCAGGTATCGCGTTTTTAAACATGCCTTCCCTGTGCTATCGTGAGATGTGGTTCGCTCTGTTTTGCATTGATTACCCATTTAAGTTCAGGATTAATTACAGATTATTACATTAACTCAGGTCACAGCGGAAAACTTAAGATTGAGCCCGGAGCGTTCGACTGTACCTCTTTTAATTCTGCTTGTGCTGAGTTTGCAGCTTCACACATCCTCCGAGCCCGCTCCTGCTGCCCCAGGTCTCTGTAACACTGCCAAGCACAACAACAGCACGTGTCAATGGGACGTCTCCAGCACATCATGCAGAAAACAGAGCAATGTTTACCACAAAAATGTAGTGATTAACTAAAAATATAACTTTTAGATCAATTAAGTGCAGGTTCTACGAAACAAAACAACTTCTGTCTCTGTCTTTTTACGAACTAAGTACCACATCCCAAAAATATGGTGTTTTTAATGTAGTTAGCTTGTTAGTAGTTGTTGATGCCACAATTTCAGACAGGACAGGGATCTGTGTAATTATTGGGAGATTTACTGTATTTGAAAGAAATTTGCAAATTTATGATCTGCATATCCTTGTAGGCACTGGATCCACAAACTTGCCAAATTAATCTCATGTCCTAAAGTCCTTTGAGTTAACAACTATCACATTGTTTGGACTGGATAATGGCACTATTTTCTGAAGCTGCTGACAGAGAAGACATTCAACTAGCTAGTTTTTGTTTCTTTTGGACATTACTGGGTAATTGTATATGTAATTGTGATTACTGGGAGATGTTAACTATAAACCAGAACACATCTGCAATCTGACATAAACAGCAAACTCCACCACAGAATTTTGACCTGTCCTCCAGCTCAACTTTAATCTGAAGGGATTATAGAAAGTGATGTTTTGTGAATGCAACCGATTGATAAACTGAATGAAAAGTGTCATGAGAAATTTTTTTTTAAATGAGGCCTGTTTATATTGTCCAAAACAATTGAACTCTTATAGAGTTAAATGGGGATCTGCAATATTTAGGGCCAAATCACAGCAGGCGACAGTAGCCACAATATACAGTCAATAAGGAAATAAGATGTGAAACATTTCTTGTCTGTTTGTGTACTTCCTAGCTTAAGTACTCAATTTCTATTCCATTTATGATTTAAAATAAACTAAAATGAGATGGAAAAAAGATGCAGTGTTAAGAGTGAAGCACAAGAACAGCAACAATAAGAACATGAAAAAGTATTAAAAAAATATTTAAGCTAATAGGCCCGTTAAAAACAAACAGATGTGTTCCACCAAAATCTAAATTTTTATTAGGATACAGCATCTGCAACAATTGGTAACCCTCAGGGCAACATACTTGCCCTTTTATACTTCACCAACCGTCTAAAACTGACCTTTGCGAGATACACGTAGTTGAGTTTGGAATATCCCGGCTGGATTTCTTCAACCTGAAAAACATTGCCAACAGGTTTTTAGTAACAACTATGGAGCCTCCATACAGTTAGACAGACAGCCACTGCTTTGGGTCACGAGCTGCAAGTCTCAACACAGTCCACTTAAATCAACTGGGAAGACTATCCACACGAGACTAGAGCTGGGGAAATCTTGGCTGGAAGCAGTAGGGTTCAGATTTGTGCTACATAAACAAATGAAATGTGGGAACGTGAAGATTAAGTTGTTTTAAATGCCGTGGGTTTGGCCTAAGAAAACTACTGCTGGTACAGAAGCAACCTGAAGGCATGTTGCAATTGAAAAGCCCTAGACAAATATGACGCGAGTGAAGCGGAGCATGCCTCATAAATGAAATATGTGTAACGATTAAAACAACACCTTTGTGAAGTTTTAAGTGTCATTTTTAAAAAAAAGGGACATAGTTTGGAAATTTCCCCAAGTGTCAAGTAATTAGCATGGAGTACTTTTTAATCTTTCTGCTCTTTTAAGTTATGGAAATTATTATGGCACTGCAAGGCTTTCATGTGGTTCTTTGAAACTGGCAAACCTGGATTCAGATTTGGAGCTTGACTTTCTGTATAGAAGCCAGGTGTTATATAAAAACTGTAAAAGTTGGCAAATTTTTTTTTTTTCAAATGCTACTAATACTAATACTAATACTAACAACAATAATTCCTATTATGATTATGATTATTATTACTACTATTATTATTATTAAGCAGAAAAATATTTACATCTTGCATTAACTGTAAAGACAGAAAAGTGTCTTAATATCCTATGTTAATAAGTTATTTCGTTGTTGTGGCAGCATGGTAAAAAGAAACCATTATTTGGTAATCACTGCAACATTTTAAATTATCTTGTAATTAATTTTTATTGACATTTATTTAATCATGCACTTATCCTCTGCTATGGGACTCACAGTATAAGTAGTAAGAATTGCAAAAGCGGAAGGAAAACTAGTCCCAGCACACAGTATGCATTAAACTGATTTAACTATTAAAAACAACAACAACAACATATTGTGCTTTTGTCTGCTATATAGTAGTAATCTATGAGACTTGTGGATCATTATGTTATAATTTGCACATTTTAAATCGCAATATAAAACCACTTATTAAAAGAAACAAGCTTGCTGGCCCAATGAGGTCTTAAAGGAAGATTTTTTTTTCCTGCCCTTTTACGGCATGTGGTTGTAAATGTCATCACAACATTTTGCCACATGCTGTCAGGCTTCCTATGGATAGCTGCAGATCATACTAGCGCACAGCAATAATTTTTTTTTAATTTGTGCCAAAATGAGAGAACAATGTACAGAGCACTAGGTGTGTATCATGGCATGGTCGATCGGAGCAACAGCCTCTTGAATGCGGGAGACTAAAGATTACTAAAATATACATCACTCTAAATATGACTTGGAAAGTAATTTAGAAACGGAAACATCTACAACATAGTTAAAAGCTCTAAAAAGTCAATTTTGTGCAATATGTCAATTTTTACATGAGGATTGATAACCATCAATATTTCACCAGTATCAAAAGTTCAAGATTTGTTTATATACTTGTCAGATATCCAATCAACCTGTCCTTTCAATTGTGATTCCCTTTCACTCTATGGACTGAAGCTGTAGAATTAGGGTTAAACCTGATGTACCTTTAAGAAATTCCTGAGTGCGTCCTCCACAGTGGCGCTGGGGGGCTCTCCGAATAATGTGGCAGCCACTTTTCTCTCCAGCCACGACAACTGAGCCACCTGAACACAACACAAAACAAATGTGTGAACAGTGTCAAGGCCAGAGCTGCGGCGCGATCCGGTGTCAAACCAACAATCCGCCCTCACTCCAGCACTAGGTCATGTTTAGAAAAGAAATTACGCAGCAGAGTTTTCCCTTGAATCAATACACAGCACAGCGCTCTGAAGGTATAGGTTACGGATCGGTTTTCCAATGTGTCCCCAGTGGAAAATCACATCCAAGCTACGCTCTATTCTCACATTATTTGTTAAGACAGATATAGGGATTTATTTCATTCAACAGGGCTGGGCCATACCATATCGCTGGTGATATATTGTGATATACATTTTCTTAGGATCCAGAATACACAATTCTACAACTTCTCCGATTTCGAATGGGCGTGATTTATAGGTGGATTAGCCAACAAGCCATTAGCCAGGGACATACATGGTCCATGGTCCGTATTAAAACAAATGGTTGGGTATGTCTCTCTCTCAGTCTCTCTCTCTAAAACCTTCAAATCAGGCTAGAAATCTAGGGGTAACAATGGACTCAGACTTGAACTTTAACAGCCACATCAAATCAGTAACATCTTCACCTTTTTACCACCTAAAAAACATTGCAAAAATCAAAGGTTTACTGTCAAAGCCAGACTTACAGAGACTTATCCATGCATTTGTCTCCAGTAGATTAGACTACTGTAACGGCCTGCTCACTGGTCTCTCCAAACGAGCCTTAACACAGCTGCAGTACATCCAGAACGTTGCTGCTCGGGTCCTGACTAGAACCAGGAAGTATGAGCACATGAGTCCTGTGCTCAGGTCTCTGCACTGGCTTCCTGTAGCTCAAAGAATAGACTTTAAAGCAGCTCTGCTTGTGTATAAGTCTCTCCATGGCCTAGGTCCAAAGTACATCTCCGACATGTTAGTGCCATATGAACCATCTCACAATTTGAGGACTTCAGGGACCGGCCTCCTGCTGGTGCCCAGAGTCAGGAATAAACATGGAGAATCAGCTTCAGTTTTATGCAGCTAAAACCTGGAACAGTCTTCCTGAAGATGTGAGACAGGCCTCTACTTTGACAATGTTTAAATCCAGGCTCAAAACGGTTCTGTTCAGCTGTGCATATGACTGAAAGGTTTTTATTCTGCACTCTTCACTTTTAATGTTAATTTTATGATGATTATTTGTGATTATTTATGTTTTGATTTGTGTGATTTTAATGTCTTTCTTATTCTGTAAAGCACTTTGAATTACCCTGTGTACGAATTGTGCTATACAAATAAACTTGCCTTGCCTTGCCTATGAGGAATAAAGAAAAGAATAAAATAACATAGGGGACTGAAAAACATCAGATTTCTGCAGAATCAATGAGCGAAGTACTAAACTGTTAATCTGAAGTGAGAGAAGTTAGTTTTTTTTCAAAATGATGGGTGACCAATGAGATCCTTTGTTTCACATCTGTCACTGAAATAAACTAATCTGATGGAACAGCCACATTTGAGATACAACTCTCAAGATATATATAGGCTAAAAACTAATAATAAAAGATAAAACATGAGGAGTGGAAGCACAACTTATAGCTATAACTTCAATAGCCTCAAATAAAACGGTATTAAATTGGTTCATCCTGTGCCTGCCTCTGTGGAGATACATAAACAAGTTGGAGCATTCAACACAAAGCAATAACATTTCCATTGAAACAAGCACGTGGCGGACCCCTAATCAGAAAAGTTACAAAAACAGAGCCGTTTGGAGGCAGGATAACGGCCAGAAGAAGCCCAGGTCAAGAATGTAACGCATCACTCTGCCCTATTCATTAGACTGCTGCCTAATTGTAGGTGTAGCATTGCTCTGACGTCATCCCAGAGCCTTTCAAACAGAACCGCTGGCTCCATGTACAAAGTAGATCATTGTTAGCCACAGCGGGACAGCCCACAAAACCCAATATGTGAAAATATCAGGTGTTGAGACTAAATAGAAAAATTGTACAGTCCCTCGATGCGTGTCCTATAAGTATTATATAATGTAATGAGAGTTTCCTTCCCTCTCAAGCTTTGACTTTGGCAACTGGCACCATCCGCACAGATAAATGGCTTAAAGAAAGCACAGGGTTCACACACTCCTCTTCTACAGATCAGCTTTCAAAAACTAGAAATCCACATGTAAACACATGCAAAAAAAGTCTCAAGATAATTTTTCTCAAGTGTGCAAAATCGTGTGGCAATTTGGTCTCACGTGATGTTGTGGCATGTACGGTAGGGATGTCCCTACGTACAACACAATCTGGATCTCTAATCTTTATCATCAAGTTGAGCTTGCAAAGAATTGGCTTAAAAAAAAAAAAAATGCAGATTCCAGAAATCTCAAAATCTCACCACTGTATCAGTCCTTCATCAGAACATCTCTTGGTGGAAAAAAAAAACAAAAACAAAACAAAAAACAAACCGGGAGATAATACAATTGTGCGGACCTTATTCTTGCTGAAAAAGAAGATTGTAAGTACCTTTTTTACATTAGGGTAACAGTGGCTCTTGACCAGAGGGTTAAGAATTCTATCATCGATCCAAAAAGTGCTAACTGCCATGTTAACATCCCTTGCCTATGTATGAATGCGGTGTGTGTGAGTAATTATTTGTCTTCAAAGAGTGTATTGACACAAATTGGCACCAGTGTCTCTGCCTGTCAGCCCCAGGGCAGCTGTGGCTAAAAAGGGGTTTACTACCAGTGCGTGGGGAGTGAATGAATGAGGGCATAATACTTACTTGAGCACTTTGAGAAGCGTGAAACTCAGTATAAATCCAATAATTGTTATTGAATAACTTTCAGGTATTTTTGCAAGATACACACATTATTCAAGTTATAATACAAGAAATATCCAGGACAAGATGTCCAAAGCGGTTTAAAAACCTACAATAATGCCTAATATAGAAAATTAAAATTGTGAGAAGATGTAAAAAACAATCAGAAGTGAACATTATGCAGCCAAAATAGGAAGAACTGTTGTTGAGCGTTTGGTCCAGTGATGTGGGTTAACAATGGCAATGCTAATGTCCCGTAGAGAGTCTGTGTGAAGAAAAACAAACCAGGGGCAAACTAAACATGGAGAGAATGAGAGGAAGTGCGGGTGGTGTTCGAAATAGCCATAAATTCACAGATAAGGGAGATGTATAGGACATTTTACTGTGATAAATGAATTAGTTTTGGTTTTTGCTTTCAGGCTCTGACAATGAGGTTGACAAATGGTTGCTATATAATACGGGATATTAAGCCCAGGTGTTAAAGCCACAGTATGTTTTGACCCCAAAAATGTACTAAAATAAAGGCATGTTTTTTCTTCATTTTGGTTGTATTTATTGCACTAAAAGATTTGGGAAAACATACTTCCTTGCTGTGAGAGGGGTTGCATCCCCACAAACCTGGCTCTTATTTGGCCTGGAAATGGGCCCACACCTGCTTGCTTCTATGGAAATGTTTATTTTGCCAGTCTCCATGTCCAGAGATCTGGTCGTCAAGGCCCCTGCCTTTGACTGTCACCCAGATCTCCATGCACCAGCCCCTAGTGGGTCCATGGGAGGACAGCCCCACATCGCTCCTTTGAGCTGAGCCCAGCTGGGCTCCGTGGGGAATGGTCTGGACCGCTCAGGAAGGAGACGAGTTCTGCGTCCCAGAGATGAATGTGTTTTGGTCTAAAATGTGCATATCAACCCAAGAACAAAAGTAAAAGACCTTGTGAAGATGTTGGTTGAAGCTGGTAAGAGTGTGTCATTATCCACAGTGAAACCATTGTACCGACATGGGCTGAAAGGCCACTCTGCCAGCCATTACTCCAAAATAAACATAAAAAAGACAAATTACAGTTTGCAAATGCACACAGGGACAAAGAGATTTTTGGAGACATGTCCTGTGGTGTGATGAAACTAAAATGGAAGTGTTTGGCCATAATGAGCATCATTACGTTTGGAGGAAAAAGGGGGAAACTTGCAAGCCTGACAACACCATCCCAATCCTTTGAAAATGTATGGGCAGACCTGAGAAGGCATGAGCAAGGTGGCCTACAAACTTGGCTCAGTTACACCAGTTCTGTCAGGAGGAATGGGCCAAAATTCCTGCTAACTGTTGTGAGAAGCTTGTGGAAGGATATCTACAACATTTGACCGAAGTCATACAGTTTAAAGGCAATGGTACCAAATACTAATAAAATGTATGGAAACTACTTTGAAGACAGTAATGAAAAATTGTCTAAAAAAATCCTTCTCACATTATTCTGGCATTTAGCAAATATAAATAATTTTGGTAATCCTAATTGACCTAAAACAGGAACAGTTTGCTCTGATTTCATGTCAGACAGTGAGAAAAAAAAGGATATGTGTCTTTTCGTATTTTTAATCATTTTACATTGTTTCAATTTGTATTGAGTACGTATGTATGTACGGCGACCTTGAGAGCCTTGAAAGGCGCCTAACAAATAAAATGTATTATTATTATTTTTATAAGGTGTATGTAAACTTCTGGTTTCAACTGTATCCATCTCCAGAATGTTTCAAAATATGGTTTTAACCTTCCATTTCCATGGAATCACGCAAGTGACGAGCCAGCTCCAGAAAGGTACCTCCTGTACCTTTAAATATAACAAAAATAGCCATAATGCTATACGGGCTTGTCAAAGCCTGATGTCGTCAGAGCTCTAAGCCAAAGCCAGGCCTGGTTAGTACTTGGATGTGAGTCTGGGAATACCAGGTGCCACAGTGGGGCGCCAGTGGGGTATCCTTAAGAAAGACACTTCACCCACATAGTATGAAATCTGTGTGTGTGTGAGTGCATTAGTGATGGTCAGAGGGCCCGATGGTGCAGAGTGACAGCCTCGTTTCAGTCAATCTGTCCCAGGGCAGCTGAGCCAACAACAGTAGCTTATCGCCAACGAGTGTGGAGTAAATGAATAATGCACCTAACCTTTCTGAATCAAGTGCTTCTCCTCTGAAGCACCTGTCAGGTGTGCAGAGCCTGCACAGAAACGTCACTTTTAGACGACACATGAGCCCCAACCACATCATTTACAAGCACATTTTAGCACCTTTTTCGTGAATTGTCATAATATTTTCTGAATAATAAATAAATCCAGTCTAATCATTTACATTTTGGTTTACAAAAAAGTTCCACTGACTGTGATTCTGTACATGTGTGTGATACATACAGCATAGCACCAGCGCCCCATCAGATAGTAGGACAGAGGGTCGTGTGGTTTCAGCTCGATGGCTTTGTCCAGATGATCCTGAAAACACACAGACAATGAAGAAGCTTTTTTCATAGAGATATAAAATTTGTATTAATTTCAAAATAAGTTTAAGGAATACTTTGTTAATACTGTGTGAGGAAAATTCAAATTCTCTGCATTTGATCCATCCTTCAACTCGTACTTCTAGATCTTGAGCTAGTCTTGGTCAGGACTACTTTAGCGGGAGGATTTTACCTAACGTGCATGTTTTGGGTTGATTGGGTGGGTTTCCTATGGGCACTATAGTTTACCCCGACACAGGAAGAAACATGAAACTCAGAAATATGAAAATATGCTGTGCGGCCCAGGAGTCGAACCCACAACCTTCTTATTGTGAATGCTAGCCACTCACCAGCCGTTGTACTATTTGACACAAAGAGAACATACAGATTTTACACAGAAAGAATCCAGAATATTCTTGTTGTGAGTCATGACCATGATCATATTGAGTTTTTTATGCTCTCTCTGCCTGGACCTGAGCTGTCCTGCTTCACCAAACCACAACAATTTAAAAAGCTCACACGCAGTGAAGCTAAACGTCCCTCCCACTGAACTGATTTTCCATTGGCCCTCTCTATAACCTCCTACACCCATCTCTTCCCCTCTCTCCCTCCATCCATCTCTCTGTCTCTCTTCTCCCTCTATCTCTCTCTTTCCACCACCCCAACTTCCTTTGGTTTCTCTCCCTCTCTCCGGCCCCTCACCGCTCTGCTCATCCTAAACCTCCCCATTTCTTCTCGCTCTCACTCCATCTCCCCCTCTCTTTTTGTCCCCTTCTTTCTCCATCCCCCCCTGCATCTTCCTCTTTTCTCCTGCATCCTTTCCGCCCCTCTCTCTCTCCCTCCACCTTACCCTTCCTATTCTACCCACTTAACCCTTCTCTCTTTCTCTCCTCCTTGTCCCTCACTCTCCCCATCCTTCTTTCTCCCCATCTCTGTCCCCCTTTTCTCTCTCACCCCCTCCCCACCCTCACACTTTCTGCCCCTTTCTCTTTCTACTGTCCTCTATGCTTTTCTGTCTGTCTCCTCCTTCCTTCTTTCTCCCTATCTCTGAACCCCTTTTCTGTCTCACCCCCCTCTCTCACTCACACTTCCTGCCCCCTTTCTCTCTCTACCATCCTGTATGCTTTCTCTTTCTGTCTACTCCTTGTCCCTCACTCTCTTCTTCCTTCTTTCTCCCCATCTCTGTCCCGCTTTTCCCTCTTACCCCTTATCTCCCCCACTCTCTCTCACACTTTCTACCCCCTTTTTCTCTCGTCTTTTTCTCCCTCTCCATCTCTCATCCCTTTCACCCTCTCTACCGTCCTCTATGCTTTCCTTCTCTCTGTCTATCGCCCTTTCTGACGCCTCCTCCCTCCTCCCTCTATCCCCGCTCTCATCAGGTCACATACAGGTACGCTGCGTGTGGGAGAAGCCGTTGACAGGAGATAAGAAAGCTACGTGCCGCTATCCCACGCTCCGATTATGCAACGAAAAGTGATTTCAAAAGCTTTAAGTGGGCATTTCATTCAGGACTAAGAACATAGGACAGCTTTAAGACTGGGGATTAAGGCAAATATTTAGAAATGGAGGTATAGTTTGTCTAGTAAAACCATCATCAATGCTTTATTATCCAGATATGTCAGATTTGCATAAAGTACGCTAAAGGGCCTATATCCGATTTTTTTTCCCATGCATTTGAGCTAAATTTTGTCTTGCCCCTTTACAGATATACTGTATAAGCAACTCTTATGGTCAAAATAAGTCAGTCCAATCTGCGTCAAAATATAAAGCATTTTATTGTTTGCGAATCACGAAGTGTGCAGTTAGCATGCTCGTTGTTTGCATTACTGTGATGGCAAAACTCCACTGTGATCTCTGAAAGTTGTGCTTATGAGCTCATTGTGAATAATTAGGATGCACTACAAACTGTTTAAAATGAACTAGTTCTATTTTTCATGTTTTTAAGAGAGCAAAAATGGTACAGCACCTTTAACTTTACATTACTGGATTTTTCTTTTGGATGGTACTTCTTACTTCCGGTGTGTATTCCGGGATCCGGAATACACACTTCTTCAGTTCTTTACAAAAATGTGAGTCTAGTCAGACCGGTAAATCTCTCTGGATTTCAAATGGGCGTGATTGACAGGTGGATTAGCCAATTAAGGACACGCATGGTCTGTCTGTATCGGAGCAAAATCAAGGGAAAAAAATATATATCACAGGGATCTTAAAACCATTGTGATTTCACTAGAATCAGTGAGCGAAACGGTAAACTCTGTTCATCTGAGGTGAGATAAATTAGGAGCTCACTTGTCATTTACAAATAAAATCTATCACTGAAAAAAACAGATCTAATTGCGCGATCACGTTTGACTGGGCTTGAGAAGCAACAGAGGGTGTGGAGACCAGGCTGATGTCAATCTGTATAAAAATACACAGAGCCATCATTCTGGACTTGCCGGGTAAACTTCTTACAATACAATTTATCATATTTCTGATATAGGGTAGTTTTTATATATACACCAAACTCACCTTAAAGATGTACCCATTCTTTATTTTGTTCTGTACTGTGTCGTACTCAGCCATGATCCCACACATGATGGCGTACCTGTGGACAAAAAGACAAGTTCATTTAAACCTGGGTAACTTTTAATCATATGAACAAACTGTAAAAGCACTATGAAGCAAGAAGGGCTAGAACAATAAATTGGAATATCCGATTTGTGACTCATCAACAATTAAATTAATCAGTGACTATTTTAATAATTGTTAATCATTATCTGGACCATACAGACTCTACTGCTGGGTTTCAGATGGTGTCACAACATTCTATAGGCAAATAATATTTTATACAGATGGGGACAGTTAAAATGAAAGTAGTTGAAATGCATATTTTTGTTGTAAAACGGTGATTTCTAACGTGTGGTCAATAATAGAAATGATCATGTTTACCATTTGGGAATTTACCTTTGGATATTTCAACAGAAAGTACAGTGTAATCGATAGGGAAAACTTCCTCTTGCCTCCCTCATCTGGAAATATGACATAATTGCGGTCTAGAATCTGAAAACCACCGATGGAAGTAGGCCTGTCACAGTAACACATTTTGAAGAGTGATATATTGCTGAAGTAAATAACAATAAACGCTAATATAAAACCCGATAAATAACAATATCGGACCCAAACCATAAATTATCTCCAAAACCAGAATCATCTCTACAAAATAGGTTAAAAATAGTCCATAAAATAGTTCATAATCTGACCTTCCACTGCTCAAATCTCATCGTAAAATGGAAAAAGTACACATGATAAATACTGACCCCCAGGGACTTAGTTTGATCCTGTTCTAGTCCTGGTTCAGTCTTGCTTCCCATTTTTTATTTATTTTTTCATGGTGTGCATATGTGAATGTACCCTAAACATATTGTCTGACCAGCCAGCCCCTTCTAATCGGACCATAGAGCGTGAAAAACCTCCACAGACGATGAGTCTCTCTGATTGGTTAATCTGTCTGTCAGTCACACATATCTCAAATCTAGGAGACAGGATATGGTTCCAGACCCACACATCTGGAAAGTTTTGACAAAGTGTGTGATTTTGGCTGCACAGGTAACTACACATATACCAAAAGAGGTTTCATGACACAACTATGGTGCAGTCATATGAAAATGATAAAACAAAATAAACAACAGTAATGTTCCTAAATGACACACCTCATTTGTAAATATTCTCCATCATGGAGCCTTCAGTCAGCATGAGTTGGATCCCTCATAGCAAGTGGTTAATAAAGTTGTCAACATGAAATGGACAATTGACATTTCTGATGTGGAAGTTGTCGGTACAATAAACAAACCAAAACAATAACCACCAACTGAAATAACACAAAAGCGCGTGGACTTCAAACATGTTTAAGACACAGCCAGAAGTAATAAACCGATAAATCAAAGTGTGACTCATGGTTTAGACAGTTAAGATCAGGTAACTGCTGCAGGGCCAATGTGAATCTACTCCACCAAAGTCACTGCGGAGCCTGAACATTTGACCCAGCACAAAACAGTCAACCATTTACATAATATAATGCAAAGTTACTTTATTGATACTTTGCAGCTGATGGTTCAACTTTCCCTGGAGGGTATTGGGCTCACTGCCACTGGATGTTTTAGCATAGATGTTACACTGTTTTTTACATTATAGTCAGAAGTCACAAAATGTGTCTTTCAAGTTTACTCTTGTGGCGCTAACTAGAGAAACTGCTACGTCTGAAGCTCTGTTACTTAAATTAGACTTTAATATTAGATTTATTTTAACACAATGCGACCATAAAGAACTGACCTAACTGGAAATACAACATGTGAGCTAATTTGTGCCGTTAAAGAAGAAGCTGCACATCACGCCTGCACGTATCACCCATTAAGAAAATAAAATTGGAGACGAAGTACAGAGCAGTGGAAGTGTACCAGTGAAAACAGGGGTTGAATAGCAATGTGGTGTCTTAAAAATAAGTGATTAAAGATTGTTCAAACATGTACAAATCACTCCTAATTCAACTTCAAGAAGGTAAATGAGAAGGAGAAACAGCTATAACATGGTTAAATGCTCTGAAAAGCTGATTTAGCATAATAGGTCTGCCTTAAAGGTGTCCAAAGTCGGTTTTAAAGCTATGTCAGTTGTTGATTCCATCCTGGGACAGGTCATGGGAAAAAAAAAAAAAAAAAAGAGTTTGTATGTTGGGTTTTAATATATTTTGCGTGCGATACTTGTATGGATGATTAGATCTGATGTTGATCGATGTTTCTCAAGGGTTTTCCATCGGATGTTGGAGCACAGATGTTACTCTCCTTTTTGGATCATAGTCACAAGTTAGAAAACGTTCTGTTCTTCTCTGAACTCTTTCAATCTTATGCTTGTGAAGCTAACTAGAGGCACTGCTCAGTCTGGTGCACCGTTACTCAAGACTTTTATCTTAAATTTATTTTAACACAATGAGATCATAAAGAAGCTAGCTGGGAAAGAGGAGAGCTGATTATTGCTGTTAGACACAATTAGGCTGTGTTTGTGAGTTTGTTGTGATAATGTGTGCATTATGTTATCATATAACTGCTGAACATTCCTCCATAGACATACATGATGATTACTTGATTACACAATTTTTGGAATTGAGTACTTCCTGTGTAATGCCAGGTTCTTTCGGTCAGGAGCTAGCTTTCCAACAAGGACTTAAGTAACTTCATTTCCTCTTCAAACAACAAAATATCAACTCAACCAACATTACTCCAAGAACAACCCAATCCAGAACATCTGACTTTTCATTAAAGGAGCTTGATTTTCCTATTATAGTCCGATTCAAATGAGTTGGAGTAATGAGCAGTGAAACAGGCCAATAACAAAATGCAAAGCATAAAATCAAGCGGCTGATCAAAGTGTAGTCACCATACTTCTACATGAGTCCTGCTGGTAGTGAGTCTAACCCTTTCTTCTCTGAGGATGAGGTGTTCAGTGTCTGGGATATGCAGGTGATGACAGCAGATGCAGGTGTGAATGCTGCTTCTATTAAACACAGGCATTACCAATTTCAACATGAAAGAGAAAGTGGGAATTTATGACTATGTGGACAGAAATGGGCAGCCTGCATTACTGTAAACTGCTTCAGCTAATATTACAACTCTGAACCTGTAGTAGTGCTGTCACGATACTAACATTCTCAAACTTTCAATACTAAGGAATAGACTCGATACTCAATACTGATTTTAATACCACGATAATAATAATAAAAAGACACTCTTTGATTAGGCAATACAATGTCATTTTCAACATTAAATTGCAGTACTTTCTTTTATATTACCATATATGTACCATGCATCTGTGTAATCCATAGTGGTCTATGGGTGTATACTAGTCTATGTGTCTTATATTTGTTCTGACACAGCTCAAGATCATTCTAAAGCTATTCACAAAAGGTTCACTTCTGTCCTGTGACTTTCTTTTAGTGTTAATACTTGCTCAAATGAGTAACTAGTTTCAATACTAGTTTTATTTTCAATTAGTACCTGGTTTTTGATACTTTTCACAACTCTATATTTTACATAATTTTGCCTCCAGATGCTTTCATTATGTAAAGTTGAACATTCTGATGACATATTATATCAAAAGGTTTACTAAATAATTTTGTAAAAGAAATGGTGCAGATGATCAATAAGTGGTGTATTCCAGTGTGTCTGCCTCACAACAAATTGAACATACAATTCCAAGTATCTCTCCCCTGGGATGGCTGAAGTGATTTAGCTGCTGACCCTCACAGCAAAAAGGTCCTGGCCTCCTGGGCAGGGTGGAGTCTTTCACTTTGGAGTTTGCAATTTCTTCCTGTACCCAATTTTTTACCATGTTTTTCAGCCAAATTTACCCTAAGGTCAAAATAAGTCGTGTTAGCTTTGCTGTGACTGCAAATCTCCATACTGGTCTCTGAAAAGCGCTTGTAAAGTCATCATAGTAATTCATTAAAATATTCAGAAAGTAAGTGAAGAATAACTTTGGACCACTGCAAACCATTTCAAATGCTGTAAGTACTTGGTCAATGATCAAAGGGTAGGCAGTTCAAACTTGCATTCTGTCTACTTCACCACATTGACCTGTCTAGTTATCCATAGGTTTCAGAGTGATGAGAAAACTGGGTCCGCTGCCATAGCAATGATCAATTCAAAACCAAATATTTTATCTTTTGAGTGGTCAGAAGTCCTCAAAATGGCACCTATAACAGGAAACTGAAACTCCTGAATAGCATAGAATTGGCATCTGCATAATCCCTCAGTCGTCCAGGTCTGTTCTATTCAAAATAAAACAAAAATCTGTCAACTGGATCAAACATTGTAAACTTCTTCCTATTGCTGCCAGTTCCATAGCAAAAGAAAATTATTTGGTGTAAAAGCTTGTCATTTCACCCCACATTGATCTTTTTATTGGATACTTAGACACTAAACTGTACCAAATGTAATTTAAAAACATGCTGCGGCATGAAAGAAATCCAGGTTACATCACTCCTTTTGGCAACTTGTGTTTTTTGGCAGCACTTTTCAAACCAAGACAAAAATGTGTTGGCAGATATTTAGTCACATCTCGCCACACTACTTCAGAGCCCTGAAAAGTTCTGCACAAAACTAACAAACACACTCCAAAACTTTGTTGTTTTAAGGTAGCGCTGGATGTAGCCTTAAGAGCAGAGGGCTTTGTACCATCACCAGAGTCTAAGATGATATTAGAGAGACAAGAGGTGAGGTGAGGTGCGAGCCAACCAAAACAAATCAAGACAAACTCACCAACGCTGAGGAAAAGTCTCTACGAGGAAACCAGGGCTCAGAGGGCGGAGCAGAGAGCATGAGCTACTGTTTTATATAATGGTTACAGGAACAGCAGACTTCTACGTTACAAACTGAGAGGCACAAAAGTCATATTTGTTAAACAAAATTGATTGATTACAGTTGGTGCTCCAGTTAATTGAATACCAAAAAATGGGTACTGGAAAAAAAAAAAAAAAAATCTGTTATTTCTGCCCCACAAAACCCAGAATAAAGCCAAGTCCAACCCATTGACACGTTCTTCATCTACAGGTTAAAGTTTGACAGAAAATAAATGTTTCAAATAATTACAATTGCAAATATGAAACAATTCATTTCTGTCTTATTGTCTTATTTTATTTTAGTTGAAAGGAAATAAATGCTGTTTTCAGTCTGTGTATTGGTATAGGCTATTATCAGTATCAGCAAATCGAATCAGCGAATCAGTATTGGAACTGAAAAAGCTGGATTGGTGCATCCCTAAGCAGATGATCTTGGGTTTGACTCCCAGGTCGACCGAGGCCTCCCTTAACATAATATGATCGTCTCCATGTCTGGGTGATTTTCCTCTGGTTCTTAGTTTGGTTTATTCCTGGCTAGATCTCTTAGGCTTGGTTTAGTTCTGCTTAAGCCCTGGTTCACTCTAAAACCATAACCATAAGTGGTAATTATGATTTGTATGGAACTTTCATGCATACTACAACTTTTAAGCTAGCATACAAATTCATCGATGGTTATACCTGACTCTGCAGTGGCGTGATCTGCTGGTTAAGTGCAATAAATCATACTGTGGGCTGCATACCATTCACAGTTTTAATGCTGTAGTCCTGGCTAGGCTCAGGTGTGCGGCTGATTGCTTAATAGAATGAGGTACATCAGGGCATATTTTGGCTGGCCTGATTGGGTAATAGTAGTACAGTTATTCAACATGTAGCAGTTCTAGGGCTGTTTACGTGAAGGAATGTGCACCCAGGAGGCTTGTCGGTAGACTGCGTTGTGATTGGACAAAACCTTGGACTTTCCCACTCCTCTGCACACGGCACTCACAGAGCAATACAGTTGCAACTTCAGGACCATTAAAAGTCATTTATTTAATTGGAGGATAAAAAATTAAGAGAAATTTATTACTGATTTTTATTTTTGTCATATCAAATTTTAAACTAAGATATCATTTCTATGAGGATGCACCAATTAGCTTCATGTCCTCTTTCATCATATTGTTAAATGCACTATACTTGATTTTTGGTGTTTAAAAACATGAAAAACAGAACTAGTTTATTTTAAAGAGTGATCCAAAACTTCCCTGTTACATTCCTAGCATCCTAAATATTCAGAGTGAGAAGTTTATAAGCACTTTTCACAACTTTCAAAGGCCAGAGGAGGAGTTTTGTCATCACACTGATGTTCACAACAACTTGCATGAACACCATCTATACTTCCTGGTTCGTGGGCTATAAAAACTCTTTATAATTAGTCGTGGACAGGACACAGCGGTCTTATTTTCATCGTAAGAGCTACTTTTACAATATATCTGTAATGGGGCAAGACGCATTTAACCTTTTTCCAAGATATTTTTGAGCAACCATAGACACAAATCATTTGGCCTTGAGGAGGGCCTCCGCCTGTTGTTTTCCATGGAAAAAAGAGTAATGTGTTCCTTTGGCTATATCTCCCTCAGTATGGCATAAAACTTATCCCTTGATGGGGATGTGCCAAAGTACGGTTTTAAATGTCTATTTCCATGATATCATGCAGATGACATGTCATACTGTACCTAAATTTTATATCTGTCAGTGCATTGTGCAAATTAAACTAATCATTTTTAGCACTTTTAACTTTGGCAAACACTGCTGCAGGGTAAATAACAAGGGATGACTTGTGTGAAGTGAAATCCTCCATGGAAATATCCCTCTAGTGCCCAGGCCTTATATCTGTGAATGAGTGTTCATGTTTGGGATGTGGAGGAGGTGTGTCTGCCTTAGGGACCTCTGCTGTTTATCTCCATGAGCTGAAACTCTATCTGCTACACTGTCTAAGCAGAACCAGGAAGTACGTGGAGAGGGGGAGTCTGAGCTGACAGGGGTAAAATACAGTGTGAGGAGGAGAGCGTGTTATTGTGCAAGAAAAACATGTATCACACATTTGACATTTCCCTATAAACAAAAGGATTGGGTATCTGTGGCTGGAGGGGTAAGGTTAATACACTGAAAAAAATGGTCAAAAAGAGGGGTTACTCAAATTGCAAACAAATTTGACAACGATAACTTGACTTTTTTATGATTACCTGCCCAACATATGTTTAAGTCTTACAAAGATCGCTTGACTGATTTTGAATCTCATGTTTTTGATTCCCCTCCCCATTATGAATGTTTGGGGGACCAGAGTGTTAAATATTATGTGTTCATTTAGCAAGGCCTACACACCTAGCAAGTGCTGGTAAAACCCAACACTGTTTCTCACAGGGAAGAGATCAAGTGAGAATTCATGGATTTCAGATTCCTGTTCCTGTTCAATGCAATATTTTGAGGCCTTTTTCCTATTCAAAAGACATAATATTTAGCTTTAAATTCTACATGTTTTTTATGCGAGTATTGGTGGATATTTCCTTTTACCTTTATATTACTGTAGACAACACCTTAAAACAGTCAAATCTAAAGCATGAACTTGAACTGTATCCTCCAAGGTCACTGCGAGTCAACAGGTGAACTCATGAACAAAACTCATGACAGGACGTAATTATCTTTGTGGGAGTCCATTGTTCCCGCGGTGACGACCCAAATCAACCAGTCAAGTTTACATTTATATTGTCACCACGGCGACCGGAGGCAGAACGCAGGCTGCCACGGAAACAGCCACCCAGCAAGCCAGACCGACGCGAGCAAAGGTCAAATTAAAGTCAGGCTCTGCTCCTCTGGCTCCTGTTTAATCCTGAGGTCTTTGTGTAGCGAGGTGCAGAGCTAAAGTTGGGGATTTGCAGTGACCAGGATTCACACGGAGGGATCATCCAAAACACAGGGGGATTATGGGTAGTGCAGTCCCAAACAAAAGGGGGGGCCCAGTGTCGCCAGTCTGCAGTGGGGCAGAGACCAGGGAGCAGGCGCTGTCATGAAAACATGTGTGACTGAATGTATGTGGGATTTAACACACATGGACCAGAGGAAGGGAGAGCCGAAAAACAGTATGGGCTAGTGTTTGGAGGGGGCAAGGGGCCATGGCACTTGACATAGCAAGCAGAGAGCACAAAATCTTTAGTCTCGCCGGAATCACAATCAGTATTAAATTTGAATGTGTACTATGTCACTTTTCTGGTGGGGAGACTAACACTTGTTTGTTTCCATGGAGATATTATTGCTTTGCAGAGAGACAGTCCCCCCACCATGTCTCCCCCTGGCGGGGGATGCCCAGAACACCAATCCAGGGAGGAGACCATCCAGAACAGATGTCCAATCCACCTCAACTGGCACCTCTCATTGTGGAGGAGCAGCAGATCTAATCTGAGCTCCTCCCATGTGACTGAGCACCTCAACCTCTCTCTAAAGGGAATGTCCTACTACCTTGCGAAGAAAACTCACACAAACAGTTAGACACGAGACATAGGGACCCATCGACAGACCTTGAACCCTGATTTTGCAGAAAACTCACCAAACGTTGAGAGAGAAAACAGTTCCAAACTTGGGATCTTCTTGCTATGAGACAGAAGTGCCACTATACATTACATCTACTGTTACTCTAGTAGCAGCACAAAGACAATTGTGAATTCATTAATAATGCAATGTGCGCATCAGCAGCTATATGAAACTATAATAAGATTGCAATCTGGAAGTTAGAGCTGAGACTGAGATGAGGGTGGGTTGGCTGTACCATATTTAGTGTAGTTCTAGTTTACTTCTTATATACATAGTATACACAGTGCACACAGTACAATATGTAGTGATCCACTCATGCTTTGTTGTCTCAAAAAGCTGTTCTAAAGCTGCCCACGTGCCCAAAAATGTATACTAGTACTGTGCCAAAATGTTTGGGAGAACTAGGAATGAGTTAAATTCAAATGACTACTTCTTTCGTTCATGGTTTCAAAATCCCCCGCTTAAAGGGCATTTTTTTCCATTGTGGGCGAGAGCATATGTCCATAGGATGACAGAGCGGTGGCTCTCAGGGGAAGTTAAGGCTCCTAAAGACATGACTTAGTTTCATCACCTCTTCAGTTTAAACACGAGGGTTGGAGCTCTGTGCATTTAGTCTGAGCTAAGTTTGAGTTTCCTCTGTCGTCCTCTGCCTGACTATTATAATGTAATCCTACTGTGATAACACGGGATCTATCAGCAGCAGTGTAAGCATAAGGGCATGTTACATAAAGTTTTGTCTATGAGGCAAATTTAGACTATGGCATCAAGGTGTTTCATAAGTACCCACTGTACAGTGTGCTACTGCAATTCCTGTTGGTACTGATGGCCAAATGCTTAGCACTTTTGGTCACTTTAGGTGGTCCACACTACACAATCTGGGAAAAGACCATTTCATTATAGATTGACAAAAATTTGAAGAAATGAACGGTCAAAAGTCCAGATGAGGTAGTAAGACAGTGGCTCAGTAGTAAGGGTGGGCAATATTGAAAAATTATATGTATGTTTTGCATATGTAGACAAGCCACAATATGCTATTTTTTTTGCCAAAATATAGACTAAAATAAAAGCATGTTCTTTTTCATTATGGATGTTTTTATTGTGTTGAAAAACATAGAAAAACATGTTTTTACTCTGAGTGGGCTTGTATCTCCACAATCCTGACTGGTACTTGGCCTGGAGGAGGGCCTCTTCCTGCTTGTTTCCATAGAAAAGTTGTTCCTTTGTGTATACTACTCCACAGAAAAATGTATCTTGATGGAGAATGTTCCATAGTGTGATTTTAACTTCCATGTAATCATCCAGTTCACTTTCCACCTCCAGAAAGTGCACTTTAGCGGTGCAGCTTGGTTAGGGTTAGTGTTGCACAAACTGTGAATGGATCATAAAAACTAGAAAAGTGCCAAATTATCACTTTATAATTTTGGGAGATTGCACTAGACTTTAACTTATTTTTAATCAGCACTTTAAAGAAGAAATCTTGTCCTTGCACCTGTTATATAACTATAATCTGTGACAGCTGTGCATCATTATTTTATCATTTGCACATTTTTAATCACAATATTGATTTAAAACTACTTAATAAAAGAAATAAGTCTGCCGACTTCCACGGTGCACAACAAAGAGCTGTGTTGTTGGCAGCACCTTCGATGGATAGATGAATGACTACGTGACACTGCTGAATCCTGCATGTATCACCGATTAAGAAAATAAAATTGGAGAGTAAGTACAGAGCAGTGGGCGTATGCCAGTGGCAGTGAAAACGGGAGCTGGTCGGCAATATGATGTCTTGAAAATAAGCGATTAAAGATTATTTCAAAGACAACTTCGACAGGATATGAGAAGGGGAAACAACTGTAACATGGTCAAAAGCTCTGAAAAGTAAATTCTTCTTTAATTATAGACGAGGGACTCAATATTCTAATTTTGGATATTTCTAGAACATCTCTCGCACCTTTACTCAGTGGTTACACCTCACATCCACAAATCCAAATGTTAGTGGTTTGATTACAGCTCATTATAATGATGTTGTGTCATTGGGCAAGACACTTTTGCCTAAGTATGAATGTGGTGTGAGAGTAATTGGTGGTGGTTGGAAGGATCAGTCTACTCAGGTTAGTAGTGGCTACAGCAGTAGATTACAACCAGCATGTGTGGTGACTGACTTACGTATTTTCAAGCACTTTGGGTGTTTTAAAAAACCAGTAGCAATCCAAAGCATCAAAAACTGAAGACATTTTACAGATTTTATAATGGAATGGCACCACCAAGGCTCTATATTGTGCAAAACTGACTCTGAGCGTTTTAAGGTTAACAGCAATTTTTTGCCTCAATTGAACAGCTTTTCTCTTCAGTACTCTATAAAATAACCTTAAAATGTTTGCTTTTATTTTTGAATAGTTTTGTTTTACCTTTTGTTGAGCTGAGATTCTTTGAAATTATTAAAATTATTCTAGTGAAGCTGTATGTGTTTAAAAGTTTAAAAGTTTAAAACCACAATGAAACATTTCTAGTATATCCACTTAATGACATCACAAGGAGGAACACAGTATTTTCAGTTTGAGAAAACAACACTGCCTAAATATGCAGGATCTGTGTGTAACATTTATGTGAATTAAACAAAACACAATTCCAGGTATGTTTGTGATGAGAAACATATTCACAAAATTAGTTGGTGTGTTTGGAAGTATGCTTAAATGTAATCACTGCAAAATTTTGAAGTGAAACTCAAAAGGTGTTTTTCAAGTTTCCTCGATAACACAAACTACCTAAACGAGGCCGTCCGGTCACACCCTTGGCTCCATGTGTGGCTCCACGCAAAGAATTATGCAACATTGAACTGCTATTGTCAGTCCTCCTCCTTTGACACTGTAATTACAAGGCACAGGGTTTTTACTGACTTCAGCAGTTTACACTATCAACACTCTGCACGTACGATTCACAGGCACTATCAAAATATATCACTAATATTGAACAAAAAAAAAAAACACTCAAAAACTACATTGTACAATATAATGAATGGGGGATGCAATTGGGAATGCAATTAACAGGTCTGATCAAAATGAAGAGTGCATGTAGAAAAGTTGTGCACAAAAATATGCAAAGTCAAAACAAGGATATGCATTAATAAACAATACTTTGTTTATTTTGGTAAAAGTTAGATGATAGGATGCTTTAGAGCAGGGGTCACCAACCCTGTGCCCGCGGGCGCCATGTCGCCCCCAAGCCTCACATGAGTCGCCCCGCAGACCGGTTCTAAAAATAGCACAACTCACTAATGAGCTGCATCTAAAATTAGATTTTATTCTGTTGCCTTTTTTTAATAACCCTTGCATTTATATAGATTTAAAAATGACAATATCATAAACATATGTTCATTATACGTGAAGTTTAGATAAGTTAAGGTGAACTTTGACCTACTCACTTCAAAGGTCAGTATTGTGCGCATGGCAAAACCAGTGCTCCGCTCGCGAGCACTGGATGCGCTGAATGCAGTTTCTTACTCCAAAACATGGTAGAAAATAAAGAGATCACTTTCACAACGATTTAAGACTGTAAATGAAACCTGCGCGTATCTCATCTGCGGAGCGACTGTGGCGACGGCAAAGCGGCACAATGTGGAGGGACACTTCACTACGTCTCACAAAGCTCCACACTAACTACCCACGGGGACGAGCGCTCCCCCACGGGGGCGCGCACTATGGGCAGAACAAGCCCAGAGCTAAACGCAGCTTTGGGTAAACAACAGGCTTTTTTCACGACACCGGTGAAAAAGTCACACAACGCAACCGAGATTTATTTTAAAAATATGTAAGCTTATTTTTCTTTAACATTACATAATTGATAACTTTATGAAACATGGTGCAATGTATATTATTTATGTTTTGTTAAAAAGGTTTGTCAATGGATAGTGAAAATGGGACACTTTTCCTATGAGATGTAGCTTTATTTGAACGCTTTAGTGTGAAAACATAACTGCACAAAACATGACTACACAGCTCTTTTAGGTTTATGGTAAAAAGGGCTCTGGGTGAGTTTTTAAATTTTTATTGTATAATTTGTGGAAAATGATCAATTTTGGCCCTATACAGTATATATTGGTATAAAAATATATGCCCAAAACTACTGGCAGTGCTTCTCCTTCTCTTTTCCATCCTTTCTCTGGTTTCTAAACAATCGGTATCGGCATCAGCCAAACTTGCAACTATAGACTCGAAGCGATTAAACCTCGAACTTTGAAGTTACTGAAATCTACACAGCCACTGCCACCTGTAGTTATTCAATATATTTCACCATAGGACTTTTGCCCAAGGGAAAAACAACATTATGGCGATATGTTCCTAACTCACAACAACCTTCTATAGGGCTGGGTGCTCCGGTTTCATTCTCATTAGAGATTATTATTATTTTTTTTTAAATGTCATAAAAAGCTAGAATTGCAATAAAAATATTTCAGTAAAATACCGGATTAAAGTTAGGCTCAGTTTCTCACCAATTTTCTTTTTTTGTCTAAAGGATTTTTTTTTTTTTTTTTTCCCCCATTATTAATTTCCACAACATATACAGTACAGCTTTTTAACCATTGCCATTTAACACAAATATAGTCAAACTTCTCCAAAGTCTGAACTGATCCAAACCACACACTTTTACTGACAGAGGACTGGCTGTAGATCTCCCCATTAAAAAACAAACTGATCACTGACAGAAATGACTGAATCTGTATTCAAATCCGATGAATTGCACAGCCCTATTTTTTAAAAATTTTTGAGATTTTTATAATCATGATTTTTCAATGAATGCACTGTACTTTAGATTTGAGGTTTTGCCGTGGGGTGAAGTTACTATAGTTCACCTGTAGTCCCTGAGGCAGCAGGTGTACAGAGCCGGTTTGATGAGCTTGTGTCCTCAACCCAACCTACACCTGTCATTGAGCCATTTCACACGAGACAGAGTGAATCATTCATAAAAATACCTCCAACTTCAGTCTGCAGAAACAAGGAGAGTCCAAGCAGTGCAAGTGTGGATATTCCACTTGTTTATAGAACTGCTGGAACATAAGGATTAAGATGTCAACGTCATTGGGTTAATCGATAACCGTGATGAGACGTGATTTTTACATTAGTAGAGATCAACCAATATGTTGGTTTTTTTTCATGGCCGATGCTGATATTTTAGAACCCAGAACTGCCAATAACCAATAACCTCTGCCAATATAATTTAGGACCAATATGTATGCAAGTGTTTAAGTTTAAAAATGTACTTAAAAAGAAAAATGTAAAAGTATTTTATGCAGATTTTCACTTAAAAGTAGTGATTTTGATAAAGAATTTTGTTCAACAGAAACAACTGAATCAACAGTTTTTTTTCCTAACCATTTTTATTTGTATATAATTTGTCTCAAACCATCAATGTGTTAAGCCTTTTTAGCAGGCCTCAAACAATAATAAAAAAATAAAATAAAATAATAATAATAATATTTTTTTTGTCCTGTTAAAAAATGTAGTGGAGTAAAAAGTACAGATACATACTATCAAAAAATGAAAAAGTAAAAAGCACCCACTTTAAAATCTACTTAAGTAAAAGCACAGATTCCTAAAAACTGTACTTAAAGTAAAAGTAGTAAAGTATTGTACTTGTTACATTCCATCACTGCCACTTAAGTGTTATAATAAAACTTTGATTTTCCATTAAGTAGTTAGCCCAAACTAAATATCTTGCTATACTGAGATTTCAGTCCGATACACATAAAAGGGTAAATATCTCTGATTGTTAGAACTAAAAAAAAAATAATAATCGTTACCATTTTAAAAGCAATAAAGTCATTTAAATTCAATCTGTACTCCAACAAATATAAACATGCATTCATAACTCACTCTAAATACAGCTAAAATACAATTACTTGCTTGACTAAAGACATGTCCAACCAATTGATGAGTCGATTAAAAAGGAGATGTGGTAAAAGCTCTTAAAACTATTGAGTACCGTATATGTATCTGACCCAAACTGCACGCACAAGACTACACCTGCACAGGAGTTCATGCAAAAACTATTTATGCAAAAAAAGTACTAGAAAACAATGTACTTATATACAGACAGATCAAACTTGTGAGTTTAATCTGACTTTTTATACCAAAAAGCTCTTTCACTCAATAACTTCTCTTTTCTGTTGTTGTCCCACATAAATCCTTATAATCTAAATAAAATGATTAGTCGACTAATACAAAATTTGGTCAATTGACTAAACAACTAAAGGCCCACAGCACCATCTCCTTTAAAACTAACAAAACAATATCACTTTGATGACTGCATTGTTTGTATGTTTAAAAGGCTGTATAAAAAACTGATACTAATTATAATAAGAGTTTTTACCATATCACCAAAACAGCATTTGTGATACCCAATTTTGAATATCACTTTTTTTTTTTTAAATATCTACCTCCTTTACCTGGGCCCTTCTTGCTGTGAGGGGAGAGTGCTAGATTTTCAACCACTGTGCTACCAACTGTGCAAATGCATCTGTCAAAACATTCAACAGAGATGCACAAAAGCTTTACACTGATCTAGAAAATGACTAAGCACTCATTTCAATTAGATACAACTGGTGCAATAACATGCTATACAACCAAACGCAACAGAGCGGCACAAAGTTACCAGTGTTAAAAATACTTCTGTCATCAAGCACAAAGAGCTTAGTCAAATGGCTCTTGTGGGTTTGAAGTGCACTTACTTTTCATTCACATATTAATTTAAGCACAAACAAACTCTGAAGAAGCGTAGACGTTTCCTGCTTTAGTTCACCGTGTTCTTTATAACCCACATAACTAGTTCTGCACCAGTAATCACGTCAGAGTAAAATATAATTACCTCCTTTCTACAACCTCTTCACTTAGCTTTTACAAGTTTTTTTTTTTTTTTTTTCAAAGTTCACAATGGACAAATGAAATAAACTGCAAATATATTTAAAGTGGGGCTGAGCATGTCCACTAGTCCGGAGGTGGGTGGTTAGATCCCTGTCCTGGGCTGTATCATTTGGCTGAGACACTGCAGTAACAATGTATTAATAGGTCTGTATTTAGTGGAGGGTTCACTTTCACCCCTCGCTCAAACTGCACCCAGTTGTGACTGCAGGGAAAGGTCAAGGTGTTACAATCACACTCAGGATGGTGCTCTGTTATGTCATCGCCTTTGAAGCTGCACACGCCAGACCACGTGTCCACAGCATAGCTATTCATTTGTTAAGGTAAAAGGCTGCAGTCGGCTCCGGTATCCAGCCAGAATAGAATCCCAATGGAAAGAATCGGGATCGTCTAAGCTCTTCTCCCTACTGTTAATTACATTCTTGCGTCCGCTGCTCCATGCAAAATTTGAGCTGGGGTCCCACTTTCTACATTGTATGCAAGCAAACACTGAAGATAAAGCAGGTTAAGAATCAGAATCAAACCAGCAACTTTCTATTGGGCAGAGCTGTAGTCTTAAATGAATCTCAGTAAGTGGTAATAGCTCATTTGGCTTCTTGAGCAGAAATAATTTCAGTGGCAGAACAGGAAATGAGAGGCAGTTGTCTAAACCTGTGCCAGACAGGTGACACGCCGAGCCACATTCGGGAAACAGGTGACAACTTTTCTCACGGCATTGCTGCTCTAAGTAAACAAACCAGAGCTGTATAAACTACCTTTTACAGCAGCCAGCCCTGCTCTCTGCACTGTACTATTCAAACGTCTTGGTTTATTTTTTAGATTATTTCAGTGCTGCTGGGGCAACCTGTTATAAGAGGCCCATCTAGAGCTAGGCTTTGTCAAAATAAACAACATTAAACGTGAAATTAAATCTGAACCTGCGCAAGTTTCGCGTGGAGACCTGAACAACATGCATTTGAAATCAGGGCTCTATCACACTACATGTCTGCGTTATGTATGTGTAATTTTATAATGTTCTGTAATTTTAGACCACATTCAGTTAAAAAAATACAAGAAAAAACCTATGAAAATCAGTCATTGGCATTTTAAATTATGGAGCAGTGGATGTTTTCTTAACTACAATAACATATTTGATACTGTAGGTACAGTGAAACCTGTCAGAAAGGAAAAGGGTCAAATCATTTAGGTCAAAAACTGCCTCTCTCCCTACCTCCTTCTCTCCCTCCTTCCCTCCTTCTCTCTCGCTCCCTTTCTCTTGCTCCCCCATCTCTCACTACCTCTCTCTCACTCTATCCCACTCGCTCGCACTCTCTTTCTCTCTCCTGTCCTCTCTCTTTCTCTCGCTCTCTCCTCCTCCCTCTCTGCCTCTTTCTCTCTCTCTTTCCCTCTGCCTCCTTCTTTCTTTCCCTCCGTCTACCTCTCTTCTGTTCCTTTCTGTTCTCCCCCCCTCCTCCCTTTTTCTTTCCATCCCTCCTCAGTGTCTCACCCTCCCACAGCTCAAAGTGCATTTTTCCCTCTACTTTTCTGCTGTCCGTTCAAATTACAAGACGGGGTTAAGAGTCTTACAAATTCCATTAGTGAATATGGGATTAAGCATTAAGCCTTTTTAAAACTGTTGCCAGTAATTAACTAAACAAACAGAGCCTTTTGTAACGTGGTACGTGCATGAGCCCGGCCTAATTATGTGGGAATACAGGGAAAAGGCTGCCGGCTACAAGGATTTTAGGCCCATGGAAATGTACACGGGAATGCTACGGTCTGCTTTATAGGAAATGTGACTAATGTAAATGGAAAGTATAAATGTTGTATATAAATGTAAGGTCTTCCTAAACAAGTCTGATTGATAGCATGAGCTCATGGGAAATGAGTTATTTACTGGGGTGTTTTACTACTATACACTGATGACATTGCAGTGTCCCACTTTGGAATATTTTACTTTTTATTTTAAAAACATATTTACCAATTTGGTGTTATGAGAGAAAACAGTGTATACTGTTGTTGTGTACTTAGGCAACACACTTGTCCATGTACAAGTCCATGTACCAATGCTGATTTTTGTAGTAATACAGTGAGTTCTTGGATCTAGGCACTAATAAAAATGATCAGGTTCAATATTTGTGCATTTCAGGGCAAAGTACAATGAAATCAACAGGAAAATTCTGTCTCTTGCCCCCATCTGGGAGTCTGACGTCATCACATCCTGAAGACCACCAGTGCTGTGATATGTGCATGAGTGAGTGGTGGTGGTTTGCAGATTTTCAGCCTTGCTTCAGTCATTGTACACCAGGGCAGCTGTGGCTACAGAATAGCTTTGATTGCTTATACCATTTCCAGGTATACACCAGATGCATTGTTGTAACTAGTTTTTACACAAACTATAGCACTGCATAACAAACCAGGACTGAACCCTGGACTAAACAATCAATTACTCAAACTTATGTCATTTACATCTTTTACAACAGCATTACCAAATGATTCACGGTAAACAAACCCATAATGTCCATAATAAGAGAGGAAAGATGTTGGCAAACTGTCTGTTATTTTTTTTACTTTGAAACAGGTTTAATGTTCCAGCCAGATCTGGTGCAATGTATGTAAATATCCCATTCATTCTACACTGGGAGGGAGTATCTGAGCTCCTCTTACACTCCACTGGATCATTCATTACAGACTTAATGTATGAATGAAGTGTACATGAGCCAACGGGAATGAATGCAGTTTATAGTACATATCATATCCATTACTACTGTCTTCCAGGAATCTGGTGATACAGTACAGATCACGATGCGCACTATGATAAGATCCAGATACCTCCAGACACTGACTAGTACTGCTAACAAAGGTGAGGTAAAGCATTATTATCATAACAGTCCGCAGTAGCTCTGAGTATTTAGAAAAGTGTTGGTTTTATCCATTGAATAGTTTCAGTGTATTTTTGTTTATCGTGATATTGTCAATTTAATATTGTGACAGGCCTAACTATAAGATGCCCAAAAGCTGACTAAAGCCCGGCACACAGTACAGGATTTGTCAGTTTTAAACAATTTGTAAACTTGCAACAAGCAACGCAGACCACAGACTCAAAGAGAATGTGTGTGCAATCGTTCAGATAAATGCTTTTTAAAGCACATAATCTTTGCAATAAATTACAGGAAGTGGAATCCCTATTCCTATCCGGCAGCAGCTTCACCCCGATGCTCACTGCCTGGATTCAGGTAAACAGACATATGCAAGGAACTACTCTCGCCTTTTTACATAAAAAACAAAACAAAACAAAACAAAAACTAAAAAAAAACTTTCAAATTGAATTAATAGTGCTGTTTGTGGATTAGATGTCATAATGGATAATATGGATGAGAATGCTGCAGTTTAACTTCACAACTTTATGAGAGGTGAGGAATAAAGTAGTCTTTAAATTACTTTTGCTATTTTTGCTTGTATCTTGCGCCTCTGTGTCAATCACTCCATTTGCCCCCGGTGCTCTATTTTATTGGCTGTTGCCGTGTTGATCTTTTGAAGGTTACGATATGACACAGCAGCTTAGAGTCGCACAGACACCACACATGAGGAGTGTGGTGGATTCAAAATTGTATACAAAGCTCCAGTGTCTTCTGTACTGTGTGGCAGGCCTATGTATTGACATCACAGATTCAATTATTCATCCATATGTCATAATAATTATTTAATACCATTTTTTATGTCTTCATTTTATTCTTCATTTTATTTTGCAACACAGCAAAATACACATTGGTATTCAGTATAACCAGAAGCAAGGTCAATAGAAGTTAGTGACCAGAGCCTGGTGCTGTTGTGCAAAATGACAAGAAATATATACCGGTAAATAAAAAATATGACACACTTATGCACATAATCCTATCTTAGAGTCAGACTTGAATAACTAAATCAGGACTAACCCAGGACTAACCCAGGACTAACCCAGGACTAACCCAGGACTAAACAAGAGCCAAGCAAGGACTAAACAGGTCTAAACAAGGTCTAAGGAAGGACTAAACCAGGTCTAACTAAGGACTAAATCAGTTCTAACCAAGACTGAACCAGGACGACACCAGGTCTAACCCAGGACTAAATCAGGTCTAACCTAGGACTAGATCAGGTCTAAGCAAAGACTAAACCATGACTAAAACAGCCCATAATGCAGTTCTGGAGATGCTGTGACCCAGTTTTTGAGCATCAAAATATGTCCATTGTCAAACATTCTCAAGTCCGCCTACTAACCAACGATTCATTGATAAAAAATTGTTACGGCATCAACTGTACTGTGCTCACAGCTCAGTATTGGTGATATGAGAGTCAGGTTTGGACACGAGAGCAGTTCCATTATTAGAGGAATGTTCAAATACAAATGTCAGACCCATTCGGCAGAATAATTATTTGAAAAGGGGGATTTTCCACTGACTCACCTGGCAACCACCAACCAGTTGCGAGCAACCACGGAGATATGGAGGAGTTAAGCCAAGGTCAAGGTTAAATAAGAATTATGTGATGAAAATTGTTAGCAGTATCCCAATTGGTACAATATTACTCAAATTACTTCACCAAACAATATTGGAACAATATTTACACATATTTTACTACACAGTAGTTTTGAGAGCCATTAGCACTCTCCCTACTAGTTGTATAATTCAGTGTTTTCCAACCACAGGTACATGAGTAATTAACAAGGGGTACTCTCAGAGACTGTATAAAGAAGCATAGTAAGTTAGTGTGACATCTGACTACGAATATCATAACAATCAAAGAGCCAATCAGTAGCAAGGGTGTTGAATGCCCCTTCCTGCCCACACCGCTGCTTTAGTGCTGTCAATCAACTTGTTGCTAACAATAGCGGGGAGGCTTTAGCAAAAGAGGGCAGCTCATTGCTCTGTTATTAAAATTCATAGCTTGATTTAGGGACAAAATAGTGAAATAAAAAACACAGGATCATGTAGACTGGGTAATATGGATGTTTTATGTCTGCCAGGAACAGTTACAGAGAGAGGGGCGACATTTTTTCAACAGAAAGCTAAATTAGAGTCAGAGCTGATGGAGCTGAAAGCGTGCGCGTGCTTACTTACCATTTGGAATATGGGGGCTAGTGCATGAGCAATGTCCATTTAAACATACAGTCTAAAGTGAAATTTTATAGTATTTAAAAAAAAAAGTTATCAAGTTATTCTTAGGTACTTCTTGGAGGATTTGTGGATTTTTTATGTCAATATTAAAATGAGAAAATGTAATAGTAGTACTTTAATACAACTTAAAGCCATAGTATGCAACTTTTTAGCCCAAAAAATAGACTTAAATATAGGTGTTTTTTTTCAGTGTGGTTGTTTTTATTGCACTGACAGAAATGAAAAAGTGGGCTCGCATCTCCACAAACCTGATTCTTTATTTGGCCTCGTGGAGGGACTTCTTCTGCTTGTCTCTAGGAAATGTGGTTTCTTTGGCTATAATTTTTCACAATATAGTTACATTTATTTGCCTAGTACCTGAGTTAAGGGGTACTCGCTCTTAAAAGGTACTCATGATCAAATACATTGGGAAACCACTGGTCTAATGTTATACAGGCCGAGTTATTAGTTGGTCAAGAATTTCTTTAATTAACTACAGTACAGTGTGTACCTTTTCACTGGCTTATACAATAGAGTACAACGTGACTATTCTCTCAGACAGGAAACATCCAAAGTGAGATATAGATATGAGACTATATACAATTTGTGTTTGAGCCAAAAGACACTGACTCAACCAATGTTTACATTCCTGAACTCAGATGTGATACTATCACTCAGAGATGGGAAAGACAACGTGTTTGGGATGTACGGGAGCAGGAGACTACCTCATGAGTGCAAATTACTTCTAAGCTGCAACTTTTCAAGGAATTTCCAAAGCTCCTACTGATAACACAAGTCTGCAGGGATGTGGGCTTTGCGACTTGTCATTTTTGATTTGTTCGTTTTACCTCCAGTGAACCATACCGCACAGAGAGAGAGAGAGGCCCAGAGGCAAAATCATCATTCAACAACATTTTAGGCCCCAAAAGGAAAGTACCTGTGTCCATATGTGTAGGAAGCAGGGAGGGGGAAGGATTTAAACATGACACGCACCATTGATGACTATCAGCGCAGGTTGGGTTGAGTTGCACGGCCTCCTCGCCCACTCTCTTCCCTGAGAAGACACACAAAAGGAAAATAAGTATAATTAGAGGGAGAGATGAGCAGATTCAAAGTCTACTTGAACTTGGGGCTTTTAAGCTCTTTAACTTTTTAACTGAACATAGTCAAAGATTATTAAGAGTGGATTGCATCAATAGAGTTTAACTTTAAGCTTAAATCACTAATTAGTGATGCTTGCAGACGTTCTGGAAAATTTCAGTAAAAATGGACTTAAATCTCATCAAAAATTAAGCATGGTTAAAGATGCTGTTCCTGATTTTTACTGTGGTAAAAATGTAAAAAAAAAAAAAACAGAACTAGTTCATTTCACCGGTTTGCTGTGGTTAGCATGCTAACAGCACACTTACCGTTTCTCAAACGATAGATGCTTTTTAATTAGATGCAGACACCTCGCAGCTCACTTATATTCTAAAAACAGCACTTGCGGTCAAAATATCTGTACTTAGACAAAACTAATTTTTCATGGAAAATAATTGCGTACAGCCACTTTAAAAGGTGCATGTAACTTTTCACTATGAAACTGACTGCTAGTCCCCGTGGAGAGATGATAGTGCTTTGCCTGGAATGTTTCACAGTATTGCATTAAACTTATGTCTTGTATTTAAACAATTGCATGTTTTGATTGCTAGAAAATACATTGAAAAAGTGTCATTCTTACGGTGAACAGGCTTGCCTTTCGACAGATATGACCATCAACTTGGCCTACTGGTGTCATCTAGTTGTCTCCAAGATATAGCTTTAATGCCATATTATGAAACATTCCTGGCAAAGCAATAGCATCTCAATGGAGACAAGCAGTTGAAGAACCTTCGGCTACAAAAGTTTCATAATGCAGACTTTAAACTCATTAGTGGTGCTAGATCAGTTTAGGAAAAATAAACTTAAGTCTCATTCAAAGTTAGGCAGAGTTAAAATTGTGCAACATTTTAACTCTGAATAACTTTAATCTATGCTGAGTTTTAATACTATTCAAAACTAGCTGCATATATTGTATAATACAATATAATATAGTAAAGTATGATATAGTATAGTATAGCATACTATAGTATAGTGTGTCAAGGTCATTAGTGACCGTCACAAAAATAATACAATACAAAATGTCACATTAATCCTAACATTATTCTAAAATCAATATTTAAAAATTCCATATACCAAGAAGAGAGGTGTATCTACGTTTTGAAAATGGTTATTACAATACTGTCTTCTGAAACCATTTGAGGTGGAACAGGTCTTGCATATTTTCATTCAAAAAACACTGGCATGGATTAGCCAAGACAAAGCTGGGCTGACTGAAAAAACAAAAGATATAGATAAAACAACAATTATTCTTAATGACAGGATTAAAACATACGTGATAGTTCAACAACCAGGAAGTCTCAAATCATTCACGACTGACCTATTCATGTCTATTTGTCAAATGGTATTTTTATATGTTGAAAGATGAACTACATTTGCATAAATATTTATTTTAAATCCAAATGTGAAGGATTGTGAGAAACCAGTGGATCCAGTTTGTATTTAGCCGACTGACAGGACAAAAAGCATTTGACTGTAGGTTTAGAGTAGTGAGTGTAAGATGAGAGCATATGAGGAGTCATTGTCCTGTCACCCACGGGACAGCTCTCTGTCATGGTGACGCTGTGCTCAGAGATATCATGTTACTGTATATGGGAGTTTACACATAGACAGATTTGACTGGAAAGATTAATAATAAGGGGTCATCTTCTCTGAGCACTCAAAAATGCCTGAATTGTCTGAATTGTTGTGTCACTGGGAAAAAACTAAATTTCTCCCCGCAGTTTTTAAGTCCATAAGCCATCACCAGACTTGCTCTGCAGTCAAACTGTGTTCACAATGAATGCACAGCTCTATTAGCATAGCATTCACAGGAGATAAAGACTTACTTAGGACTTATTTGCTTTACCATTGTTCATTCCGTTGCCAACAGCAGCAGGAGCTCTAACCCCTAAATGCCTCTTTTGGAAATGGAGGTGTAGTTTACAAATTGTGTTTTCCTTGTATAGACATTATTTTAATCCCAAGGTGATCTAAAGTATGTTTAAAACAATTAAATATGTGTTCTTTGAAAACGTGTCCTTGGGCAATACATTTATTCATAGTTCTGAATGTAGTGAATGAGTGATTGGTGGTCACTTATATTTTGTCCTAGTAAAAAAAAAAAAAAAAATGTCTTTCAGTCTTAATGTACCATTAACATTTCTAAACAGTGTCATTTAAAATAAGACCATTTCTTCCTCCAAAGTCTTGATTAAAAAGACCCAGGATTATCCAAGGCCCTGCTCTCGCCAACTGAATTTTAGGAGAGCAGATACAGATACATGTTTGTATTAGGCATTAGGATTGAATGTGTGGGCAAGAATTTGATCTGTCTATAGCTAGAGCTGGCCTTGAGATGCTCATTGACGATACAATCTCAATTTAAATTTGATTAACTGTCCTAATTATCTGTTTGAAAAACTAACTAAACCATAACCCAAACTAATCAGGTGCTGTCACATTAACGTAATATGTGATCACTGTAATTGTACCCTGGTCTTACCCGAGACCGTTAAACACATGTTTGTAATGCCATTTAACCATGTAGTGTAATAACTATAACTAAGATAAGTAATACACATCTATTGACGTCATATGGTCGGACTCTAAAGGATGTGGCGTGATTTGCAGTAGTAATAGTAATTTACTAATACTATACAATATTAGTAATAACTTTATTCATATGCCCATCCCTGTTTCCCCTGTAAAATTTGCTCTAGGCTGACACAGAGGCTGCTTATTTCTAGTATTACTGTCATTAACTGCTTGTGTGTGATGTTGTAATGTACTCAAGCTTGTATTATAACAAACCTCTAGTCAGGTCTGATGAGAGCTTTGACGATGACTCAATTTAAAGTAGAGTATTATTTCAATCAGGATCAGGCGGCTGTGTTCAGATGACGTCCTGCCATTTTCATTCTCTATACTTTAAAATTGGCATAAAGGAAAGGCTATGTAGATTTCTATGGTTCTGATTTAAAGCCATGACTGATGAACATTATGGCGTAGTTTAGTGTGTTAGCTTTGCATACTCGGTCCCTTCTCTCAATTTACTGCTACTGATCACTCTGAACTGATCTGAACTACTCAGATAGTAACACGCAATTGTTTGTGAACCAAATCACATTCAAATCACATTCAGAATGGTCAGGTTGAATTTTTTATGGGATATTCCCATTGGAAAAAATGAATCTTCTAAGTAAAACTGGTCTACATCTGAGATTTTGGCAATAATGGGTTAAAACCGTATTAAACACATTTTGAGATTCTCTTAAGGTGCGTTCACACTAGTTTTGGTTTAGCCCTGGTTTGATCTTAGGTTTAGTCCTGATACACACTTAATAGGGTCCTTTTCTAGTCCTGGTTTAGTCCCATTATTGTTGTGTATACATGAGATACATGTGAACATGCCCTTGTAATAGTAGTAAACAGGCATCCTAATGTAAAGTTGTTACCTTCTTCTGCTTGCTGTTTCTTCTCCTCCAGAGTGCTGCAGAAGTCATGCACGTCACTGTAGGCTCGAGTCAAACGCCACAAAAAACTGGAGTTCTGTCCTAACTGCAAAAACACAAGGAAATTTCAAGCTTTTTATAAACATATTACTTAAATAATTTAATCCTGTCAACAGACAAGGCTAAAGTTGGGTATTTTGGAGAAACTAAAATGTGAGAAAGGAGCTCGTTTTGCCATTTAGTTAAATAAGTAGTTCTCAGACTGTGGTACATGTATTCTTCTTAAGTCACATAATTTCATGTGATTATTTTCTCGGAGTGGATCTTTGTGATTTAGGGCAAACGTACCTGTTCTCTGTGCTGGAGGAGCAGGCTGAGGCTCTCCCTCTTGTCACACTCTGATCCCTGGTGCAGTCGGTCGACTCTCTCAAACAGAGATAAGGTTTGATCCAGAAGGGGGCGCTCTTCTCCCCCCCTCCTCTCTGTGACAGCTTCCTCCTCATCCTCATCAGAGTCAGTCAAAGCTGTGATGTATCTGAAAACACAAATGTATGTTTCAGAAAATAACTGGGCAGAGATGACTTCCAACTGTTCAACTTCCAGCAAAACATCTAAAAGTCTGGCATTCTTACCCAGATAAAAAAAAAATTAAACTAACGATCTGTGGTCTCACACCTCAGTGAGTGCAGGGTGCAATGTACACACAAAGAAAAGTCCCATTCATGACAATACGGATATTATTTAAAATAGAGCAGAGTTAGATTGAAAGATTAATTGAATTTAAATCACAATTTGAATGGACACAAACAGCAAATTGCAAAGGCTGCATTTTTTATTTGGCACAAAAACTGCTAACCCTGTAGTTTAGATCTGTACAAACATGTTCTGAAATGTGACTCTTGTATTAGTTTGTCAGTTCATATTTCTTCAGGACAGGTTTGGAAAGTGAACTTTGAACAGAATCCTATTGTTAAAAGATAAATCGTAAATCTAATCGCAATGATATTTTCAACCCTTGCAATTGGATATTTTCTGAAATCGTTAAGCCCCAGAGCAATGTACAGCTGAGCAGTATATCAATATCATTTTAAAAGATAAAAGGAAGAAAAAAAATCCTGTTTAATTTTTAATGGATATAAAGTGATATTTATGCACTTTTCAATTTTACAGTCCATTACATTTCTGTGTGATACTCGAATGCACTCAAAACGTTTACAGACACGTTCTAACATATTTCTGATAGATTACAAAAATATGATTGGATTATTGTTATTGGGACAATTCCAAAAAATAATTGAGATATTCGTCAATGTCTCTCACGCGGAGTGCAGTCACTACAGGCCTCATCTTACTTTTGTTTGAAAATATGATCCCGGTGTTACAATTTCGAGGAACCACAATGATCCTTAAAACACTCTTTATGTAGACAATGTTAATTTTATTTTCAACTTTAAATTGTAGTACTTTCTTCTACATTACCATGAGACCTTATATCTGTGTAATCAGTCGTCTCAGTCATCCAAGTAGGTTCCGTAGTGGTACATGGGTTTATACAAGTTTATGTGTCTTATACTTGTTCTGATACAGCTCAAGATCATTGTAAACCTATTCAGGAAAAGTTTGTTCATTTATGTCCTGTGAATGCGACTTTCTTAGTATAGATACTTCTAGTGTCAAAACCATCAATTAATATCTGATTTTCAATACTTTTGTCAACCCTACTTATAAAACACTAACACAAAACACTTTGTCAGCAAAAAGATCCATGAAAGGTTTTTGTAAACATCTGGTGTGTTGCATTGTCTTTTGTCTATTCATTCATTTTTACACAGTATTTAATTGTAGCCTGTAAAATGTTTCTAATGCCAATATGAGAGGTGTGTAATAAAAACACAGAACAAACTGACTTAACCTGGGTGGGCACTTTTGAAATCAACTTTGAAAACAACTTTACCAATGTCAACATGAAGACGCCAATAAAACTCAACATTTGATAAACAATTTTGGAGCTCTCCACAAAAGATGTACTTGCCTGTGTGGTGCATTCAAAACCGCCTTCAACAAGAGGAATTTTTAAGATCAATTTGAATCCTGATTTAACAAGGACTTTTTACAACTTTGTGCCAGGCGCTGCTGATTAGAGGGATCAATGTGGTGCGCCTGTTTTCTTACCGGGTCTGTTTACATAAGCAGGTCACCTAATTGTTTATAATACTAGCTGTTAAGAAACTTTGACGTCTTATGCGGCTCCCCTTAGGCCTTTCCCCTGCCCTCAGACTTGTTTGTGAGATGGAGGCACGCAACGGCGGCGTTATACGTTTTATGACGCTTTTTCAAACGCTGGAGGTCAAAGAGGTCCAAGTATCAATGCGTACTTTCCTGGTTAAAGGTCCTATATTACACAAAATGGATTTTTCTGAGCTATAAGCCATGTTAGAATGTTGTTACCTCATTAAAAACATACCTGGAGTTGTGTTTTGTTTCATTCACACATGTTTGAGTAATCCTTTTCTGTACATCTCCAAAACTCAAAATGCTCTGTTACACCTTGTGATGTCATGAAGCGGTTGATTTCAAGTTAACAGCTAACTTTGACCTTTTGTTTAGTAGATTAGCAATTCCTGGATGAAAATTATTCAAATGATTCTAGGGAAGGTTTGATTACGAAACAATATTATAACAATGCAATGTAAGAGTGATTAAGCTAGGATTTAATGATGCTGGGCCTGATGTTTAACGTGGAAAACAAAACTAGTTCATTTTAAAAGGTTTGCAGTGGTCCAAAGTTATTCCTAATTTTCCTAATGCATTCTGAGCATCTTCACCACATCATTCACCACAAAGTGGAGTTTTGCCATCACTGTAACACTGTAACAACAACTAGCATGCTAACAGCGCACGTCGGTTTGTGGAGAATGAAACGCTTTATAATTACATGCAAAAAGCCCACAGAGGTCTCATTTTGACCCCAACAGCGGCTTGCACTTGGACAAGACAAACTGTATTTAAATACATGAAAAACCCTTTTGACGAGAACTAATACGGATGTAATGTAATCTTCTAATGATCTATTTACCTGATTTTGATATGTTATAGTATGGGGCTAAACAATAAACATACCTTTTAACTCAATTATACTATCTCCTCTTTGTTCAAAGCAGAAAATGGCTTTATGGAGCCATCTTCCTGTATTTGTGAAAGTTTGACTCAATATCACTACTCCAGTGGGATTACGGTGGCACTGTTTATTGTATTGTGAATGTTGTATGATTTAATATTTTGTTTAGACTTAGTTTTGTGTTTATGTTCTCTTCATCCAAAACCAGGCCCAAAACAGAACTTAACAAGAACTAAACATGGTTAAACTGGATCAAAATCAGGGCAAAACCTACACTGGGTTTCATCATAATTAATCAACAGTATTTAAAAAGGTCTGTAGAATGTGTTTTTTCAAATTCCTTTGACTCAAATGTAGCGATTTAAAGCAATACTGTGTAACTTTCTGGAGGTTACACAAATGAAACTCACCGAGGAGTTCCATATTTGGAATTCTGACCGCGAGTATGCCGCGGGTATCGTAGCAACCAAAGAGCCAATCTGGAGCGAAGCTGTTTAAGACAGCGTTCCTTCCGCCCCCAGCCGAACCAGCAGTGCGGGCGCTTAGCAACTCTGTCAATCAAACCTGTTGCCAGACAGTGAATTGGAACCAGACTCGATGGAGCCAGAAGTGCATCCATCCTCACTTCCCATTTGGAAAGCGGTGGCTAGCAGGTTAACTATGTCCATTTATATACAGTCTGTGGTTGCACATCAACTGAATGATTCCATGGAAATAAAAAGTTAAAACAATTTTCCATGTAGATATGTTCTATGCCAGACTGTGAAATATTATTAGTCAAAGGAACAACAATTCTATGGATTCCACAAGCAGGAGAGTAAGAGTCAGGTTTGCGGAGATGCAAGCCTGCTCAGAATAAGCACGTATCTTTTTCTAGGTTTTGACATGGAGTAAACAAAACCAAAATGAAAAAAAAAAAAAGTTACATACTAAGGCTTTAAATTATTACTCAAATTGACTGACAGAGCATAACATTTAGAAATTCAGTTAGACTCTTTGATTATGAAATAAACTCAGCTAAAAGTTACAAGACAAGGTACAAGTACATTTTGTGACAAAAAATTCCTAAAAATCACATAAGCCAATGTAAATTATCGCTAACTACTTGTTTCTTTTAACACCCTGGGCTACACATAAAGTTGCGGTAATAAAAGATATAGCTGTGAAACATGCACAGGTAAAATGAAAGGCAGGAGACCAGGTGAAAAAAAGAGAAGAGGCACTATTAGAGCTGGCAGCCACTGCATGTGCGTCACGGTGGTAAAGGGAATGTTTTGGGCAGAAAGCCACAAATGGAGGGATCTGTCGAAGCACGGCCACAGACAACAACATGGTCGACTTCAACAGGTGCCCAGAGCCTGAGGGAAGGCCCGCCCCAGCCTCAACCACACACCTTTATAGGGACTATGTTATTCTGGCATTTTAAAGTAGTTTGGCCAATTTTACCTTTGTATATCAAGGAATTGGAATCATGAAATTGGTGTATACAAAATGTCTGAGAGAGAGAAATGGATATGGATTTTTTTTTTTTCTAGAGGTAACTAAAGCTTCTTCTGATGCTTCATACTTATCTATGTTTGATTAAATCCAGCTGTCACTCACTCAGAGCATAATAGAGGTTAAACAATAGGATGAGTTGGAGGTAGTGCTGTCAAAAGTATCGAAAATCAGATACTAATTGATACTAAAACTAGTATCAAAAATAGATACTCATTTGAGCCGGAATCGGTGCTAAAAAAGTCCCACTCACAATGACCATATCCAACTGCACTACTATATGCAGACTCCATCAATCAGTCTTAGTTTATGGTCATTTTGTAATGGAAGTCTAAAGCCCAAACTATTAAAGATCCCATATTACGCAAAATTGACTCTTGTGAGCATCAAGTCATGTTAAAATGCTGTTACTTTGTTAAAAACATACCTGGAGTTGTGTTTTGTTTCATTCACACATGTTTGAGTTTGAGTACCACTTATTAGTCTGTCTACATCTCCAAAGCTCATAATGTTCTGTTCTTCCTTGTGATGTCATGAAGCGGTAGTTTTCAAGTTACCTTTTACCTCTACCTTTGTTTAGTAAAGATAGGAAATCCCAGAACTGAAATTATCCAAAAGATTCAAGTAAAAGGTGTATAGAGTTTAAAGCATAGTGGCACTTCCTGTATTACCACATGTGAGTGAAGAGTGTTTTCTGTTTGACAGAAGAATACAGCCTATATATGCAGGTTTTGTGTGTTAAACATGTGAATGAAACAAAACACAACTCCAGGTATGTTTTTGATGAGGAATCAACATTATAACATAGATCAGAAAATAGCACAATATGAGCCCTTAAAAAAAGACTGCAAAAAAACTGATTCAAAATAAAACATCCATACAATGTAATCTTTAAAACAAATCTATTTATGCACTTAGTTAACTTAAAGCAGATCCAAAAGAGTTATAAACAGTTTTAGAAATAAATGCCATTCATCATGTCCTGCAAAAGCTGAATCGTGCATTGCTCTATCTATAAATTAATGTCTTTTCACTAAATTCATTCATGTTTTTGACCGTCATTTATCGGTGTATCTTGCACAGACATTTGCCTTATATTGAGTGTTCAGTGTTGAGAGCCTCCTGTCACAGGCCATGAATCATCTTTGCCCAAAAGAAGCAGACACAAACACACATCTCAGTGACTGTGTACACTACTCCTCTGTTTGAAAAACCAGCCGCCCATCCAGGAGAAATTAAACAAATACAACAAGCTGTCAGGATGAATCCACTTTCATAATGTATCATAATTTATGGTTTACACAACTGGCGACTGCAGCTCTATCACTGAGCCATAGGATAACGTCATGTAACAGCTACTTCACTGCATCCTAAAATGGAAACTCACTTTACACTAGAGCTCTGCAGTTAGTGAATTTTAATAGAGACCAAGTTTCAGTCATGGTCAATGGGCTTGGCTCTTTTAAATGATAATAATAATGATAATACATTTTGAAGTGCGATATATTGCAATACAAGTAAATATAGGCGACAAATGATAATACTGAAATCAAACCACAAATCAGAAATATCTCTCAAAAAGTCTTCAAAATAATAAATAACTAAATGCAGTTATTTTGTATATATAATGAGTCATACATCATAAGTTTATAATTCAACTCTCAAAAATCTCATCATAGAACAGAAAAAAATGTTCCTAATGATACAAGAAAAAGGACCCAAATTGAATTGTTATGGTCAATATAAAAATAAAAATAAAAAGTACATCAAAAAATTTGGTGGATGCCATATAATTAGAAGGCAGGTAGTTCAATTTCTGCTCTAAGCTGTTCACTACTGTTGTGTCCTTGGGCAAGACGCTAAACCAACCTTTCCTATGTGGATGTGCAGTTTGAGTGAGCTTCATGAGGTTGGAGAAGCTGTAGGCAGAGACACCAGTTTACTCTAGGGCAGCTGTGACAAGTATAGACCACAAATAATGTCTTGCAAGTTGAACTAAAAATCATTATTATAATATCTAACTGAATCAATATTCACTCATGTCTAATGGTCAATGATCAGTTCAGGTGTTTTTAATGGAGAGGTCCACAGCCAATCCTTAGCTCAAAACCACATGCTGTTACTGAGTTGAGACTTTGGAGGAAGAAATGTAAATTTAAATATCAAATCAACAAGGGGAAAAGAAAGATACATTTTTCGCTATATTCCTCAGTGCTGATTTGTATGTGTAAAACTGGGATTATACGCAGAGCTTGAAAACAATGCCTGTGGTCTTGGAGAGGCTTTTTACACTGTTGTGCGTCTCAGCCACAATTTGTGGATGTTGACAGGACTCAGGTGCAAATTGCTTAAGTCTGAATGAAGAGCAGAGATGTTGCAAAATTCACCGCACAGACGCTCTGGCCCTGGTGCGGCAGAAGATATAATAACATGTACTTTAGTTAATAAGGTCACATGTTCAGAGCAGCAGTGAGAGCTTAAGGAAACGCCCTGTCAGCACTTTCATTCACAAATGTAGCTATTATCCCTAACAATACGTTAAGTTAGGGCGCCAAGATTAATTACATCTGGATCAAATTTACAAATTGAATGGTCAAAATGAATAGATGGAATTATTTATGAGCAGTCCTGTGCAAACAACAAAATATCCCAGTGTCTTCATGGCATCTTAAACCTGCTAACCCTGCACTCTGAGAATATTACCTCATTGGATTATAATATGTAGTTAGTGGTTCATAGGTCAGTCCGCTACAACAATGTTGAGATGAGAACTAAATTGCAAAACCTGTCTTAAAATTGCATAGTTTTCCAAACTCATTCAGGCTATACAAACTACAACAATTATTTTGCTGTTTCATTCATCAAGAAATTTCGTAGAGTTGTCATCACTTCATACAATTGAAACAAATATTAATTCATGTAGACACTTGCAAATTGGTAGATTTTACAAAGAAGGTCCCAATGTAACCCTGTAGATTAGACATCTACAAACTGTTGTGAAATGCATGCCATTCTTGATTTGATATGTTATCTAATAAACTGCATAGATACTTTTCCTTACCAGGTGTTACACAACCCACAACCTAACAGGGATGCAACTAACAACAATTTTTCCAATTCATTAGTCAAGTGATTAAGTACAATTATTTGACTACTTAATAGTTGTTTAAGTAATATTACCTCACTTACTAATATGTGATCATCAAAGACTGTATATACATGGACATAGCTAACCCGCTTGCTACTATGTTGCAAATAGGAACTGATCACAGGCACACTTCCAGCTCGGTAAGTGCTGCTGTCAGGCTTGTCATTGTGGCCTTAAAATGTCTGTATTTACCCATCCTATATGATCTTGGTATTTTATTTTGCTATTGTGTCCATAATTGAAGATATGAACATTAATAACACACAAATCTGGTGCCTTCTTTCCCCGAAGTCGCTCCCACTAGTCTTAGAAACAGGTTTGATTGACAGCGTTGCTAAGTTGCTCACCCTGCTAAACCAGCGGTTTGGGCTGGAAGGGACGTCATCTCCAACAGCCTAGCTCTGGATTGGCTCTTTGGTTGCTTATCGCGGTCGGAATTCCTAATATGCAACTTGGCTCAAAATTCACCCCTTGAGTAACTGCCTCAATGAGCTTCATTTGACTGGCGTCGAACACTATGAGTGACGTCACACTCACTTAGTATGTAAAATGAATTGATGTAGACCATAGACTGTATACAAAGATAGGTCACATTATATCCTTGTAGTTTAGATATCTAAAACACATTCTGAAATGCAAATTCTTGAATTAGTTTAGCAGTTCAGATTTCAGTCTCCTCTAGCATGTCCTGGACGTGTTTAAAATGCACATTGTGAAACAAATCTTGATTTTAGACACACTAGCACTAGACTTTTTCATGTCATGTTTTTTGCTTTATTGCCATGATTATTTACCTTCTCACTGAAGACATCAAAACTATGAATGAACATATATGGAATGTAGTAAACAAGATAAAAATATGTTTAGATATTAGATTTTGAAAACTGGCCTCTGTTTGCTTTCATCATCACTTTGCAGTCTGGACATTCCACTAATTAACTCTGACAAGGTACATCTGTGAAGCAAAAACCATTTCAGGAGACTTCATCATGAAGCTCATTGAAAGAAGGTCAAGGGTTTGCAGCTCTGTCGACAAAGCAAAAGGTAGACACTTTCTGTATTATCATACGACATCACAACATGGAACAGAGTGTTTTCAGTTTGAGAGAAGAACTAAGCCTAAATATGAAGGGTTTGTGTGTTACACACGTGTGAACAAAACTCATGGTATGTTTTTGATGAGGAAACAACATTGTAACATATATTTAAAAAAATAGAATAATATAGGCCCTTTAACATAATTCTCTTTGCTACATAATCTCACACATCTTGCTTTATATATTTGATGTCTTCAGTAGCTTCAAAATAGAAAGCGCTGAAGGTAAAAAAATAAAGCACTGAATGAGAAGGTGTGTTCAAACTAGTACATATTACAAGTACAACTTACTGTTTCTAAAATCATTCAACTCTAAATTGTGGCTTATCTAATGAGGCTGTCAGCACATTCATTCACAAATTGATGTTACTTCTTCACAATCGGCCCGGACAAGTATAAAACTATAGTGAGTACAACCAAAACACATGACTTCATCGGCAGAGCTGAGGCCAACATTTGTAGCACGTTGTTTTCAATAGAAGACGTGCTGTATTGAGAGGAAAGGCTCTTGGGTACAGATCTCAATGGGGCTGATGGAGCTAGCGCCAGTCTCCGCAGTTACACAGTGCAAAACAAACCCGTGTTACCGTGCCAACCACTGCAAGGCTGAGAGCATGCAGTTGCCTCTGACAGAGCGGAGAGAGAGGGGGAGAGGAGCAGACAATCAGAGTTTAAATAGAGGGGAGAACTGGCTGTGAATGTCTGATCAAATATTTAAATACCTGTTTAGTTAAAACTACTATCTGTAAGTTTTTTGGGTTTTTTTTTGTTTTTTTTTACCAGTACATGGCAGAGGTAAAACCAGCCAAAGCTGGCACACTATCAAATGACAGTAATGTAGATAGCATCTAGTGCTGTTACATGAGAATACAAATGGTCTGCCAATCTAACATTCCCGGCAAATCAATGACATCTCCCTGGAGACAAGAAGGTGGTGGACATTGCACCAGAAAAGTTACACAGTGCACCTTAGGGCTGCATCTACGGATTATTTCAGTAATCAAGTCATCGATTGATTATTTACTCAGATTGAGTAATCTATTCATTTATTTCACTGGTTTTCATCATGATGGTCCTTATGCTCTCGCACAATGCTCAGCCTAAAGCCCCACGACGGCTCTGTGCGCTTCAGCTTCACAAGGTTTTAAAGAATTGAGTCATTTTTTGCAAGCAAATTACTCGTTTTACTTTGATAAAACATATACTAAGGCTGAAACGGTTCATTTTATGACTGTCCTATTTGATAAGTTTAATAAGTATTCAGTAATGATAATAGACTTATAGGAATACCTGTCTAAACACTGCAGCATTTATAGATGTTCTGAGCACAAAGGACAAATGTCGAATTGACGTCAGAGAGTTTGAACTAAGCCTCTTTTGTTTTTAGTGACTGATACCCAGAGGAAACATTCAGCTGTCACAAACCAGGGCCATAATTCACCATGAGATCATTCTGCTCTATATTCTACACTGCCATGGTGCAAGCACTGTGCTCCAAAAATAGAAAAGAGTAAGGGACACTTTTAGAACAAGTTGTAAACAATAGAACACAAATCCAATTCACCTTTATTTATAGGAGACCAGTGAATGACTGTTAGAGATGTAGAATGGCCTGTACATAGGTGAAAAAGTCCCTTATATGTGTATAGCAAGTACTTTTAACCCAAGTTTGGAACAACTGAATGACGTTTTGGTTGGTAAATTTGCCAAGACACACATAAAAAAAAAAAAGTATCAATAACAAAAATAGATTACATTTTCTAAAATCAAATAGCCTTAATGATTAAAAAAAATTGTAAAAGATTAGCTGGTGTCAAAGCAGACGATGCAGAGGAGAGGGTCAGATGGAGCAGAGGGTGAAGAGGACAGGGTCAAATGGTGCAGCAGATGCAGAGGAGAGGGTCAGGTGAAGCACAGGATGCAGAGGAGAGGGTCAGATGGAGCAGAGAATATAGGAACAGGGTCAGATGAGGAAGTATTCATCAAAAGAGCTCACCAAATATAATTTTTAAACCAAAACATATCAAGGTTTAATCATTTGAACAACACAGCATGAATTATTTTGAGAATTAATACATTAATAGTTGTTGGTTTACTTAAGATCTAATTTAGTAACATGAGAATTTGCATTGTAACCTGCGTAGCCCCGCCCACAGCTTTGTCTTCACAGGGACTTTTGCACCTGCTCTGGCACAGACTCAAGCCATTTCATCACTCACACTGTATTGTTTACAAGTTTGGCAAATTTAGCTTCCTCTTCTCGTCTATTTAAGGAATAAAGACAGTTGTGACATTTAAAGTGGTTTATTAAAATGTTTCGGGCGTTTTCACATTCGTAACTAAGGTTGGAACTTGTGCTGTGAACATGGCACTGAAAACATGATTTAACTGAACAGTAGCTAGACCTGAGATGAAAGAAGAAAGCAGTTAAATTAGGGCAGAATTATAATTTTTTCTGTATTTTTTTTTTAGACACTGCAATTTGGAGCTGCAATTGACAAAAGAAATTCTTGGTGGACAAAAGAAATGTCCTGCCAATCGTTTAGTTGACTAAAAAGAGGGCATGGCAAAAGCTCTCAAAATTATTATATAGCTGGATGCTCCATTTTATTTTATTTGTAAATGAGCTCCAATGAGCTCCCTCGTTTTACATGCATCACTGAAATAAACACATTTGATTGGACAGCCGTGTTGAAGCCTGGCTCAAGTGCTTTTACTGACAGAGGATCGGCTGTAGACCATTAAAGAGTCACAAGCTGATGATCTGATTTAAAACCATTAGCTCTCAAAGTGATTAAAGAGGGGGTATCATCCATAATAAGCTCTTTGGAGCTTTCTACCATGTTATAACGTTATTCCCTCACGAAAAACGTGCCAGAAGAGGTTTCAGATATCATCCATGTATGTTTGCGTAATCTAGTGATCTTTTCCAGGCCCTATTCGAACCCTCCTTACAGTTAGCTGTAAGATTCTGTCCAAAGTCCAGCCCACAAGACTACGTCACCGATGGTCCCGCAGGGCAATTTTCCATAAATATACAGTTGCTTTATTAATGGCATGCACACCGATTGTAATGTGATGACACTCTGAAGGGGGAGTGACGGGAGTGAACGGCAAGCAAAGGGAGGGGAGACTTGGCAAAAACTGCAACTTATTAAACACGTTAATACATTGTTCAGTTAATTTAGCGTTTTCAAAACAATGAAAGATAACATGAACTAAACACAATTGCTGACACATAACTAAATATGTTATATGTTAGCAATCAATACCTCATAGAACTGTAATACCCCTCTTTAACAATAGAGTCATTTAACAGCCGCTAGCATCATGACATGTAAACAAATAGTCTAATGTGGGAGGCCAAAGTCACAGCAGACAGTCTCAGGTCAGCTCATGTCTCATCTTTACACTGCACTATAGATTAAACCAAGCCATCTGTCGCCGTCATATGAATAAAATAATAAATATAAAGCCTCCATGTCTTCAGTTTTGTCGTCTTTTAGCTCTTAGACTGAACCTGAGTCGTCTGCACGTACCACATGTGCACCCGACACGTACAGTGACGTCATGAACTACTCTGACTAAAGCTTTTAATCAGAGCAGACAATGTGGGCCTTTTTACCCTTTATAAACATCCCCGCGCGTGGTGATCGGACTTGCCCTTTTCTAAACAAAACCTAATTCTGCTTAAATCAACAACCATCTAATGTCATAAATGCATTTTTTTTTTCTGGAAAGGGAAAAAGGAGCAGTAATTATGTCCTCCAGCTACAAAAATGTGAATAAAGTCAGTGGGAATGAAGATGAGGCACGTGTTGGGACAAGAGCAGTTCAGAACAGCGATGGTAACTGTAAGGAAGCTGTTTTGACATCTGAGCTAATTGGAAAAAAATAATAATAACAACTGGAAATTTTGAACTTTGGTAGACCCCGATTTTTTTCTGTTATTATACAAGTTGTGTTCACGTCATTCTAGTAATTGGTGTAATCATTTAAAGTGTAGGGCATGGGATTATATAAGTTATGGGTAATTCACAGTTTGAAAGGCTCCGTGTATTTGCGCAAAACATGTCCTGTCCCAGTACAGATATATTGTATAAGCAGGTCAAAGTCTGGTGTGCTGTCTGCATGTACTTATAAAGACTTTAATTGTCCGTTAATCAGAAAGTGCATGGTTATCATGCAAGTTATTATTTCAGTAGGTAAAACGCCACTCTGGTCTCTGAGAGCAGGGAAAAGCTCTTTTAAATGTATTGAAATTAATAATTGGGATTATCAAAATGCATGAGGTGAGTGAGGAATAATTTTGGATCACCGCAAAATATTTAAAATGAACAAGTTAAAATCAGTAAAAATCAGGTACAGCACCAAACAGAAAATACATATTACTGCATTATTTGTAAAAAAAAAAAAAAAAAAAAGAAAGAAATTTGTCTATTATTCTTGTGGCTTAAAGGTATACTTTGTAACTTTTCTGGTGGGGGCTCCTCCTCCTTGTCTCTTTTGGCATGGAACTATTATTATTCAGCCTGGAAAATTCTACAGTATGATATTACACATATCCAGCTTGCATTTATTTATTACAGCTGCTTTTTTGTTGTTTCGTTTTATTGTTAAGTGAATTACCTTGAAAAACATGTGTTCTTAATGTGAGTGGGTATGCTAGCAACAAACAGGTGTCGGACACTCCATCTGAAAAGTAGAGGGTGCAACAACAACAATTGTACAATTGTGTGTTTGAAGAACGCAATATAATTTTGAAATTTTACATAGATTAATTGCAAGCCAATCAAATGGACACAATTAGCAAATCGTAATGGCTGCAATTTACAGTGGAGTGGTCAGTGTCTTTGAGATGGAGATCGACAGCAGACTGTGGTCCCAAGGAGCTCTCACGATGGTGTTGGTACATTCTCTTATGGAGTGGCTGTTTATTTTCTCCAATACAACGCTCACTGCAGTCTTCACTACACTGAATGGAGTAGACCAAATTGCTTTCACTTCAGATAGATACAAGGCAGTGTCCACAAGTGATCTGACCAAAACTGAAGCAGTGGGTGAATGTCCAGTTGACAGATTTTACATTTTGTTTTTACTAATCACCATGCTTGTGAGAAAAATAACAATTAGATATTTTTTTCCAAAATTGTCTCAAATGTGGACAGGCTCAGTTGTAACAAAAATATGAATCATCTGCATTGTGAGAATTAAAAGTACAAATTCGACCAAAGAATTCTGACCTGTCCGTCAACCCAGCACATGACACAACATCACTGTAACTGCTGTTACTGATGAACATTATAGAACATGAAGAAAATGACGCAGCTCAGACAGATGTTGCCAGACACCAATCAAACTTCAAAGATAGGATTCTGGCTCTGAGGAAAGATTAGTTTGGTTTTATAAATTTTCTGTGTAACAGACAAAATGATTAGGCTCTGCATAATCAATCACCTTCAGACTGCCATCCTTAATAATGTTACAAATGTTTGGGTAAAGACATCAAGTTTTATAGGTCAATTATTAGATGTGGGCAGCTAAAACTCATAATGTTAAATGCAGATTTTTGTTGTAATACAGCGAGTTCTTGGGTCTAGTCACTAATAGAAATGATCAGGTTCAACATTTGTGAATTTACCTTCCGGATATTCCGTGAACTCTTATCCATAGGGGGCAAAAATGGCTCATCTGGGAGTGTGACATATAGCATTCTAGATACTGAAAATCACTAGTCTTTTGAATTTGAATATACTGAGCATTTAGTCTATAATAAAAAAAATACCAGAAAAGGTGGCAAAAAGATGATAGACAGTAAAATAAACTTTGAAATGGGGGAATGCACTGTTATTTATGAAATGTTTCGTTCAATTAATAGTCTATTCAGTTTTGGGCAAACTTAAGCTACAACCATAGACTGTATATAAATGTAGCTAACACATTAGCCACCGCGTTCCAAATAGGAAGTGATCATGGATGCGTTTCTGGCTCCATCGGCTCCAATTCAGTTTATATTGTAAAACTGTTACCCCTCGCTCTGTAACTGTTGCAATGAGCCTTGTCATTTTGGTCTGAAACTGTTTGTATTAAGCTACTCTACATGATCCTAGTGTTTTTATTTTGCTATTTCATCCATAAATCAAGATAACATCATTAATAACAGACAACTCAGGCGCCTTCTTTCCCCAAGGTTGTTTCCACTAGCATTAACAACAAGTTTGATTGACAGCATTGCTAAGCGCTTGCTCCCTCTTAAATATTGTTATTTTAATAGATCCATGTCTAAACCAGCAGTGCGGGTGAGATTGGGCGTTACAGCCTGGCTCCAGATTGGCTCTTTGGTTGCTATGATACTCTGGTCAGAATTTCAAATATGGAACTTGGCTCCAAATTCACCCCTATAACATCTAGCCTCAATGAGCTTCATTTGACTGGAGCCGAATTCTATGGGTGACATTATACTCACTTCTTTATACATTCTATGACTACAACAACAGTTCTAATGGATTGCAAAAATACTGTACGAGTCCTGTCATTGGGATCATCCAAAAAACGTTTTGTCGATAGCACCCTGCCACCCCTATCACACCAGCCCTACATAGAGAAATATAATGTTGCTTTCAATGAAGGCAAAAAATCTCTTCAAATGGTAGGGAAAAAATGTACCGGTATCTAAAATTTCCATGCAAACCAAGTACAGTGAAGTAGAATCAGACTGTCTATACACTCACTGAGCAACTCCCAAGATGGCAAAGTTCTATCCTAACATGTACAGTGCCCTCTGCTGGCCTTATAATAATGCACAACACACATCACTATTCAGACACAATCATAAGTACAAGTTTGTTTGCTGTCTAATAAAGCATTTTTTCAATATTTCAACATAATCTGTGCCTATCCCATCAAAGTTTCATCAAACTCTCAATCAAAATATTGTGAATGGAGTAGAGGTATAGGTAGTTCTTAAAGGGGATGTACACCTGACCTGGGGCTCTGGTTGGCACAAATGACAGAGCGGCTAAGAAATGCCTTTAATTATGGGAGGAGAGAGAGGAGAGATCTGAGTGAAGCGTAATAGGCCTGGCTGTAGGTGAGGCCTTTGAAGAGGCCGTCCGCTGTCAATCAAAATGTAGAGTTAAATCACACAAGGGCTCAGCAAGTTTGGAAAAATTAATCTGTATCACAAACAGTTTATCTGAACTAAAATGTGTGAGTGGATTTAAGGATTTAATTAAACTGCATATGAGTAGACTACTCAGTTCACTCAAAAAATATCAAAGGTTTAGCTAAATCTTTCCCTCCAGTTTCTCAGTTTTAGTTTGAACGTGAAAAACAGACCCATGAAGACATGGGAATATTTAGTTCTGGAGAGACACTGAAATTTGAATGGAAGATGTTGTAACAGTCCATAACACTTCTGACAAAGCGATATTGTGAAACTGCTTTAATAGAGAGTTACAGCACAATGATCTTTTTCTCCATACTTCTGGAGAGACCAATATATTGTTTAGTAACTGTAACCTTGGAAATAGCCAATTCTAACTGTTCAAATTACATTTTTATCAATTCTGAATAATCCCTGTATCCTTGAGCTATGCATTTTCCTCAACTTCTATCTAAAATAAGAAACATAGAACAACAGCATAAACTAGGGCTGCAATTCACAATTATTTTGGTAATTGGTTAATCTGGCCATTATTTTTTTCAATTCAAGTTGTGAAAATTAGATTTTTACAAAATTTGAGCGAAATGAACCCAAATTACCTAAATAACTGCAACCTTTATAGTTTGAGCATTTCAACATAGATTTTAACATATTCATACTGAATATTGCATATTCGGTTCATTACCAGTGTTTACAGTACAAGCACGAATACAAGTGTCTTAATCCAGATTTTATTAGATTCATCTCTGGGTCTGTGTGATTTTTACACTTCACATGAGGCCAGTGCTATGAAAGAGCACCATCTTTTGGTTTTGTCGTGGGAGGTCGGCGCAGGTTAGATATTTGAGTTTGAGGTGAATGAATAACATTTACTCACATATTAATAAAAACATATTAACAGAAAGTTGGAAGCATGGAAATTTGGGTATACTCGAAGAGAAGTGCATGTCACTTAAGTAAATAAACTTGATTAAGGTATAGATTTAAAACTATGTTTTTAAGCATAGAAGCTTGCAATTTCATATACGCCACAACAGTCCCTGGAGGACACTTCTGATGAAGCAATTTCATACACTTTAACATAGAGTTAGGGCATAATACTCTTTTTGTCCTTAGGCCACAATTTGACATTTAAGGTCATGTGATAAAAACCTGCCTCTACGCCTCTACTGCCTCTAAATACTTGATCCATTCATTGAACTACAACCAGCATTACAATTGTAAATATTCTTATGTTAGGCAGCAAGTATCAGTGTCATGCGAGGATCACAGCCAGGCCAGCTGACACAAGGACACAGCTTATTTAGAATGAGAAAGACAACTGTGGTTTTTAAACTGATGTGTTTGTCATTTCATAAATATCTACTAATCAGCGTGTTTTTGCACAAATGCCATTGTGGTTTAGTCATCTGGTCTTTGGCTAAGACATAGGCAGATATTGTTGAAGTAAAACTGCATGGACGAGTGTTCAACTAGTTGGCAATTTTCAGTGTCGGGAAGTAACTGAATACATGTACTGAAAATACATATTCTGAATATAAATTTAGAGTACCTATATTCCGGTACAGTTATTCGTTCATTTGGTGATATTCAGAATACAATTACTTTCTAACATTAAAAAGAATACATGGCAGTACTTCATCGTGCAATTTTTGCTTTGAACTGCACAGTATTAGTGAAAAAAAAGAAAACACAGCTGTTGTGGTGTGATTTTCCATCTCTAATTAGACTTTGTGCTGTATTCGATTTTCAAAGTATTCTTCCCATTTATTTGTAAGGTTTGGAAAAGTTGGATTATCAAGTTAATATAGCTGCAAAAAAGTATATAAAATAGCTATTTGCAGGGTAACACAAGAGGTGACATTTCTGCACTTATGTTGTTTAGTTTAGGCAGGTTTAGGCAGGTTTGGGCATTTTTCTGAATGGCTACAAAAATATCAAATAAAACTATCACTCAGGATAGAACTATGGGTGAATTTTGTCGTGCTTCAGTACAGATAAATTGTACAAGCAGCTCTTTAAGTCTAAATAAGTTTGCTGTGTGCTATGTGAATTATAATTTTTTTTTTTTTTTTTTTTTTTTGTCTGAGAATCACGAAGAGAACTGTTACCATGCAAGCTGTTAGCATTACTGTGACAGCAAACCTCACTATGATTTCTGAACTATTTCTGTTTTTTTCTGTTCATCTTTTCTTTTCTTTTTTTTTTTCCAAAACCTGTACATTTAATAAAGAAACTAATGTAATGAATATTGTTATCAGGTGAATGACACTTTTCACAGTTGGTAAAAATAGATTGTGACATCATATCGCAAAGCATTACGACTTCTTAAACAAAAACTAAAACAAGCAGGTATGTTCTCGTCCAGCAAAAACAACCTCCTCATTTCCAGTTCTAACATTCTGTAAGGTATGTTCAAGGTACACTTTATTGTAGGGAAATGTATCCTCTGTATTTAACAAAGGGCTGGGTGATATGGAAAAAAAAGGACTTTTCCCCCCCATATTGATCGATCTCAGTTTTGATCTCGATTTTCTTATTATTGTCTTATTGAAAACATAGAAAGGTAGACTTCAAGCATAAAGAGCAGGCTGTCAGGATCACTACAGTTCTTATTTTGTATTGACATACAGAGATGCACTGTGGCTCTGACTCAGAGTTTTCACCTAAACAAGAGAGCTGCAACTCCTCTTCATCACCACACGCTCTTACTGCTACAAGATACACTTGCCTTACCTTTGATATAATGATCTTTTCATTTATGGCACAGCCCCAATTTAGCCATTTAGTTTAGCCATCATTCTCCAGATCTTAAGCTTAAGACCTCCAGATCTTAAGCTTAAGTTTTGGTCGAAACTACTTTAGCTCAGGGATGGTTGGCAATATTAAGTAGTAATATTAACTTGTTTACTTCATACATCATTTTTGTTTTTTGCAGTGTTTAAATGTATACAGCGTGCCCTTTTTTATCTAAGGTTGTGACATTAATTGCAAAGTGGGCTATTGAAACAGATTTAAGTGTAGTGTAGCCCGACTTACCCGCCCTCACTTTCTGCCTCCTCTGAGCTCCTGTCTGCGCTCACAGCAGCAGTAGTGGCCCGTTTTCTCCTTCCAGGCGCAGGCCTGTGTAGAGGGCTAACCCTCCGCGTCTCCGGGCCTCGAAGCTCGTCCCTCACGGCCACTTGCAGTGTGGGTATTGCGGTCTTCAAAGCCTTCATCTCTTCCTTTAGCTCAGACACGCACTGAATCAGAGCCTCTAGTCTGTTTAAAACCTCCACCTGGGCCCTGGGAAGACCGCCGGGGCCATCCGCTAACATGAGCCCAGAGACGAGGTCACTGCTGGGGGTGCGGAGGGCATGCGCGGGCATGGAGTGGCGTCTGCGGTGGAGGGTGTAGCCTTGGTAACAGGCCACAGCCAAACCGAGCCCTGCCACTCCAGCCAGAGCTCCCAGAATCAGGACTTTGTTGTCGGACTGAGCCATTCTTGGGGACTGTGGAGGGAAAATGGCAAAGAACATTAAGACAGCCCAGTTTAAGATATTCTTAAGATTTCAAATTTAGTTACAGACAGATGTATTTTAAAAAGAGGGTTTACACTTCTATGGGTATTAATCATTAACATATTAAGACCACCATGATATCTTTTACCTTTGTGCCTGATGCACAAGCCGAGCAGGAAGAGAAGAGGCAAAAGACACAGATGCTCTTCCTGAAAGGGCGAAAAAAATTGAGGGAGAGATAATGGTCAGGTGATCTGGAACCAAAAGACCCACAGGTAGAAAACTACATAGGTCTAAACATTAAAGCCTATCAGGTCAATCTACACAGAATATAAAAGCACAGTTTATTTAATGCAACTCTGGTTCTATGAATGTCTGTTTATCGTTCTCTCATCCCGTGGCAGCGCACACATTTCCTGGCCACTTCTTTCCATATGGATAAACGGCATTTAGGCCTCTGAATTCAAAAATAAAGTGATCAAAACTAATACCACATTATCCTAGCCAATGTGGCTTTCAATTTCCTTAATTAAGTAAAATGCCTATTTGAAGCAATGTGCTGCTGATTTTTGCAGAGACTGAGATATCTAAAACAGCCTGTAGGTAAAAAAAAAATGCAGTTTGAATGTATTATTGTCAGTGTTATGGCACTAAAATACAGGGTGAAACAGTCCTCTTTACAGTGAAGGTGAAAGCTGGTTTAGGTAAATATGTTTCTCAAACTGTGGATGCGGATTCAGAAAAGATTGTAGATAGTTTAAGTACAGCACAGTTTTTAGCTTTTCTGAAGCAAGAGACTTCATTAATCAGATGAAATGATGGCGAGTAAAAAAATACATATACAGCATGCTTTTTTATAAACTGAATGATAAGAAGATAATATAAGCAGTAGGCCTAACCATTGTTAATTCCTCTGAGTCTCACTTAAGTATATCCAGAGAGAAATCTGCCCAGATGTGCAATATGCTTAGCTGGAATCACTCCATCCAGCTAGGAAATCTGTAGAAATGATCCAAAATATAGGAAATATGATGTGTTTTCCCAAAAATGTTGGGGTAGGGCCCCCAGGCCCTACCCCAATTCCTCAATGGCACTACCTATATATAATCTAACAGTCCTCTACCTCCAGGTTCTGTATTGGCTCACCTAGTTGACTTAATGTATTGTTATTGCCAATTGAATTGTTGTCATTTTGATGTATCTCCATTTAAGAATAATACAAATTTAAACAAAAAATGCAATGTGGCAGGCATTTCTTCTTTTGCGGTGATGGTAGGACGGCTGAAGCTGAACCTTCCCATAGTCTCTCTGAAATCTGTGGGAAACTCTGGGTTGTAAGACAAAAATCTATACAGAAACTACTAATCAATACAAAAAACAATATCAAAACTAGATACTCATTGGATGTATCAATATACATTTTTTTTCCTCTCAATCTGAACTAGTACCACATGATCATCGAAAGTCCAGTAATTTTGTGTGAAAATAGCAGTCCATAGTCTTATGAGAGCATTTTTATTAGGAATGTGGTGCCGTTTCTGTGTACACTCTGCACACCTGACTGGGCGACAGGTGCGTAGAAGGGGAAGCACTTGGTCTAAAAGGTTTAGGAAACATCCGCACACTATCTCACTCTTGATTCAATTTTATTCTTACAACGTTTCGGTCGCTCTGACCTCCCTCAGGTAGGAATGTGGTGCCAAAATCATTAATGAATCATCTTAGTATAATAGTATATGAGTTTGAAATGTTACTATCATGAAAAATCAAATTGAATGTGTAAAGAGGCTGTATACAGCCCAAGTGCTTGGACCAGTGGTTCTTTACCTTGTTGGAGGTACTGAACCCCACCACTTTCATATGCGCATTCACCGAACCCTTCTTTATTGAAAAATATGTTTGGTTTTTTTTCAAATTCAAGACATATGTTTTACTGGTGCACAAAATGAACCATGCATAAACATCTAAAACCAATACAATGCATGAACTCACAACAAATTACATACATACCTTTTCACAAAGACATGACCTTTTTTAATACTACCACACTGAAATTATTTTAATTTTTAATCTTATGTATTCCAATAATGAACTTATTGTATTTATGCAATTTATTATTTTTAACATTTTAACACACACCCATCACCTAATTTCGGTAATGCGCTTCTGTGGTCCCTCAAAGATGTCCAATCAGAGCGCAGCCTCCCAGTCAATGCCGGGGCATCACTCTGGCCGTGTCTCATGCCGTGTCTCAATTCAAGTGCCCTTAAATGTCCTTAAATGCACCATTGTGCCATTAAATTAAGTCGGGCAGGTACTTTGATAGGCATATTGAAGGGTGCATTTGTTGAATTGGGGCACAGCCAGCGTCTGGAGACGCTCGCAGTCCACGAATCAAATTGGGTGCGTGTCTTGACCTCCGCCGAACCCCTGAGACTGACTCACCGATCCCCTAGGGTTCGATCGAACCCAGGTTAAGAACCACTGGCTTGGACACAATGAACAGACCAGTGAGCTGGTGACTGTGACATAAATACAAACAGCCAGCCATTGGCACCCAAATTAAATTAAACATCTGGAGTGGCCAAACTGTCTAACCTGCATTTCTGTGGAGGATGGGAAAGCAAATTGAAAGTTAGGAAAACATGCATCGAGGACATGTTTTCTTGGTCTTGGTATGATGTAAACTCAGGGACAGTTTCAAGGTTTCCAAACTGTCATCCCAAAACTACTTACCCCTCTTCCCAGGGACTGTTTTTACTCCTACTACCAAAACTAACAACTAAAGTGTATTGGTTTAAGTGAAACTGGATTCACACAAAACCCATTAAATAAAATGAATACTGCTAGTCATATTATAATGAATGTTAATTATACTAAGTTCATCAAAGGTGTCCATAAAACCACTTCTTACATCATATATGATTTTACTAGTCCTCAAATATAATTACAAATTCTTATACTGCTACAAAGTAAATGTGTAAAAAAACACAGAACTTAGCTTAGAACTCAAAGAGCATTACATACAACTAGCTAAATACGTAAACAAGATATTTTAAGATATTTACATTTTTAATTTAATTTTATATGGGTTAACAAAAACAAACACGCCCATTAGCAAGGATAATCAACATTACCCTTAGGATGTGGCTTGGCTTTTTCTTCTTTAACTTTATACAGACTGGTCCGTTTCAGTGTATTTTAAACATCAGATGGACATAATACCCCCGCGTACGACGTTTTATTGATCAGAAGTTATTTTATCAATCCCACTCCAAGGGGTGATGGCTAATACAAGTGTCAATATTACCCACAAAACCTTCAAATATTTGACAAAATAGACGCTTCCAACTATAAGCATTAACCAGACAATCCAACACCGTTCACACAAGTTACTCGCAAATTCAGTCGAGAAATTAGCCTGTGGCTAAAGTCCCCAGTGAAAATGATGGCAAACAAACTTACCTCTCAAGGTTATTCGGGTAAACAGCGTTCAATTCTTAATTGAATTAAAAAGCATGTTAATGAAACTGTAATCGTGGGTTGTTGAGAACTAAAAGTTCAAAAGTATTTGATAAAACGCGATAAGGTCAGGAGCAGAGCAGACACACGTTTGTTTACACTGGTTTTAACTTGACAGCTAAGTGGTGCTACAATTTAAAGGTCCGGGTAGGACCTGCTACCGTAAGAATAGTTCCGCCCAAATCGTGCATCGTATAATTAATAATTGCAAATTAAAAAAAACTGAGCACTCAAGACTCGAATGCAGAACAATACAGGATTACTCAAAATGTCATTATTATTATCATAGTTCAGGAGTAATGATGACGGAAGACCATATATCAAAAATGCTTAAAAAGTCTATTTTACATAATGCATGGGGATGTAACTGATTTCAAGGGTGGCTATTTTTATTGAACAAAAAAAAAGTTTTCATATGCACCCTAGGACACCTAAGAAAATACTTTCAAACAAAATAACATCGTAAGTACCGTAAAACAACAACAAAAAACATGGATCTGAATTAATGCCAAAACATCAGAAAAGCCTATTCCTACCTTTCTGCAAGTTTTGAGCAGTTTCTTCTCCTGTGTTTAGTGACAAAATGAGCCAAGCTTTCATGCAGTCTGCACATTATCAAACGAACCTTGAACTTCAGTGAGCTCTGCATCCTTCAGTTTGCTGTAAAAATGTCACATTAAGAAGGATGTGTTCTGGGAGTCCATCTGCAAATGAATCAACCAGATACAAAGAAATAAATCACTTATTCATTGTAATATTGTAAGCTTTACACAAAATAAATACATAAATATTACAATGACATAATAAATATAGACTACACTTTTTATCAACTGTATAGTGATGTTTAGTGGTGAAATAATTGTCCTGTGAAAGCATGGACTAAAACAATGTGGAGCACTTGTTGGATTACCACCTAATGATGTCATACAGTGGGACCAAGCCACAGGGATGGAGACAGAGTTAAGTATGGAACCTTACCCCCACTTAATATGGAGTGAATGAATAATGCAATTTAAAGTGCACTACCAGTCAAAAGTTTAGATACACTGGATACACACTTTCATTTATATCTCTTCTTCATTTTGCATTTTAGATTCTCACTGAAAGCATAAAAACTAAGGATGGACACATATGGAATGTAGTTTACAAAAATAAACTCAAAATAACTCAAAACGTGTTTTAGATTTTTAAAAATATCCACCCTTTGCTTTGATCACTGGTTTGCACTCATTGCACACCTGTGAAGTGAAAACCATTTCTGGAGATTTCATTGAGTGAAGGCCAAGGGTTTGAAACAAAGTAAAGTGTAGATACTTTGAGGAATTTGAATGTAAAATGTAAGTATTTATTTGAAGGTTTTTGTTTGTTTGTTTTCTTTCCTTTGCTGCATAATTCCATCTAACTTGTCGTGTGTGTGTGTGTGTGGGGGGGGGGGGGGGGTATGTATGTATGTATGTATATATATATAAAGTAGTAAAGATGACACAATAAACAAATACAAACTAGTACACCTAAAGGTACCTGAATACACAGAGATAATACAGTGACTAGCTGAATACACAAAAATAAAATCTAAAGTTGACAGCATCAGAGGAAAGCTCAAGGGCTGTTAAACGCCATCTCAAAAAAATGTGTTTTGAGGAGGGTTTTAAAATGACGTAAGGAGAAGCATTTTCTCAGATGAAGTGGGAGGTCGTTCCAAACCTTTGGGGCCACAACAGAGAAAGCTCAGTCTTCTGTAGTTCTGAGGCGCGATGATGGGACAGACAGGGGCCAAGGGGGAATGTGTGGGGTTAAAAGATAATGCATGTACTGTGACGCAAGTGAAGTGTGTGATTTAAAAACAAATAGTAAAATTTTAACATCAATTCTGTATTTAATAGAGAGCCAGTAGAGTTTTGCCTGGATGGGTGTGATATGGTCTCTCTTTTAAGAACCGATGACCTCTCTGGCAGCAGCAATTTGGTAAAACTGTAACATGTTCAGGGACGACTGTGGGAGGCCTGAGTACAATGAGCTGCAGTTATTCAGTTTATTGGTTAAAAAGGCACGTGTGATTGTTTCAAAGTCCTAGCATATTAGGATTGGTTTTAGTTTAGTGATTTGTCTTATTTCTGTGTAATCCCTCAGTCGTCCAGGTCTCTTTTGCTATTTATCTTGGCTGAAAAAAGCTGGTTTTAACAACATTTGAAATTTGCTCCTCAAAGTTTAAAAGTAAGTCCATAAAAACATAGATTTGTAGCAAAGACACAAACACAACCAAAGTATGATTTTGTTAAGTAAACTAAATTATAACATAAAATATGGTTGAAAACTTTAAAATAAAATGCCAGTTTGGTGTAAGACCTTTAAATACATTTTCTTAAATTAGTAAAAATCTAAATGTATTATTTTATTTGTTTGAATGTGTTTATCTTTAATCTGTATTTTTAGCCTTGAGGTCATTGGAGTTTCCTTACATAACACTGCTACGTGCTGTTTCTTTCCTGCTCCTTGAACGCACCATTGTTCTGTGCCCGCGTCCTGCATTCTGCCCTCACAAAAAAACAAAAAAAAAAAACAAAACACCTGAACATGAGTCAGGGCCAAATAATAATAATACACGTGAAAAATTTAAAAGATGTTTTGATTTGCAATGTGTTAGCATCCAGCCGTGGCCTAGGCTGGCTCCCACTGGGTCAAGCGCAGCAGATAAGGGAGATCATGTCAGCACCAAACTATTTGTTGAGTGTTTAAACCTGTAATACATTAGAACAATATTATAACAAGACATAGGAGTGAAAATAAAATAATAAATATCCTAAGTGCAATAAACATCAAGGAGAGAAACCCAAAATCAACTCATTTACAAGAACAAGGATGGTTAGGCTTTAATGTTGTCACTAAAATAAAGCATATATAGGTTTGAGCAATGGATAGATTTGCAGACGTTTCATTCTTGTTTGTATTTACTGTATGACTTCCAATGGAATATCAAATGCATTTTTTTTTTTTTTACTCCTTGGCTTCACAGAGTTCTTATCTCTCTTCTGTGTTGTCACGTTTTGCTTTTGAGGAACAGTTGCGTGCCGCTCTGTCTGCTCCACTGCTCTGATGTGGTGAGGTGTGGTGGTATAGCCCGTGGAGAGGGGAAGTCCCAACATGAAAAACATCAACCCACCTGTCTCTGTGGTTTTATCCAGGTCACAGGTGTGATATAACTGCAGCTGCCATATAGTCTGGTGTTTTGGACAAGAAGCTGTACCTCAAATAACCAGCAGGAGGCGATAAAAGCACTGGTTCTTTCAATATAAACTTAACAGACTTCTCAGATTCTTGTGCTGGCTTTTTTTGTTCAATGGGCAGCAGCATTTGGAAACATTTTAAAAGGGGTTCCAAGTATGACTATAACTAAACTGATATTAAGTTTGGTTTATTTATTCAACAGAAGGCAATAACAACTTGGATTCTTTCAAATGGCTTTTTATTAATTGCATTGTTTTGTTTTGTTTTTGTTTGTTTTTTTGTTTTTGTTTTTTACATAAACTGACAAATGTTGAACCTGATCGTCTCTGTTAGTGACTAAACCCAAGAACTCAGTGTATTAGAACAGAAATCTGCCTTTTAACTGTATTTATTTGAGCTGCCCCCATCTGTATTAAATATTATGGGTCTATAGAATGTTGTGATGTCATCTGCAACCCACCAATACAAACTTATCTTAGTTCAAGGCATGTTTTTATTTTCATTACATATTAAAATTAAAGGGGTTTCAACTGTGGTTTTATTAATTTACCCTAATACATGCAAATTATCTATTTTATTTGGGACATATGGAACATAACGGTTACATATATGTGACTTTTTATTGAGCTTGTGTTGATAATTGCTACTTTTTGTCTTGTAAATGAGTAAATTTCCCTTTTCTTGCCACACAGAATATTGTGGAAGTTGCACTTTGTGATAAAATTTGACCTCTGTGCACTGTTTGCATCTGATTATAATGTCCAGCATCTCCCTCCTGACCAAGTAGCTCAAGGTCTAAAGGTGCTGTTTCTGTTCTCCAGATTTGTTTTTAATTATATAGGGCTAGTTATATACATTTTCCATTGATTACATCGTACTTTGCAATGAAATATCCAAAAAGTACTTAAGTTAAACCTGATCATCTTTATTGTTCACTACAGCCTAGAACTCCTGCAACACAAATCTGCTTTTTAAACAATTTAATACTGATGAGGGGAAGCTAAAATGAATTATCACTGTGCTATAGAATGTGATGTAATCTGAAACCCAGCACTTATATAGTTCTAAGATCTTTTACTGTACAAAGGTCTGAAATCTATTTGGCACCATTTCACAAATCACACAACGTCCTCTTCAACTGATTAACAGTTTATACTTTATCAGAAAATACTTAACCAGAACATTATGCACTCCTCTAGTGAGTTCCATCTGAATAAACAATGTGTCTAAAGTGGAGGTCAAATATTATACCTTGATCTCATGGATGGATTTTAACCTGTAATGCTTGTAGTGTCCAGCAGGTGGCAGGAAGTTATTGAGTTTTACTGAGGAAGATGAGCTGGAAGATCTGTACATCTCACTTTTAAAGGAACTGTATGGAGCTTGCACTTTAATTGTTTTCAAAAGAGTGTTACAATCACAACTAAACCTGAGCTGCCAGTCCCTTAAGAAATCACATTAGAATTGTTATCAGTAAAAGCTATATTTTATTTGAACTTGTTTACCTTATATTTGGGGACAAAGACAGGTCAGGTGTATTCAAATTTGATTTTTTTTTTTGATTTTTTTTTTTTATAAGTACACACAAACATGTGTATACAAGTAAGTACAAAGCAATATGTAATATGAAAAATATCTGTAGTAAAATAAACAAAAAAAGATAAATAAATAATATATTTCCATCTTTTTAATAGCTCTCTATTGGTCATCATCAGCCCCCTCTCCACAGTACAGTCATCACAAATACTATTTGATGGTAATCCATGCTCCAGATCAGACATTATTTATGCACTTGACTTCCATTATAAACTTTTGTTATAGGAGTTTTCATTATTATTAATTGTTATTAATTCTCTAGTTTATATAACATGATATCTCTGTTATACATTGTATTATACTAATCACCTTTATGATTTTCACAATTTTGACTTTATTATTACTTTGATTTCTGGTCTGGAGTTTGACTTACCTCCACTTTTGAAATGTCAGAGGTCAATAAGGTGCCCCCATACAGGTCCATCCTATGTTTTAATTGCATAAGTCTGATACTCTACATTGGAAATATCTATCAAATGTGGGAGGACTGTCTTTAATGGTAAAAATAAAGTTAAAGTTAAATAAAGTTAGTTACATTTTAATATAACTATTAAAATGTATATATAACTAATTTTTATATATATATATATATATATATATATATATATATATATATATATATATATATATATATATATATATATATATATATATATATAAATGTAACTAACTTATATTATATTATATATTATATTATATTTTAAAGCACAAAACATTTTACACATTGTAGATTTTATTGAGGTCTTATATATGTGGTGTTTCTTCATATTAGGATCAGCATAAGCCAAAGATAATCAGTTTTACAACACTGAAAAATGCACTAATCTCTCAGTGAGTCATGTCTGGGTGTCTTTATCATAATCACACTTTAGGATTAGGCCAGTTAGAAACATACAGGCTTAACTCTTTTATGCAAACAGAGTTTCTCCACTGCTGAATTTGCAGAATGATGTTTATAATGATAACAAGAAACGTTTTTTTTTTTAATGCTGTCGGTCATTTAATTCCATTATTAATATTATTTACATTTACCACAACTGTATTTGTGTCTGTAAATGTATTATTGTTTATTCAAACCCACTCATCCTCTGAAAACCTTCACTTTCAAAATAAAAATTAAATTAAATGTTAAATTGCTCAGCACTTAAAGGTGAATTAAGTCACTTTTCTAGTAGATGTCTGCCAATACAGCATTCAACAATCTCCAAGGAGACACGCACATGACACCACCAGGCCAGGTTATAGATGAAATATGCGTTCATAGTCATTTACATACAGGAATTTATGATCATTAAAACAATACAATAATAATCCAATGGTTAATTATTTACTTATCTTTATATAGATATGTTTTATTCTATATTGTGGAGCTAACTTCCCACGCAAAATAATATCATTACCAGAGAGAGATGAAAGTTGAGAACCAACAGAAAAGTTACATCTCGGAAACTGTTGGGAATATATCAGATACCACAGTGGGGCAGCAGTGGGTTTAGCACATTCTGATGTTGTGCCTTTGGACAATACACTTCTGTCATCTTGCTTAGTATGAACAAGCTATTTTATTATTATGTTTTGATCTTTTGTTTTAGATTGTTTTTGAGTAATTTCCTCTATTTTTTATGATGATTATTTGTGATTATTTATGTTTTGATTTGTGTGATTTTAATGTCTTTCTTATTCTGTAAAGCAATTTGAATTACCTTGTGTACAAATTGTGCTATACAAATAAACTTGCCTTGGCTTTATAGATCAGAGTTGTTTAAGACCACCATCATACTCATGGTTATCAGTTTCTGGTTTACAGGCGCCATTTTGAGGACCATTCAAAACATAATATTTTGTTTTGAACTGGTAATAGCTGTGGTCGAGCTATTATATTATATCATTCTAAAACCCATGGTCAGGCATAGGGGTACCTTTGTGTATTTATCCACTGCACATACACTTTTTAAAGAAGAATTTTTTGACAACCACACGATAGTTAAAGTTGGACAGAGTGGGAATCAAACCAGCAACCTCACAGTTATACTTCTCCGCCCCTTGAGCCTCTATCCTCCACTTCTGCCTTTGAATAACAAATGTCTTTTTCTTTGTAGTCACACAGATGTTGTATTTTACTTCCAAGCAGCTCAGAACCTGGCAACTCTGATGTTTAATTTCACCCGGGCTCATAAAACGTACTCCAGAAATATCCAGGTTCTATTTTCAGGTCCACAGCTGCAGTGGGTACGATCTAGTATCCCGCCTTTGTTTAAACCCACAGCTACATGTGAGAACTGGGATAAATCTTTGGGAAAAAAGGGTAAAAAAAAAAGTTATACAAACACAATGTGACAAAACTGTAACTTCGTGGGAAAGACTATAATAAAAGAGGAATATTATGTAAAATTGAGGTTATAATCACATTATTACAAAGATGTTTCCTTCTCAACATTAGTTTAAGCCATTAATTATTAATTCATGTATCTGTATTGTACTGATTTTCATTTAATTTATACAGCCCAATGAGGTTTGATTATAAATATTTATCACCAGATTATTAAAGTGCATTAGTGTCATTGGTGCATCCAGTTTTGCATGTCCTTTTTTTTTTTTTTTTTTTTGTATTTTATTTCTAGTGTGGTCAGTTTTTATATGTGGACAATCATGAGATCTTGTATTAAAAGATTCCGTATCAAAGTTCACCAAACAAGTGAGATATTCAGGGAGTCATTTGAGGCTTGAGTGCTCCGAAAGTTTCTGTTGATATTTAATTGCAAAGTCACAATAAATTAAAAAATGTATATTACAGGTCATGCATGTAGGGTTAAAGTCACATATTTTAACAATAAAAACAGGTAAATGAAAACCTTTTGCTTGTTATTGTGAAATGTCAGTATGAAGAGACAGGGGCAGCAGCACAGAATCTGTCCTGCAGTTTTGAACAGGATGTGGATTTGTTTATATTATTAAAAGGCACTGTACCTGATTTTTACAGTTTTAAAAATATGAAAAGCAGCATAAGTTAATTTGAAATGGTTTGGTCCAAAGTTATTCCTCACTTACCTTATGTATTCTGAACATCCTATTCAGCACAGTGGTTAAACACTTTTTACAACTTTCAGAGACTAGAGCAGAGAGTTTTGTTGTGATGTTAAAGCTAATAATAACAAGCATTATAATGCAAGCATTATATTGTCCAAAATTATTGGACAATAAAACTTATTATAATTTACTTTGACCTCAAAAGTGCATAAACAATACACATTTTGCTCAGTCACACGGGAGGAGCTCGGAGTAGAGCCGCTGCTCCTACACGTTGAGAGGAACCAGCTGAGGTGGCTCGGGCATCTGCTCAGGATGCCTCCTGGACGCCTCCCTAGGGAGGTGTTCTGGGCATGTCCCACCGGGAGGAGGCCCCGGGGAAGACCCAGGACACGCTGGAGGGACTATGTCTCTCGGCTGGCCTGGGAACGCCTTGGGGTCCCACCGGAGGAGCTGGAGGACGTGTCCGGGGTGAGGGAAGTCTGGGAGTCCCTGCTTAGACTGCTGCCCCCGCGACCCGGCCCCGGATAAGCGGAAGAAAATGGATGGATGGATGGATTTTGCTCAGATACGAGGAAAATTTGGGTAGAGGGCCTAAAGTACCTCCACCACATGTCTTAAAGGCAAAATTGACTTTTTAGAGCTTTTAACCATGTTATAGTTATTTTCTCTTGTCATTTACTCTCTCAAAGTTGCATTTGGAGTGATTCATACATGTCTGAGTAATCTATATTCTCCTGGATTAAAGACGTCATTGTCTCAATCTGTTTTCAAAGTCACAGGTGATCACTGCTCTGTACTTAGTTCGTTCTCCAGTTTTACTTAATGGTAGGATTAGGAAGTGTCTTGTAGTCGTTTTAGCACAAATGAAAAACCCCTCACCTATGACACCTTTGTTGTGTGACATTTATGGTGACGTCAGCTCCGCAATTGGGCTCTGCAATTTTCCAAAGCACAAGTTAAGGCTCTTTTAATTCATTTTAGATCAATATTGCGATTTCAAATGTCCAGATTATGAGATAATGATTCACAGGTGTCATTGATTATAGCGATATAACAGACAAAAGTCTATATGTCCTCTGCAAATCAACACAGTGTACCAACCATAAAATCAGCACTAAGAGTAAACAATGATTCCAAGCCACACTTCCTTGGCCTCCTCACATTCCCATGTATTTGAGTTTAGTTTGGGAAAGTGAGAGTCGCCACATGTCTCAGAATATCTGCAGGAGGAGCTTTGTTTTACATGTGGTGCATCGCTGCTTCCTGCTACATTCCAGTGGTCAGTGTAACAGACACACACCCTCCACTATTTATGTACAGAGCTACTGCACAGCTAAAAGTGTGTATGACAAGTTTACATGTTTTTCTAATTACTTAGTTTGGTGGGATAGTACCTGTGGTAAATATTTATCACAAAGTGACAGCTATATATATATATATATATATATATATATATATATATATATATATATATATATATATATATATATATAACTTCCAATCCTTTTTTATTAAATCATTTATCTATTTATTTGTCTGGCTGCAGTGGCTGGGTAATGGGAGGGGGGAGGTTTGTAGTAGGAAGAAAAAAGATAAATAAAAAGTCACTTTGTACGGTTAAAACCATGTTTTTTTGTTTTGTTTTTTACCTGATTTATGTGCACAAAAATGACATAAATAATCTTTATATAGAAAGCTATAAATATATTGGTGGATGGGAGCACTTGTGAGCTGTAAAAGAAAACATACATATACTACAGAGGCAGACAGAGGTGGCAGTTTTATGTCTGAGTTTAAATGAGCAGTTTGTATCTCTGACTGAAGTGGGCTGGACAAAGCATTTGACAAACTGGTCAAACCGCAGACTGTGGTGATGTATTCTGGCTCATCAAAACAGAAAGACAAATATGGAAATGCTGTGAATCTTAAACCAAAACCATAGTATACATGTTTTTGTCAGTGCCCCTACAATGCCCTATCTCGTCAGATCTCAGAGGCTGAGCAGGTTTGGGCCTGGTTAGTACTTGGATGTGAGACCACTGGGAATACGATGTCCCACAGAGGGACAACGGTGGCTCTGGTGCACACTGTCACTGTGTCAATAGGTACTTCACCCACCTTGCCTATATGAAAGTGGAGTGTGCATGATTGCTTGGTGGTGATTATTATTGCTGCATTATTGAGATCATAATAATAAAAATGTTCTTGAAACTTAGACTTAATGTTGCTGCAAGTCCCGTGAGCCAACCACAGAGGGCAGTATTTCACCTCAGACCACAGCTTGGACCACTGGACTAACTCAAAAAAAAAAAAAAAAAAAATTGCTTCTAAGGTCCCATATTCTGCTACTCAACAGATGAAACCAGGAGCATAAAGATTATGATTCTTAAGTTAAATTGGATTTAAGCATCTGTTTGGATAATTTTGACCATTTATTTATGAATTACCATATTTGTATTTTTGATTAATACACAATACTGTAGAGTACTGTAGAATACTGCACTGCAGATTTTGTATTAATTTTTTTCTTCTTTTTTTAGGCTGAAAGTGACCGAAATGTGGTAAAATTATCTTTATATAAGAGAAAAAATGGCAGTTTGGCTCAAGAACACAACAAATATGGGAAATCTGGCGTCAGACACTATGTGATGTGAAGCGTGTTTGACAGAAACATGGGGGCGACAGTGGCTGCATAAGTAACTAATACTACGGAGATTGAATAACGCAATGCAAATCTATTCTAAAAGTGCAAAAACGTGACATACAGTGGAATGGAAAAATCCAAGTTTTTTGTCTTCTTCGCTTGGGGTCAGACTTGGGCCATAGTAATTACTGTATAAATCTTTATGGGAGGAATGCTTTTACAACAACATGTCATTCCTGCCGCATTACTGCTAATCACACAATTATACTGCACTGATAATACCTACTCCAGCCATAAATATTTAGTCCGCGAGAATCTATGACCATTTTATCTGCTCCAGAATTATTTTTATGTTTTCCCAAATTGCTCCATAGGGAAATATCCAATCCAAACATGTCTGAGTTATTTTTCAGCCCTGTTGTCCATTCTTTTGTTTTACTGAAGCCTTGACTTACTGTTTATTATTCTTAGCCGACTTAAAAGTACACTTCGCTGACACAAAAGCTCGTTGGAGAGAGTTATGGTTTGTTTTTGCACCTGTGGAAGAAGATGCATGGCCAGGGAGACTTGCTGTAAAGGAATGTGCATTAAAAGCTATTTAGAAACACCACTGTGGAGAGTTTGTCCCATTTCTTTGGTTTGGAGAGGAGCCAGCTGCTACTAAGAGAGAGGGGCTGCAGAGCCTGACTTACTGACCTAAATTCAATGTTCAAATGTTCACAGACACATGTACACTGTAAAATATAATTTGTTTGTCGGCATATACTTCGTGACACATTTAAAGGGGTGCTAGGTAACTTTTCAGGTGTAAGCGACTTGCGTGTCTCTACGGAGTTACTGCTTTGCATTATAGTATGGCATTAAACTTGTCTATCTTCATGGAGGTAAGCAAACTATTTAACCAGGCCTAGTTACAGGTCAGATCTGTGGAGAGGTGAGCCCATTCACAGCAAAAAAGAAGACACATTGTGCTTTTGTGTGCTTTATAGTTGCAATCTATGACGCCCGTGGATCATTGTTGTATTTAAATGCAATATTGATCTAAAACAACTGAAATTAATCACTCTAAATATAACTTTGAGTGTGTGGGAAAACAATTATGACATGGTTAAAAGCTCTGAAAAGTAAATTTTGTACAATATGTATCTTTTAATGCTTGTGATATGCAGAGGGTTTGTTACAGCTAAGAACTTTTTACATTAAAGCAGACCTATTCTGCAAAATTGACTTTTCAGAGCTTTTAGCCATGTTATAGTTGTTTCTGTTTCTCATTTACCCTCCCAAAGTTGTTTTTGGAGTGATATGTGCATGTCTGAGCAATCTTTAATCACTTATTTTCAAGATTCCATGTTACCGGTCAATGCCAGTTTTCACCAACACCGACATGCAGCCACTGTTTTGTACTTACTTTGTTTTTCAATTTTATTTTCTTAATCAGTGATACACGTAGGATTTAACAGTGTTAGTTCCTCATTTTGGTACAAATGAAAAAAATAAATAACATAAAAAAATCACATTTATGGCAACATCAGCTTCCATATGGCACTGCACATGGAAGTCAGCAGTTTTATCTTTTATTAAGTCATTTTAGACCAATATTGAGATTTGAAATGCGCAAATTATAACATAACGATCCACAGGCGTCATAGATTATAACTATATAACAGACACAAGCACAATAAGTCTTCTTTAAATACCTTCCTCACTTCAGTGTTTAAAAAGCTATCTGTACTAGTGGTTCTCAAATCTTCTACCAATAAGTACATTTGGCTTTCTAGACAAAACCAGGACTAAAACGGGACAAAACGTGGACTAAATTATAACTAAACTGTGTAAACTTTAAATAAGGATAAGTCTCAGCTGAAGGAAAAACACTATGGTCTGGACGAAATGAATGAAAAGAAACACAGAAACACCACACACTAATCGACGTAGATCATCAAGTCTAGTCAAAACAAGATTTGATCCTTTAAAGTTCGTTTAGTGTTTGAGACATGCAGTCATTATCAAGGGTGGGGAGAATTACAACCTCTCGTATTTCTAAAGAGGAGTGGTCTGTTTGAACTATTTTAGGAATGTTGCCAAATGTTTACACTAATTTGAGGAAAATGTGGGGTTACGCCTAAAACGGTCCAACTGTCAAGTGCAAACCCAGTGGCACAACGATGTTACCAGAAATTCCAACCTCAGCCATGGCAAATTTGAGATTCAGATGCTTAATAATAATACACTTATTCAGTTCAGTGATTAAAGTAACTGAACTTGACCTGTCTGTGTCCCCTGATACAAACTAGACATGTCCACTGTTTATGTAAATAAGAATAAATCAGCATTACAAGTGTTATCTGTAAAGGCTACATTTGATTTGAACAAGGTCTCCCATTTTATTTATGGTATAATTTACTGTTTTGGTTCTCAAGATGATTAACCAACCAGAAAACAGAATGAGCCTCACATGTCATTTGTCCCTCGGTGTCCCACTACATGTCTCCCTCTTTTACTACAAAGTATTTACTCTGATTTTAAAGTGAAAAATATCCTGAATTGCCATCCTGTTATCATTTTCTGCTTGGTAAACCACACATGAACGCACACATGAGCTTGTTGGTCCCTTCCTCCTGTCTGCACCTCTCCGCTCTGAGCTTGATTGACAGCTGGCTTCTGTTCCATAAAGTGGAGACATAAACAAATGTGTCGGTCGGCCTTGTCTGGTCATGATAGAAGCCCTTAAACATGTGAAACCCATGTCCACCACATACACACGCTAAACACATGTTCTAACGCAGAGCAGATGGAGACGTGATGAGCGCTTCATCTGTTCACAAGGACAGGACCTCCTCAAATCTTAAGTGACATCATTTCAAAATAATATAACTTTACCCCACGTTAAAGGAACTGTATGCTGCCTGCACTCTCACTGTTTTTTTGTCTTAAGTATTGTCACAATTGAACATAGGCTGCCAGTGCCTTAACCTGCAGATAGAGGACACATACATGTTTTTCTCATTCTCAGTATATGGAAAGGCCTATTCCTCAAGTGAAACCTCCAGAATCTACTCACTGAGCTGCAGGGGCTGCACTAGCACTCATTAATGACTGACTGTAGGTGCTGGGGTTTAGCTCGTGAGTATTCAGATCACAGAGAGCCTTTTTTTAGGTTTAAACCAATTGGATTTCACCATTGAAACTGGCAACCCAAATAAGAGACACGTGTGGGGCTCATTCTGCTGTCTGATTGCATAATCATCTTGAAAACCAAAACAAATAACATAAAAATACTTGGCCGTCATGTCCAATGTTTTTGTAATTAAGAATAAATCAGCATTACAATTGATCATCATATATTATATTGTACTCTATTTGATTTGAACATGTCGACCTCAGTTTTGGAGACACGGGTAGGTCAACGTTTATGAAATTTAAAATCAAAACCTGACATACAAGTCCTTTAAATGTACTAATAGTTTCTAGTGTTTTGCTCAGAATGTTCCATGGTATGAAATTAAACATACCCATATTGCATTTAATCAATCTGTTTCATAGATCAAAAATATCTCCTAGAGCATCAATACAGCACTATTGACACTTGTAATCCTTTGAGTCTGTCATTTGTGCATTTTCTGGCTGCAGCTAAATGCCAAGGTTACAATATGTGTCATGATTGTGGGTTATAGATGAATGGGGATGAATTTGAAATGATAAAAAATGAGGTGAGACCAGGGTGACCAGTAAAAAAACATACTATAAGACTATAAAATATGTTAATTCATTACAATAAATTAAAACAACAGAGCTCAGTGATAATAAAACTATGATAAATGTAAAAATGTACTATTAAAGACATGGTGGAATGAGACTAAACGGAGGAACGGAGAAGGAGGTCATGTGATCCACAGCGACATGTAAGAAGGCTGAAGTAAAGGCAGTAAAACACAACAAATCAAAACATGCTACTGGGATTAAAGCAAGCAATTAATCCCATCCCACTGTACTGCTCAAACATGTAAAGTTATTTATTTTAAGCTGGATGCCCTTCCTAATAAAACCTTCTTAGTTAATTGCGGTAGTAAATTGGCTGAATATTTAGGTTTCTCGACAGCCATCTGGTACAGATTTTTGTTCTCTTTCTTTACACACATTTTTTACTGCAAAAATAATATGATTGTCAAGGGTAAAACTATGTGCTTTTTACTACAAACTTTCCCCATAAAAAACTTTTTTTTTTCTTTTCCAAACTTTGTGTCTGAACCATTATAAATCAGTGACACATTCGCACAGCAGCAGTTCTACATGAAATGGCTGCAATCTTGATATGTGTGAAATGGACATCCTTCTGTGTCTTTTAGTCCACAGGATTTGAAGATATCAGCGTTTTCATTGTGCTTTGATTTATGATAGAATTTTGGCACAGGAACCAGAAACAGTAGAAAGTGATGAGCTCAGGAGCGGCTCTGGATTAGACGAGTTCAAATCAGGATTCCCATAATTCTCCAGACATAAAGTAGTAATATATTTTGTCCTTGTTTGAGTTAAGTTGGCATGCACTGGTTCATCATTTTAATGGGTTTCATTGGCAAACAGCATTATGTGGAAATCAGCAAATGTTGTGGCTGTGACCAAAGCATTCATGTTTTATTGGAACCAAATCTCAAATAAACAAATACAGTGTTAACATATATACAGAAATGCAAGTACTGAAGCTATGTAATTAGGTTTTCACTCACATTTGGTTTATCATTTCATATCAAAGAACATGGAAAAATTCTTAGCCTAGAAACAAGAAAAGACAATATGACAAAAACAATATCACATATACATAATACAGAAATAAGAACAAAGGAGCATGCATAAGGTGAGAAAAGAGAAAAGAGCTGCACATATGTCTATGAAGACACCAGATACCAAACTACCAGCCTTCATGTGGTCCATAAATGTCACATTTATTTCAGGGCTTATATTGGCTGCATTCATGCAACTCATGATAATTACATACAACCACGCCTCATTTAAAATCACTAACTGTTTATTTGATTTATTTTGTACCAGTAGCTGGCAGATATGAGACTTTCTCTCTGTCCTCACCTGGTCTTTGTTCAGGCTCATCTGTGCTCTCTGGTCTTCTTCTGTCAGACCAAAACTGTTTTTACAGTATTTCTACAGTATTGGGAATTGACATCATCATCTTCTGGCAGTAGGGAATGTCGTTGTAATGAACTCAGTTTGATGGCAGAAATGCTCAGATTTTGATTTCTGGATTTCTAGACAGGAGACCTGACTTTTACCTATTGCGTAACAAAACTTGGAAATTCAAAATTACATGTTTTTAATGGCGCTTGAAGGAGTGGATTTACTAAACAAGGATTCATTAACAAGTGTGAATTAAGCAAAATACAACTCCAGGCATGTTTTTTAATGAGGGAACAACATGATTAAAAAAGCTCAAAAAGTCAATTTTGCATATCTTCTTTAACTTATACCACACTCCCTGTTTTTTTCCAACAGAAGGCAAGGTATCCATTTCATTGTTTATCCTTTCCATAAATGCATTATATTGCATTTGAAGTGAAAACAAGAAAAACAAACAAATATAAATGCTAAAATGCTCATATAAAAAGTTGCCTGAATATAGCATCAAGTGTGAACTTTAAACAAACATTATGACCACACTTTTCACACAGGATTGATGTTCTGTTGATGTTGCTCATGCCATGTTTGCAGGTCGTGAATAGAGGCATAGACATCACATGGTTTCATCTAAAAGCAAAAGAAAAAAATACAAGGTTCATATTACTCACATTTGCTTACTTTGTCCTTGTTTAGGCCTTGTTAAAACTGCATTACTAAATATTCAAACTGTGAAAGGATAAAATATTTAAATCTATCTAAGTAGTTCATTGCGATCACAAACCTTCTGGCACATCAATACTATTCACATGAATATTTAGGCATGAACGTGGCTTTAGAACTGTTTTTGGGATGATGAAGTGAGTTCAGTCTAAGCTTTAGAATCAATGATGAATCAATGAAGTCTTTGGTTATCAGAACAATATCTCTCTCTATTATTTATACAGAGTGATATCTGTCTGGTCACCTCTCTCTTCATCACACCTCTAGTCAGATTCATAGAATAGCAGCAGATCTGTCTATTTCAGTGACACATGTGAAACAAAGGAGCTCACTGGTCATCAATCATGGAACAAAATGAAACTCCTCTTGCCTCAGAGTTTAGTGCTTCGCTCATTGATTCTGCAGACATCTGCAATGTTTTTCAGTCCCCTGTGATATTTTTTCTTTCTTTTTTCCTTGTAAGCAGCTTGTTTGCTTTGATATGGACATGACTTGCATGTCCTTGACTGGCTAATTCACATGTTAATCACAACCATTTGAACTCAGGGAGATTCAGCTGTGACTAGATTCACATCTTAATAAAATATCAGAGAAGTGTGTAATCTGGATCCTAGGCACACAGTTGACAACTTGATACTTTATTTATTTCAGTAGCTTATTATGTTTTTTACCTTTATAATGATTTTTTCTGAAATATGAGATTCATGTTCAATACTCATACCACAGCAAGTAAGAGCGATCACTCAAGCCAAACCAAAGCACATTTAAAAGTGCCTGACTACTGAGACCGAGATTTGAACTTGGTCGACATTCAAGAGGAGTAGCTTTGAAGCATATAGAGCAAAACACATTTGAACAGAATATCTATCCTAAATATTGTTCTGTATGAACTGTTATCAGTCAGCTTTAAGTCTGCATTTTACTTCACTCATAGACGGGCTGTGCTCAGAGTGAGACGTCATACCAAAGGCATGTATATTCCACTGGGCCCTGCGTCGTCGTACTCATCGTTCTGAATCTGCCTATTGTCTACAGCCTCAGGACCTGTTAAAATAATCAATCAGTAATCACCAAACTAAATAAAATTAAATAAAAAACAAAAAAACAAAAAAACAAGTCCTTACCACTTGAACAATAAATGGCCGACACTGATTCAGAGGTGAAACTGTTTTTGCCACCAGAAAACTAGAAATATAAAATATTTCATTCAAAGGGTTGGTTAAAGTCACACACAAAAAAACAATAACAAATAAATAAGGTTGTTTTCACATGTTAGTGCTCTCTGTGGAGCGACTCCTGTGCACGGTAGATTTAGTTCTGTTTCCTTTACTTTGGGGATGAAAGAACTTATTTCTATCACACTGCGCTTCAAGCAGACAGAGCCCTGTGAATACATACGCACACACACTCACCTCCCTGATACGCAGTGGTCTTTTCTTTCACCTGTGGCTAAATACACTGTGGCAGTGTGAAAACAACCTTAGTCTTAAACACAATTGAAAGTACTGAGCAAACATTGTTATTATTAAGTTTAAGGTTTTGTTTACCTGTCCAGCACTGCACACACCCTGTGTGTTTTTGTTATCTAGAACAGAGAAATATACACTATATGATGTTATATTAGGAGGTACATTTTCAATGTGCAAAGCTGCTGTTTACCTGGGTCACTGCCTCGTGAGCTTTAAGGAAAAACAGACAAAGTCATGTTTTTTTTTTAAGAAGTGTGCACATGTGGAAATACTAGAACAGAGTTTGGCTCCTATCAACCAAAGTATGCTGGGAGTGGAGGGGACAAACTGGTGTTGCAATTGAAAGATTAGATATATAACATACATCTTTCATTAATTGCAACACCATATTTGTAGTTTACCATTTGTACCTGTAGCTGTTTTTTACATAGGCCGGACAAAGTGGAGACTAAAGCATAGAGTGTACGAGCACAAGTATGACATTAAGACAAACAATCTGGACTATCTCATGGCCAGGCATTTTCTCTGTAAATACCAAAGCAATCCGGATTGAGTTTGTCATCATGTTATAGTTGTTTCCCTCATCATTTACTCATCCAAAGTTGTATTTGGAGAGATTTCTGCGTGTTGGAGCAATCTTTAATCACTTCTTTTCAAGATGCCATTTTGCCGATTAACTCCCATTTTCACTGGTACAGGTGAACACCCACTGCTCTGTACAGCTAAAATGATTTAAAGAAGATCTACTGTGCTTGTGTCTGCTATTTAGTTATAATATATGACACCCATGAATCATTACATTATAATTTGTACATTTTAAATTGCAACATTAATCTAATACAACTTAATAAAAGAAACAAGTCCGGCTGACTTTCATGTTAGAGACAGCGATGCCCAACAAAGAGTTATCACCTCCATACCAAAATAGCGTTGCCGAATCACCAATACCGATTAAGAAAATAAAATTGGAGAATGAAGTAGAGAGCAGTGGGCGTATGCCGGTGGGGGTGAAGATGGGGATTGATCAGTGTCACAGCCCCAGGCCTTGTGCTCTTTCCCTTTTCAGTATCTGTCCTATGTTTTGTGTGTGTGTTTGAATCTCTCCCCTTTCCCCATGTGACCCTGGCTGTGTGAGCCCTCACTGGTGATTGGAGTGAAGACTGTTTTACTGCTTGGCCAATCCTGTGTCTCACCTGCAGCCTCCTCCCCCATTTAAGGAGATTCAGCAGACCTGTTTGAGGCTGCTGGACTTTGAAGGCTGTCTGCCATTTTGTCTCTGTCTCCCTTAGTAGTTAGTCACTCATGTGCCTCTGTGTCCAACTTTGTGTATTCGAGACACTAGTTTCAGTTCTGTTTTTTGTCACTTGGTTTGTCACTCGATTCTTTTTTGTGTGGTGTGAAACTCGTGTTTATTTTGGGACATGTTTGGTGTTCTTTTGTGTCAATTATTTTTGTCACTCATTTTTAATAAACCTACATGACTAGTTTTTTGAGACATGGAACTTGGTTATCCTTATGGTTATCCTTTAACCCTGTTATTTTTGGTTTCTTACTTAAGGTTATTTTGTTTATACATTTGCTTGAATATTTTAGACCATTTTTGTTACTTTGCTTTTTATAGTCCTGTTTATTAAATTACAACTTTATTTATATAATCTTTCCATCTGTTTTTGTTACCTCTCTGACCCTAACCAAGCTGGGTCATAACAATCAGCAATATGGCGTCCTGAAAATAAGCAATTAAATAAAGTTCAGATGTGCATGAATCAGTTGAAATACAACTTCAGGGAAGTAAATGTTGAGGGGAAACAACTATAACATGTTATGAAATTCTTTATATTATAGTCTTGAATATACATTACCTCTCACTCACTTAGCTTTTTTTTTTCTTTCATTACAAATATATATGTCATTACATAATTTTATTTGTTTGCAAAGAGCTGATGTAGTATGTAATGTCACGTCCTCCACACCCAGGTTATACGCATCTCCTAATTATAAAAGGGAAAGAGGAGAGCTGCAAACTACACCCTGAAGAAGGCTGCTGACGCCCAGTTCGTATGGGAAATAATAACCAACACATCCTTTTAAAATGTTTTGAAATGATGGTTTAGTCCAGAGATATAAAGGCCTTTTAAACTAATCATAAAAGACAAAGTTAAATCTGTCAACTGGTCAAATCGTTGTAGGAGTGAAGACGTTTTGCTGCTCATCCAAGCCACTTCTTCAGTTCTTTTACTAATACATGAAGCGGACTTTGGCTTTTGTTTTTCTTGTAAAATGCCGTGACAGATTTTGCCTATTTTTCTGTTTACATTTTTGTAAATCAAAATGTGATCCTGAGAAATGTAAATGTGAGTTTCTATATGTATAATATTGACAAATTCACAATATTTTTTCTTTTCTACAAATAATTGCTTTTTAGTCAAATTTGAACCGTTTAAAAGCCCTTCTGTGAACTGGTGTTGTGAATTACCCTGGGGTATAAACACAGCATCAGGTTATCCAATTGTTAATCTGTTTGTTGTATCTGTTCCTATTAGAATAAGTAATAAACAAATAAAATAAACTATACATGCGTAAGCCCATTGAGCACTACTAAACTTACCCTCTCAAGATATGTTTGCCTGAGGAAAGAAATCAATTTGTTAGATCACCAGGGCAAATATCACTAAGGCCAGATTCACACTATACACGGGTCGGTGCAGTGCACAACAAATTAAATCAATGACTGCTGTCACTCTAGTCTCCGAAAATAATCCACAAGATGTCTGTTTTTTCCCACCGCACTGCTCTAGAGCATTTTATAGGAAATTAAACAAGTCCTGTTCTATATCAAACAAAACAGAGTGAAACTGTGCTCCTGTGGTTAGGTACTGTGCACCGTGTTTAGTGTGAACCTGGCGTGAAGATGTTTACTACGTAAGAGAACAAATATTTGTTACCTTCCTCCTTGTTTGACAAAAAAAAGCCAAGAAGCACCACCACAATCCCTATCACGAGACCACAGGCAGAAGACACTGGCACCATAAGCCACGCATTTGATTCACAGCTGACTAAAAAAACATCAGGGTTAGAGCAAAAGGAGGATCAGAGGTTGGCTGACTTAATTATTTTTAAATAGGTTAACTTGAGTAAGATGAAAGCTGTGTCCCAGCGCAACAAGGCTGTCCCATTTCACGCAGACCACGATTACAGCTGACAAATTTGGCGTGCGTTTTCATGGAGATTGACCATGAATGAAATGGCTCTGTTGACTGGACCTGTCTCATGGCCTTTGCAGTCCACGGAGACTACACAGAGGAGCAGCCTTTGTTGGCTGGGTCCTTCAGAGGATGCAGCCCTTGAACTGAGACAAGGCTTTGTTATGTTTCAGAACCAAACAGATTGGTGCAAGCTTCACCAGATAACTCAGTCTTCAAATTATGCAACAAGATGTTTGCAGCACAAGTAAGCGATTCTTTAAAAATAGTATATTATGGAGTTATGTGGCAAGAAAATGGTCTGATGAAGGGTTGATGCCTGAAAATGTCATGTGGCGCATGCAGAAAAAACAAACAAAAAACTAAACTAAACACTAGGAGCTAATACACCTGTGTGGACCTTTTTCTTGCAACATAATTTTTCCTTGGCATCCAGCACACTGCTGAGATTTTCAGATGTGCACGTCTTCTCCTAAACCTTATGGAGCGACCCTGTCTCAGTGATTCAGGGCACTTACCCACTAAGCTAAAGGGTGACAGCCCCACTTGGACCTGTGGACACTAACATTGGGCCCCTGACCAGGACACTTCACCCACTTTGCCTCCAGTGTTGAAGT